>NC_082661.1:5261029-5566911 GCF_025265405.1 Mesoplodon densirostris
GCTAATCAAGAAATTTGGTAAAGTTGCAGGATACAAAACTACTGCACAAAAATCTCTTGAATTTCTATACACTAACAATGAAAGATCAGAAAGAGAAATTAAGGAAACAACCCCATTTACCATTGCAACAAAAAGAATACCTAGGAATAAACTTACCTAAGGAGGCAAAAGACCTGTACTCTGAATACTATAAAACACTGATGAAAGAACTCAAAGATAACATAAATAGATGGAGAGATATACCATGTCTTGGATAGGAAGAATCAATATTGTGAAAATGACTATACTACACAAAGCAATCTACAGATTTAATGCAATCCCTGCCAAACTACCAATGGCATTTTTCACAGAATTAGAACAAAAAAATTTGCAATTTGTATGGAAACACAAAAGACCCGAATAGCCAAAGCAATCTTGAGAAAGGAAAACAGAGCTGGAGGAATCAGGTTCCCCAACTTCAGACTATACTACAAAGCTAGAATAATCAAGACAGTATGGTGCTGGCACAAAATCAGAAATATAAATCAATAGTACAGGATAGAAAGCCCAGAGATAAACCCACGCACCTATGGTCACCTTATCTTTGACAAAGGAGGCAAGAATATACAATGGAGGAAAGACAGCCTCTTCAATAAGTGGTGCTGGGAAAACTGGACAGCTACGTGTAAAATAATGAAATTACAACACTCCCTAACACGATGCACAAAAATAAAATGGATTAAAGACCTAAATGTAAGACCGGACACTATAAATCTCTTAGAGGAAAATATAGGAAAAACACTCTTTGACATAAATCACAGCAAGATCTTTTTTGAGCCACCTCCCAGAGTAATGAAAATAAAAACAAAAATAAACAAATGGAGATTGATCCTTTGTCAGTTGCTTCATTTGCAAATATTTTCTCCCATTCTGAGGGCTGTCTTTTAGTCTTGTTTACATTTTCCTTTGCTGTGCAAAAGCTTTTAAGTTTCACTAGGTCCCATTTGTTTATTTTTGTTTTTATTTCCATTTCTCTAGGAGGTGGGTCAAAAAGGATCTTGGTAAAGCAGAAACTAACACACCACTGTAAAGCAATTATCCTCCAATAAAGATTTAAAAAAAAAAGTAAACAGATGGGACCTAATGAAACTTAAAATATTTTGCACAGAAAAGGAAACCATAAACAAGACTAAAAGACAGCCCTCAGAATGGGAGAAAATACTTGCAAATGAAGCAACGGACAAAGGATTAATCTCCAAAATATACAAGCAGCTCAATATCAAGAAAACAAAGAACCCAATCAAAGAGTGGGTGGAAGACCTAAATAGACATTTCTCCAAAGAAGACAGGTGGTCAAGAGGCACATGAAAAGATGCTCAACATCACTAATTATTGGAGAAATGCAAGTCAAAACTACAATGAGGTATCACCTCACACCAGTCAGAATGGCCAACATCAAAAACTCTACAAACAATAAATACTGGAGAGGGTGTGGAGAAAAGGGAACCCTCTTGCACTGTTGGTGGGAATGTAAACTGATATAGCCACTATGAAAAACAATATGGAGGTTCCTTAAAAAACTAAAAATAGAACTACCATATGACCCAGCAATCCCATTATTGGGCATATACCCTGAGAAAACTGTAATTCAAAGAGAGTCATGTACCACAATGTTCATTGCAGCACTATTTACAATAGCCAGGATATGGAAGCAACCTAAGTGTCCATTGACAGTTGAATGGATAAAGAAGATGTGGCACATATATACAATGGAATATTACTCAGCCATAAAAAAGAAACGAAATTGAGTTATTTGTAGTGAGGTGGATGGACTTAGAGTCTGTCATACAAAGTGAAGTAAGTCAGAAAGAGAAAAACAAATACTGTATGCTAACACATATATATGGAATCTAAAAAAAAAAAATGGTTCTAATGAACCTAGGGGCAGGACAGGAATCAAGACGCAGATGTAGAGAATGGAC
Organism: Mesoplodon densirostris; assembly: GCF_025265405.1. Classification (NCBI taxonomy): domain Eukaryota; kingdom Metazoa; phylum Chordata; class Mammalia; order Artiodactyla; family Ziphiidae; genus Mesoplodon; species Mesoplodon densirostris. Next base: position 5,262,991 of record NC_082661.1, read on the forward strand.
TTGAGGACATGGGGAGGGGGAAGGGTAAGCTGCGACAAAGTGAGAGAGTGGCATGGACATATATACACTACCAAATGTAAAATAGATAGCTAGTGGGAAGCAGCCGCGTAGCACAGAGAGATCAGCTTGGTGCTTTGTGATCACCTAGAGGGGTAGGATAGGGAGGGTGGGAGGGAGATGAAAGAGGGAGGGGATATGGGGATATATGTATACATATAGTTGATTCACTTTGTTATACAGCAGAAACTAACACAACATTGTAAAGCAATTATACTCCAATAAAAATGTTAAATAAAAAAAGAAATCTACAAACAATAAATGCTGGAGAGGGTGTGGAGAAAAGGGAACCCTCTTACATTGTAGGTGGGAATGCAAATTGATACAGCCACTATGGAGAACAGTATGAAGTTTCCTTACAAAACTAAAAAGAGAACTACCATATGACCTAGCAATCCCACTACTGGGCATATACCCTGAGAAAACCATAATTCAAAAAGACACATGGGGCTTCCCTGGTGGCTCAGTGGTTGAGAGTCTGCCTACCGATGCAGGGGACATGGGTTCGTGCCCTGGTCAGGGAAGATCCCACATGCCGCGGAGCGGCTGGGCCCATGAGCCATGGCCACTGAGCCTGCGCGTCCAGAGCCTGTGCTCTGCAACGGGAGAGGCCACAACAGTGAGAGGCCCGCATACTGCAAAACAACAACAACAACAACAACAACAAAAAGACACATGTACCCCAGTGTTCATTGCAGCACTATTTACAATAGTCAGGACATGGAAACAACCTAAATGTCCATCGACAGATGAATGGATAAAGAAGATGTGGTACATATACACAATGTAATATTACTCAGCCATAAAAAGGAATGAAATTGGGTCATTTGTAGAGATGTGGATGGACCTAGAGTCTGTGATACAGAGTGAAGTAAGTCAGAAAGAGAAAAAAAAATATCATATACTAACGCATATATGTGGAATCTAGAAAAGTGGTACAGATGAACCTATTTGCAGGGCAGGAATAGAGATGCAGATCTAGAGAACGGACATGTGGACACGGAGCGGGGAAGGGGAGGGTGGGATGAATTGGGAGATTAAGATTGACATATATACACGACCATGTGTAAAATAGATAGCTAGTGGGAACCTGCTGTATAGCGCAGGGAGCTCAGCTCGGTGCTCTGTGATGACCTAGATGGGTGGGATGGAGGAGGCGGTGGGAGGGAGGTCCAAGAGGGAGGGGATATATGTATACATACAGCTGATTCACTTCCTTGTACAACAGAAACTAACACAACACTGTAAAGCAACTATAGTCCAGTTAAAAGAAAAAAAAAGAAAGAAAGAAAGAAAAAGAAAATCAGATATCTCAAGTTAAGGAATTTAGTGTTTTTCATATACGGGAAGATATAAGAGTCTGGGCTCACTGAAATCATTCCTTTGATATGCACCTCAGCTATCGGGGGCCAGTATCCTTTGCTTTCTCATCCTGAGTTCACTCAGGGCTCACCACAGGGGTGGCTATAATGTGATGGCTTGATGGCTGCAATATGCTTTGTTTGATTTGGCAGGCAACATTTTTTAAAATTTTTATCGATAGGTGAAATATCATCAAGCTTGGACGTGTGGCTTACTTCAGTATCATTTGTCCTATACGCCAAATGCTAATTTTAGTCACTGTTTACTTGTTTAAATAAAATGAAAAAGCTTTAGTAGATATGAGAGTAATTTGACAAGAGGTTTAGAAGGAATTTTAATTCACTGATTCATTGATAAGGTACCATGTTAAGAACACAGGACAAAATATCACACCCTTCCATACCTTGACCTTTCCTTTTCTGTGATGAAATATATTATACAACTCAGGGTTGTCACAAATGACTCCAGAGTACTAAGTGTTTCACAAGGTTGTTTTATTACTCTGGAGAGTGTTTACAACAACAGAGCTTAGTCCTGATACTTCTTTTCAAATGACCCTTCTCCCTTTGCACAAAGGCAGGACGCAAGAGGAATTAGCATTAGGTCGCAGATAATAAACTTCATTACACTTCCTCTATTTAGACAGCAAGAAGCAGCCAGAGTGTAAGAGAAATCTAGGTTACTTACTAGGAACTGCTGCCCTCGGACAACAGGATCTCTTTAGCTATGCATGCCTGGAGAAGCTCCCCAGCCCTGACAGTCCCAGAGCCACTAAAGGCCAGTTAGCCTGGGAGGAGGGAGAGAGGGAAGGTCCACCTGGGGCTTTAAGGAGGTCTCCATCACCACCTCCCACCATCACCTCCTGTCCAACCCCCGCTATCATGCAGCTTTCTCTGGCATAGCTCAAAGAAAGAGGATTTGCAGACATCATTTCATTAAGAGACCTATCAGGGATCCAGGACCAAAACGAGTATGACAAATGACCTGTGCCGGAGTTTGCTATCTTAGTGGCTTAAGAAAACCGTAGCCGGAGTTATCTGAATTCTTCCCTGAGGATGTTAAGACATAACCAGAAAGGAGGAATTGGTGCTGTTAAGTGACTATTAATGGAGGGGCATGCGTGTGCTGGCTTGTCCACTAACCAGGAGCATGGAGTGGGTAGCAGCATATCCATCAACCATAGGGTGGCCAGATTCTGCCACTATAAGATGCCTAGTTAAACTGGAAAAATAGCTCTTCTGGCTGAATTTCATAATTTATTGAAAAAAAAAAAAGCTGAATACAGGGCATTGAGGGCATCCTGACAAATTAATCCAGGACCAGGACAAAATCACTAGATTCAGGATACGCCTCATATACACAGGTCACCTGGCAACCCTCATCAGCCCTCCAGTCTTGGGCTGAGGTTGCCCATGTCATGTTCGGTCCTCAGAGGTACGGGATGCGTGGCTCAAGAGAAGATGCTCTACCCGGCCCATGTGACCCTTGGCAATTGTGTTTCGTAGCATCTGGGGATGTGCCCTGCACTGACCCCAGCAACCGGAGGAATGCCCCAAGTGTCAGTGGAGTAAAACAACTTCCTGTCATGGGGCGGAGAGGGGCTGTCATACAGCACAAAACCAGTAGGCTTACGGCTGGGGACATTTTCTTTTTCCCCTTAACTTTTCCCTCAGCTTCAGAAATTGGCCGTTCACTGGCGCAGCCCAGAGTCCTTATGAGCTTTAAGGAAGCCACTCTCTTCAGCCCTCTACGACAATAACGACAAGTTCACTTGGACATGCATTATTATTATGGGCTAATTATTGTGCCTCAAGATAGCACCCAAACAGCTGCAATATGCTACTTCTAATTCAGCTCTGGAACAATTTCAGCTAGTTAAATAAAGATATTGCTCAAAATGACTTAAACAAAAAGATGCCATGCTGAAATAATATGAAGGCTTAGCAAAAACTTTTTAATGAACTGACAACTGAGAAGGAGCAGTGCTGAGAGAGATTCTATAATTTAGAGTCGCTATAATTTTTTTTAAAAGCCAGGACAAAAAAACAAATAACACAGAATACAAGTTGTAGGGGAAAAACTAAAGGGGTGATCAAATAAAAACCAGCATCAATGCTGCAACAGAGGTGCGCCACTCAGGCTACAGGTATCAAGGGCCACCTCACTTCTGCAGAGCCATCCAGGACACACATACATTCCATCCTACCTTTCACACTTGATGGGATTAAAATCTTAGCAATGTTCCAAGTCCACCTGAACACAAATCAATTAACTAGGCAAAAAGAAACACAAACAGAGGCTAACTTTTAGGTAAGAATATTTAATACCTACTGTAATTCATGAGTTATTTCTAATAACCATCGAACTGAGGGAAATAAGAAAATCACATTAGAAACTTGTGCGTAACAATCTGCTTTCAGTCAAAGATTATGGAAAGCATCAGAGCTAAGCCAAGTGACTGGACAGCAGGATGCCTTACTAGTGTGAAATGAAGGGTTTCAGCCCAGCTCAGCAGAGGGGAAGAGCAAGTCTTTTGTCGGGGAGCAATGAGAGGGAGGATGGGGTGCAAGTGGGCTCTGCTCTGCGTCCCCGGTGACCCTGTCCACGCTGGGCACAGCTGGGGTTGCACTCAAGGACAGAGAAGCCCTCCAGACTGTTCCCAAATGGTCCTGTTTATTCACCCACATGTCTGCAATGCCCAATTGGCATCTGGCACATCACATATGTTCACTATGTATTAGCTACAGGAAAGAATGAATGGATGAATATGGATGGATGGATGGACGGATGGATGGATGATGGATGGATGAGCTGGCCCAGAAGATCAAGCCCCAACCCACATGAGAGGGCTCAGGGAGGCTAGAATATTTGGTAGCCCCCGGCTCTCCCTGGAGTCCTTGCATTCCAAGTAGATTTTCCACTGTGGGGTTCAGCTCTTTAGAGGTTCTTGATAACCAAAGTGCTCATTGGGCATCTGGCATTTATGGCTGGGCATTGCTCCTCTCCACTTCTGGAGCTAGTTCCTTGATGGAGGGAACCTCGTCTTGTACACATCAGGATCCCCCAAAGCACATCTTACCACTGCGCATATTTAGAAACGTTCTGATCTAAGGGAGCATCAGTTTGTAACTGCACTAACAGATGTCTCAGAGCCAGTGGTATGTCCAAGAACTCCTACCACGCAAACACACACCCATACACACAAACACACACACACACTCAGAGCCTGTGCTAGAGGGGAGGGGGAATCCACCCTCTGGCGATCTGCATTGGTCTGTATTCTCTCCATCCAACATTACCATACATAAATGTCAGGACCCAGTGCATAGAGGGCATGCCTACTGTTCATAATGTCCTCAGCTCCCAAGAACACGAGAAAGAGATGCTTGCAGGGAGGGGACAGAGAACACGGTGGTAGAAGGCAGGGAGCAGTTCAGACACGTGCTGCTTTGACTCTGCCAGAAAAGAGAGGGAGTGGAAGAGATGTGAACCAAGCAGGTCATGTCTCATTCTGAGCCACGAGAATGAAATAATTTCTAAAAAGCGAAGCTACTGGTGTGAGAACGAAATGCTTTCATGGATGCTGTCCCACATGGTTAAAATGATTAAGAAAAAGGGCAAGCCAATATTTCACAGAGCTCTTTCAATCATTTTTAATCTCTGAAAGGATTTATTTATAATCTAAACATTTTAAAGGTAAAACCAAACACACAAAATAAATAATGTAGAGAGAGCCAAAGGCAAGTCCCCCAAAGAGTCAGAAGCCCTAAGGTCTAGATGCACTGTCTGTAGACATTCAAATTATTCAAGACAAGTGGCTGCACCTTTTCTTGTTAGTGGCTCCATGGAAGGAACTGCATCTCACTCTGCCTGGTAACCGCCTCCTTCCTGTATCCAGAGAGTCAAAGTCACCACCTTTACCCCTCTCGTCACAACGTTACCCATTTTAAATAATCTGGGGGCCTGGTGACACAGAGGTCATTCATTCCCAAAGCTCATACAATTAAAAACAAACAAACAAAAAAGCCCAGGACATTTTCCTTGACTTCCTTCTCTTCTACATGGACATTTTTTATTTTTTTGGTACGTGGGCCTCTCACTGTTGTGGCCTCTCCCGTTGCGGAGCACAGACTCCGGACGCGCAGGCTCAGCGGCCATGGCTCACGGGGCCCAGCTGCTCCGTGGCATGTGGGATCCTCCCGGACCGGGGCACGAACCCGCGTCCCCTGCATCGGCAGGCGGACTCTCAACCACTGCGTCACCAGGGAAGCCCTACATGGACATTTAACTACAGTGAGTTGCCACTGGAAACAAAATGCTGTGCTGTAATTCCTGATGGTGGCAAATACAAGTTTAATTGGCTACACACACAGGCTTATCCAATTACAGTTTTAATCTAATTATTTCTATCAACTATTATCTCTATCTACCTACCTACCTATCTATCCATCCATCCATGTACCTATCCATCTATCTACCTATCTATCCATCCATCCATCTATCCATCTATCATCTATCTACCTACCTATCTATCTGTCTATCCATCTATCCATCTACCTAACCATCTATCTATTATCTATCTATCTATCTACCCATCCATCTCTCTCTCTCTCTTTACATCCATGTAAACATTTGGCTAGAAGACCTTCAAAAGGTGCCCAAGTTTTTGAGATTCTCCTATTTTCAACCAACACATAAAGGTACTAAACTATGGGGCCTCTAAACTATTTTGAACTTTAAATCTCAGTTTTTTTTTTTTCTTTACCTTTGAGAGTAAAGGTAAGGAAGATGTACTGCCACAGAATTCAAAGTCATTTGAACACAATGACCTCGGCTGACACTTTACAAAATGCTAAGTAGCATTTGGTAAAAAGGGGACACAAGCCCCATGACTCTATTTTTGCATGTGTTCCAGAGAAGGCTGGGTGAGGGGGGGCGAGGCTCTGAGGAGGCAGCTGCCGGTTTCCAAGTCTCCCAACCACAGGTGTTTTCCAGAAGCCATCCCCCGGCCTTGCCTCTCACCCACATCCCCACTGTATCCCTGCACAAAAGGGCCAAGGCTGCCTTGCGAGCCCCAGCAGGGGACCATCCCCCAAAGCTACCTATTGGAAAGCAATGTGTGCTGAGCAACCAAAGGAGCACAGACCTAAATAATTATGTGTTAACTGAGAAGGAAACTTAGAAAGTTCCTGGCACAATTACAGTCCCTAAAATGACTTTATTATGACACGGCCACAGGCATTTCTGTATCTCTGTTACCCAGTGTTTGCTGCCAATGAAACTGGAAGATGAGAAGCCTTATTACTACAGAGAGAAATACATCTATCGAGAGATGCCCTGAGCTTCCAGCGCAAGGCAAAGCCCCATTTCTCAAATGGTGAAGCTGTGGGGCTTCTCTTATTCCTTCTCTAAACTTACTTTAAGCTATATAATTAGATTGTACAGTTCAATATGAGGGCATTTCAATACCTCTGGCATTCACATAAGAGTCGCTCTGGGGGAAAAAAAATCTGCATCTTTTAACAAAATGTTTTGCCCAAAGTGGTTAGAAAGAAGGCAACAAATGTAAAGCGACACATCCTGTCCCTGCAGAACAATAAGTCAAGGAATCGTAGCTGGAAATTTGCCTGAAAATGATTTCCGCATCATTCAGGAAGGCTGGGAAGGAGCAGCAACTTCAGGTGAAGCGATGAAAGAGGCGCAGAGGCTGTCACTTCAATTCCAAGGGACGGATGCTTTCCTCCAGCTGATCGGTCTCCTGGCATCTCCCACAAGCAGCATGGCATCAAGTCAGCGTCTAAACAGCATCAGCCACTTCCCCTAGTGGGATCTTGGGTGAGGAACGAAGACCACATGAGCACAGAGAGGTGACTTCTAGGAAAGACCCTGGTGTGTCTCGAGGTGAAGTGATGCACAGAAGGTGGGGGGCTTTGGTGGGACCCGCCCCCAGTCTTTGCAACTTGGGAAACAGTGGGAAGACCAGTGTCATGAGAACTTTCTGGGAATGAGGCTAGAAGGGTTGGCTGGGGCCGTGAGAGGTTGGAGACACCAAGGTGCAGAATTTGCACCTCTGACGGTAGGCAACAGGGGCCCTGAAGACTTTAAAGTAGGGAAGAGGCCAGAAAGGCAAAAGGGTTAGCCTCCCTTGTTTCCTGAATGCATGAGATTTCCTCATTTCTTTTTCAAATCAATAAGCCTTCGACATCCATCAGACTCCTAACTAAAATGCAAATTGCTCTGAACCTTTCTGCTGGCCAGCTCTGGGAGAAGTGGGCTCAGTCCATGAGGCCCAGGAATACAGAGAATTCCCAGGGAGGGTCTGCTCCAGACTAAGAAGGCCTCATCCCTGCTGGGGGTCTCCTGGAGCAGACATCTGTGGGCCCTGGTCTGCAGCTCCGACTCATGCTCAACACACCGGTGCTCTGGATGCATGGTCTGTCTCCTGTCTCAGGTTCCGGCCAAAACAGTGCGTGTTGCGCATGAACCGCTGTGGGCTGAAGGCGAGACATCCTGAAAGTGGCGGGACTGACCACCGCTCTCTGCCTCTGCCACTTGACCACCTGCCTAACTTTCTGCTGCTTTGAAAAAAAAGCTGAATACAGGGCATTGGGGGCATCCTGACAAATTAATCCAGGACCAGGACAAAATCACTAGATTCAGGATACGCCTCATATACACAGGTCACCTGGCAACCCTCATCAGCCCTCCAGTCTTGGGCTGAGGTTGCCCATGTCATGTTCGGTCCTCAGAAGTATGGGATGCATGGCTCAAGAGAAGATGCTCTACCCGGCCCATGTGACCCTTGGCAATTGTGTTCCGTAGCATCTGGTGAGCATCTTCTGAGCATGTTGTATGTTCCAGGCAGTGTTGTTACTTCACGGACATCACTGTGTGTGATGCTCACAAGTCTTGTGGGGTATGAATTACCTAATATTTTACAAATAAGGAAACGAAAGCTCAGAGGGGCAAAAGTCCATGTTCTTTACAGTAGGCTCAGATCAAGGTGACAACTGGTCACAATTATGCCACCTTCCTTAGGAGCGTCAGTCACTGAGGTCAGCATGATACAAGTATAACCCTGCAACCGTGTTCCTTTTACACTGTATCGAGGAAAATTTCCAACATATGCAAAAGTAGACAGCAAAAGAGACTCCCGTAGGCTTCCCTGGTGGCGTAGTGGTTGAGAGTCCGCCTGCCGATGCAGGGGACACGGGTTCGTGCCCCGGTCCGGGAAGATCCCACGTGCCGCGGAGCGGCTGGGCCCGTGAGCCATGGCTGCTGAGCCTGCGCGTCCGGAGCCTGTGCTCCGCAACGGGAGAGGCTGCGGCAGTGGGAGGCCCACGTACTGAAAAAAAAAAAAAAAAAAAAAAAGAGACCCCCGTACTCCTCACTCAGCTTCAACAATTACCAGCTTCTGCTCCTGGTTGCTCCCACTCTCCCCCATCCTGCCCCCCTCCCACATTATTATCGTTGTTGTTATTTTTAAACAGACTGGATTCCTAAGGGCAGCTTTAGGTTCACAGCAAAATCGAATGCCATGTACAGAGTTCCCCATCCCCGCAGGCTCCTCCACGGCTGACATCCTACACCAGGGCGGTACATGCGTTCTAACTGATGGACTTACACTGACTCATCCTCATCACCCAAAGTGCAGAGTGGCATTAGGGCTCACTCCTGGGGTTGTACATTCTATGGCTGTGGACAAATATACAAGAACACATTTCCACCGTTACAGTATCGTACAGAAGAGTTTCACGGTGCTAAAAACCCTCTGTGCTCTGCCTGTCCATCCTCTCCCTCCCACTGGGCCCCTGGGAGCCACTGATCTTTACTGTCTCCATAGATCTGGTTTTTCCAAGATGTCATTTTGTTGAATCCTACAGCGTGTAGCCTTTTCATAGTGGCCCCTATTGTTTTTAGGATGTTTTCTTATTTTTCCCAGGTTTAAGACCCTTAACATTTAAGGCACTTTACAGCAAAAACTTGAAACACATTCTCTTGTCAAACTCTTTTCTAACTCAGCTGGGCAGCAAGTGCCTGCCGTACATGGATTTCATGGGTCATCACGGCCTCCAAGCATATCCTGCTCCACAGCCAGGGCTAATGCTCAGGAAGCACCTCTGCCCCTGATGGGCTGGATGGTTTAGGGTGGGTCGCTGTATGGAAAATGGGTTATTAGCACAGACCTCACCAGGCTTTTCTGACGTCTCCATGTCTGTGATGTGGGAGTCATCTCATGAACGGCATCAATTACTGTTATGACTAATACACACCCACCCCTGGTTTCTTCCCACACTGCCTACAACTATTTCTCTCATCCTTCAAGGCAAGGTTCCCCACAGCCTAATTTTGTAAATAAAGATTTTTGATTTCTTTTGTTAATAAAGGCTTTAAAAAAATTGTGGTAAAGTACATGTAACACAAAATTGACTATCTTAACCATTTTTAAATGTACGCACGTTTCGGTGGCATTAAATACGTTCGCCTTGTTGTGCAACCATCACCACCGTCCATTTCCAGGGCTCTTTTCATAAAACAGAGACTCTGTCCTGATGAAACAGTAACTCTCTACTCTCTCCAGCCCCTGGCCCCTGGCCACTACCCTTCTCCTTTCTGTCTCTAGGATTTTGATGACTCTAGGGACCTCACAGAAGTGGAATCCTACAATGTCATTTCGTGTCTGGCTTACTTCACTCAGCATCATGTCCTCAAGGCTCATCCATGTCGTAGCAGGTGTCAGAATGTCCTCCCTAGTAAAGGCTGAATAATATTCTATTGTGTGGATAACGCCACATTTTATTTATCCACTCATCCATGGATGGGCACTTGGGTTGCTTCTACCTTTTGGCTACAGTGAAGAATGCTACCGTAAACATGGGTGAACAAATATCTCTTCAAGTCCCTGCTTTCCTTTCTTTTGGGTCTATACCCAGCAGTGGAATTGCTAGGTCAGGTGGTAATTCTATGTTCAGTTTTCTGAGGAACCTCCATACTGTTTTCCGCAGCGGTCATACCATTTTACATTCTGGCCAACAGTTCAAGGTTCCAATTCCTCCACATCTTTGCTAACACTTGTGTTTTTCTGTTTCGGGTTTTTGTTTTTGTTTTTGGATAGTAGCCATTCGAATGGGTGTGAGGTGGTATAAATAAAGTTTTCTTAGAACACAATCACATCCTTTCATTGAGGGATTTTCTATGGCTGTCTTCGCATGACAAAGGCAGTGTTGAACAGTGATGCCTGCAAAGGTACCTGGCCCTTAACAGAAAGTTTTGCCAACCTCTGCAAAGCTGTGCTTCAGTTCTGATCTGTCCTCTACACAGATTTTTGGAGAGTCCTTCATCTATCTCAGGAGGGAGCCAGGGCTCTCATCTGTTTCTTGGCATCAGAAAATAAAGCTTGATGATCAAACAGATGTTAAAAAGCCCCCTCCAAAGCTTAGAGAAGACAGCTTCCCTACTTGAGCCTGGGAATGGTGTTACCAAGAGTTGGAAGAGGGACCTCCCTGGCGGTCCAGTGGTTAAGGCTCTGCACTTCTACTGCAGGGGGTGAGGGTTCGACCCCTGGTTGGGGAAGATCCCACATGCGGCGAGGTGTGGGCAAAAAAAAAAAAAAAAAAAAGAGTTGGGAGAAAAATGATTTGGAAACTAAAGTCGGCAGGTTCCCTCCATTTGCACCTCCAGGGCACCACGCATGTCTTAACTAACAGTTTTATTTCAGGGTCAAGTTTTTTAAATGTATAAAGCCACCCTCTCCCTCTACTCTCTAATACCTCCTCTTCTACTTTCCTCTCCATCCCCAATCCTGCCTGCCTCACCTATTTCAACATCACACAACATCACAAAATAAGTGTTGGCTGATTTAGGGACATCCTGGGTAAAGGGGGAAAATCCCCAAGACAGACACATCAGGAAGGCCCAACAGCAAATGCTAAGAAGTGAGATGTCTCCATTGATGGAGGAGCCATGCAAGGGACAGGCATATCTCCATTCTAGGATCAGCCATGGCGAATAAGCGAGGCTCCTGGCTGACCCCAGAGACCCCCGCCACCAGCACCCCAGCATCCATCTGGCAAGCTTCCTCCCTCCTCTCCCAGGGTCCTCCTGTTGTCCCTGTGGTTATAACTAGAGGCGTCAGGACAGCTATGGTGGATCTGTGCCCAAGGACAGCCACGGGTGGGTAGGCTAGGGGGCAGAGGAAGCGGGAGGGAGGCGTGACCACTGACCCATCCCTTGGCCATACGCCCCGACTGCCCTGGAAGACATGCTTTCCAGGGTGTAAGAGCGTGTGTATCTGTCACCGAAGTATTTTCTGAGTTCCAGATATGTGGGAGTAGGGGGTGGTGGTAGAAATGAGGACTCAAGAGTTGCTTTTAAGTGACGGGTCATTTTGGAAATAAATAGTGGTGATGGTTTCACAACAAGGTGGATGGAACGAATGCCACTGAACTGTACTCATATATACGGTTAAAATGGCAAATTTTATGTTATATATATTTTACCCCAATAAAAAAAAAAGAAAAAGAAAAACATGAGAAGGGAAGAGAACAGGGTATTTCCAGAAACTGCAGCAGGGGGAGTCCTGATTTTTCTGTTCATAACCCCACCATCAGTATGATGCAGTGCCATGATTTAAAAACAAACAAACAAAAATAAACCAACAAATGAAGAAAAACCAACTTGGAATAAGAACGTCTGAATTTTCCTCCCCAAAGAACCAGCTTGTTCAGATTTATTTTGGGAGGAGGTGGGGCATTAAAAAAAAAGTGTGAATATAAATAAATAGAAACCTGGTAACGACAACCATCCACCCAGAGGCCTTTAAGATCCTAGTACATCATTTCTCACTTAGCCTGACACATGACAGTGGTCACCGAACAGGGCATGTCTCAAATCTACCACAAGTCCATTGACACTTTACTCCCTATAGCACTCAGCCGTGTATCTTGTATAAAATACAGTACAATTGAATCCGCTTAGTAAGCCCAAGAAAACATGAAGTGGTCAGAGGCTCTGAGCCAACTGCAGGGCCCAGTGCAAAAAATCTTAAGAGAAACCAGCATAGTTACACAAAGGGGATGATTCTTTCCAGCTATTTCACACTCAGAATATACTAGCTATGCCCAGAATCTATCCTGGTTCATTTTCACGACTTGCTAATGGGCACTGTCATCATTTAGCAAACGAATGTAATTTGCTTTAGGTTCGCTTGCCAAAGGCTAAAAACTGGGACAAGGTTTTCTGCCCATTCAGGGGGCTGGGTGCTTGCACGTGTGCATGGAGCAGGCACCTGGCAGCTGGCGGTGTTTCCACATTTCCCCTCCTCACTGGTGTTTGGCTTCTTTTACTCATTACTCGTTTAGTTTCCCTCCCACTAGGCTGGTGGGCCTCTCCATGGAGGGGTACCCCTCCGAGAGCTCTGTGCCTAAATCACATCCCATCACTCAGGCTGTGCAACCTTGGGCAAGTGAATGAACACCTCTGAACTCCAGTTTTCCTTATCGAGGACTGTGAGTGGGGGAGACAGAGGGGTCAGTGTTTGCAAAGGGCTTGGGTCATTCTAGCTGCTCAGTAATTGGCAGGTGCTATCAGGATGTGATAAAGATACAAAAAATGACGACCTCTGTCCTCTTCTTTGCTATTTGTTTCCAAAGAGGCCTCTGAAGGAGCTCTTCAGCTTGTAGTGAGCAAAGGAGGCTTTACAAGATCAGTGTTCACGAAAGCTCAGCTGTTGTTGCAGCTCTTAGAAAAGAAGAATGTCTTGTAACTTCAGGTCTTTGATTTTATTGGGGCTTAGAATTCTTATCACTCAATGGCTGAGTGTATGGAACTTTCTTCCACTATCTTTGTCCATGCAGAGCAGCTCAGACAGCGCCAAAGACCTTCATGGAAGGGGTAACTTCTCAAGATGGAAAAGGGTGGCCTGGTGAGGTTCACGCTCGGGTTTTGAGACTAACAGTGCTGCAGAGACAGGTCCCAGCCCAGGGCCGCAGCTCATCCCCAGCTCCCGGCTGGAAAGGCATCACGTGAAGGCCACCTGCCCTGGGCAGTGCCGCCATCTTGGTAGGTTGTCTGCTGGTGTGTAACAAATTACCACAAATGTAGTGGCTTCAACAGCCATTATGCCACAGTTTCACAGGTCAGAACTCCCTGCAGGCTAAGTCGGGTCTTTGCTTGAGGTCTCAGAAGGCCTTGGTCCAGGCATTGGCCAGGGTGGGTTCTAATATGGAGGCTCTGGACTTCCAGGCTCATCCAGGCAGAAGCCAATTCTTTGCAGTTGTAGGTCTGAGGCCCCCATTTCCTTGCTGCCAGCCGGGGTCCCCTCTCTCCTCTTACGAGCTACCTGCATTCCCTCTCATGTGGCCATCATCACATCAGCATCTGAGTCCTTCTGATGCTTCAAACTCTCACTTCCTTCTGCCATGAGCCAGAGAAAACACTCTCCTTTTATAGGACTTCTGGGACGACATGAGGCCCACCCAGATCATCTCCCTATCTTAAGATCAACTAATTATATCGGCAAAAATCCCTTTTTCCAGGCGATGCAACACAGTCACAGGAACGATAATGTATCCTATTCATACTCCCATCCATGCCCCAGCAGAGGAGATTCTCCAAGGACCCTCACTGACCACTTGGAACCACAAACCTCTAGGCCAAACTGCTTTTTCTGGGTCCCACTTTCATTCTTCTGCAAGCCAGAGAGAGAGAGGCGGGGTGGGGGGGAGGCTGCCATTATGGAATTCTCTCTTTTGTTGGCTCCCGTGCTGTTCTGAGACAAGATAAAAGACTCAGCTTAATGAAGGGGGGAGGTCGGTGGACGCTAAAGCTCGAAATCCCAACCTGAACCAGGTCCTGCAAGAATGAAGTGGCTCTTTCAGAAGCCGTTTGTTTGCAATCCACCGAGAGACACTTTCTATTAACAGGCATAACCTTATTCCAAGCCCAGGATGCTGTCTGATTCCAAGCTCAGGATGCTGTCTGATTCCAAGCTCATTTGCTTGCTGGATTCAGTGTAGCAACCCAGAACACAAGAGCTCAAGAACTGAATAATGATTTTCTTCCCCATACAGTCCATAAAAATCACCTAAATAGCCATTCTTATTTACAGAATTCCTCTCATTTATCCTAAAGAAATGAGGCTTTCTTTTTAGCGAGAGTAGCATGGCCTTGCACATGAAGTACAGAACTAGAATTTCCCATGCCCGTGTTATAACCCTAAGCAAGGAAATATAAAATTGGACAGTATCATATCTCAGAGGTCAGCAAACTACAGCCCATGGGCTAAGTCCACTCCTCTGCCTGTGTGTGTAAATAAAGTTTTACTGGCACAGAAACATGCCCATTCATTTACATGTTGCAACAGTGAAGGTAGAGCCCACAAAGCTGAAAATATGGCCTATTTTTAATTTAATTTAATTTAATTTTTTATTTCTATAAATTTATTTATTTTACTTATTGTATTTTTGGCTGTGTCAGGTCTTCGTTGCTGCATGTGGGCTTTTCTCTAGTTGCGGCGAGCCGGGGCTACTCTTCCTTGCAGTGAGTGGGCTTCTCATTGCGGTGGCTTCTTCTGTTGCGGAGCACGGGCTCCAGGCTCACGGGCTTCAGTAGTTGTGGCTCGTGGGCTCTAGAGCACAGGCTCAGTAGTTGTGGCGCACGGGCTTAGTTGCTCCGCGGCATGTGGGATCTTCCCGGACCAGGGCTCGAACCCGTGTCTCCTGCATTGGTAGGCGGATTCTTAACCACTGCGCCACCAGGGAAGTCCTGGCCTATTATTTAAACAAATGATTTTCAAGCAGAAAAGATGTAATTACCTTTTCCAATCTCTAATTAATCCTCCCCTATTTGCTAGTTTAAATCTGTTTACTTTTTACTATTAAGACCGTTTGATCTTGTTTATTCTTTCCTGGATAGAACAGTGAGCATCTCCACATCCTCAACCACAGCCATCAAGCAACCCTGAGCTTCCTCCTCATCAAAAGCTTCGCCACGAGATTGGAAGACTGGAATCAAGCCTTGGTTAGTGTTGAGAGGCAGGTGAGCACAGTGGTTAGAGTAGGGACTCCAACGATAAACAGCCTGAGATGAAATCTGGCTTCTACCACTGACCCACTGTGCAAACTTGAGCTGGCTTCCTCCTCCATGAAATGGGTGTCAAGAGTAATCGACCTGCTAGGTGGTGAAGGTGAAATGAGCTAAAACGTGTACAGTGCCTGGAACAGTTGCTGGAACACAATAAGCTCAAGGTGAGTGTTAGGAGGTCTGAAAATTATGCTCAAGCACTTCATCAGAGAGTGCTGGTTTAAGGGATACATTCTAAGTTCTACTATAGACAGTTGGTCACCAACCTTTAATCAGAAAACCACATTCCAGAAGACTGCTTGGGCAAGTGCTCTGGCTAAGCTTCTTCTTGATTGAAAGCAGAAGCGTGAGAAGAATAACTGTCAGAAATTATTTTCTTTGGGGAAATGTGTGCCTTCTTAATGAATATAATGGTTAATAGAAGTGGGCTGTCCTAGTGGAAATCAATGCTATGCAAGGGAAGTGGATCAGCTAAAATATTTTAGGGACTCTGTTCGCTCCTGTGTGAATAGGGTGCTTGGTTCCAAGGAGCCCAGTGTGGATGGACAGGGCCCAGAGCTTGACCCTACGCTCCAGTGTCAAGTCACTGGTCTGGAGGACTCTGGTCGCCTGATGGTGACTACAGCCTTGTATGAACCTTGCCTCCAGAAGATTTTCTCAACACCTAAACTGACAGAGAAATGGGGCATCTCGAAGTCTCAGAACAAACTGTGCACATTGATTGTTGGTGAGAAAGCGTTTCTTAATAGACGTCTCTGTGTGGCAGACTTCGATCTGACACTTTCACTATAACTTGGAGCCAAGTGGTGAACAGCTACCTTGCACCCATTTTCACTAATGAACAGCTCACAGTATCTATGAAAAAGAACCTAGAATGTGCCTTCGGTCAGCTTCCAATAGTACTGCTCTCCCCCAAACAGAGGCATGATGGGCCCTGGACTCGACTTCAGCTGTCACATCTGCAAAACGGGCTTAGAGACAATGCTGCCTGGGAGATGGCGTACATAGGGGTCCCCGATCGTGCCCTGGAAACTCAGTGGGGGTAGAGCTGTCTTCTTCAGCTGCCCCCCCTCCGAAATCAACTTTCCAGTCGTTTCTAAATTCTAATATCGACACGTTACTTTAACGAATGCCCAATTAATGGCAAGTCTGAGATGACAGGGGATGACGGTGATGTCTGCTTCGTGTCTCCCAGGAGATGTGGCTGGTGCTAGGTTGTCAACTGAATTTGAGATGGTTTATTTCTGCTCAGCCCCTCTCTGTCATTTCGGGTCCAGGGGTTGAAGGCATCAGAAGCAGATTTCTCTTCCCAAAAAGAGTGTCCTCTGAGTCAGCATCTACAACATACTTCTTGAGGGCCTGGAGAATGTCTCTGTGGACCTGCTGCTTCCTGATCCCGTGACAACACACAGCTAAGCTGGGAGAGCCGAAGGACCCTGCCCACCTCAAAATTCAAGAGCCAGCATCCTCCCTGAAATACTTCCTTCCACCTCTGCTGCGAGCCCTCCCCCTGGAGAGATGGCACAAGACTCAGATGCACGTTGGATTATTCCACAGTTGACCTTGACACCACCCACCAGTGAGAGAAACACTGGACACCAGCTGAGATGCTGAAATGCACAGTCAAAGAAAAGTCACCTCTTGGTCATCCCATGCAAGGACAAGAGAGGTGACACTGATCAAGCAACCCTTCCAAGCACCTATTGTGCCAGGACTCACCTGTACGCTCATGTGCTCTCTACACTACACAGGTGGCAACCATGAAATCAGCCCTCACCCAGGTCACCCAGACAGTAGGTGCAGAGCCAGGAAGCCAAGTGACTGCCCGTCCTTCTCCCTGCCCCACGGCTCACTGGCCACACGGTGTGCAGAAGGTGGAGGCTGATGCCCAGACGCAGGCAGCCAGATGCAGGAAGCACCCCACAGATGTAACAGAGCTGCCTGGCCTTACCATGGAGGTACCCTTTATAGATAACTTAGATTTGGCCTTTAGAAGATACACGAGGGAAACTACAGTTTAAACAGCCTGCCCTCCTTTTCCACAACTGGCTAAAAGGAAATACACGCACTTGGCTCAAGCCCCAGAAGCATCCATGGCCGAGACGGTCCTGATGGAAGGGGACATCCCGAGAGGCTGGGGAAGGAGGGCATGGGGGAAGAGGGCACGTGGGAGCAGGGCCTTCCGAGTATCAAACTTGCTTGGTGGACCGGGTTGGGGGGAAGGTCACGTGTCCAGCTTTCCCAGGAAACGTTAGTTTACACGCTGTGGGAAGCAGCAGTCACACAGCCCGGTCCTGGGGGCAGCTGCTCCCACTGGGGGGCACCACGGTCAGGGGTGGGGCTGGGGTGACCTCGCAGGGGTCACAGAGCTCCAGGTTATGGGGAAAGCAGGGGCGGATGTCGTCATGCTCCACTTTACAAGGGAATGTGGAAAAGGCGTGGGAGGGAAGGACGGGTGGAAGAGGTGGGACTGTCCCCACGGGAAGTGGCTGAAGTCACCCCTATAAGTGCACGTGTTGGGCCGGATTAGTCCTCAGCTTCTTGGGGCTCTAACGTGGAGTGACTCGATAACATCTGAGCACCCGGAATTTGGGACACAGGCCGTGAAGGACACCGGGGAAGCCCGCATCCACGGCCAGACCAGGGGCTCTGCCTTGAGGGTCATCTCTGCCCACCTTCTGCTCCCCACGTCCCCACCCCAGGGAGCGGGCAGGACACTGTACATGGGGAACCGAGGGTGGAGGGGAACTCGGGAAGGTCCCTGGAGAGGAGGGCAGAGGCTTCTGAGGAGCCGAGGGTGCGAGGGGGAATGAACACCTTACTCTCTGCTCCAGACCGAGTCATCCCACTTGCCCAGAGTGTGAAGCGGCATCACGAATTTACAACTGTAATGCATCTAACTACTTTTTTACCTTGAGATAAAGAACATCTTTATGAAACTGCCATTTAGAAGGAAATCCACAAATGTCAAGTTAAAACAAGAGGAGGGGACAGCCGTGCTCGGTGCTGATTTATTCTCAGGGCCACAAGCAGATATCACTGGGAGTCCCGGACCCCTACCTGGCCCGGGTTGGAAAGAGGCAAAGCCAAGAGGACAGGGGAAGTCGAGCGATGTCCCTGAGTGTACTATTTCTCTAAGGCTGCTGTAACAAATTACCACAACTTAGTGGTTTAAAACAACACAAATGGGGCTTCCCTGGTGGCGCAGTGGTTGGGAGTCCGCCTGCCGATGCAGGGGACATGGGTTCGTGCCCCGGTCCGGGAGGATCCCACATGCCGCGGAGCGGCTGGGCCCGTGAGCCATGGCCACTGAGCCTGGGCGTCCGGAGCCTGTGCTCCGCAACGGGAGAGGCCACAGCAGTGAGAGGCCCGCGTACTGCAAAAAAAAAAACAAAACACACACACACACAAATGTATTATCTCACACTTCTGGAGGTCAGAGTCCAGAACGGATCTTACTGGACTAAAATTGAAGTATCAGAAGAGCTGCATTCCTTCTGGAGGCTCTAGGGAAGGTTCCACCTTCTTGCCTCTTCCAGCTTTCCACTTTCCGTCTGTAACCTTAAGATGCCCCAGCCATGTAGCCTAAGGTATTCACAGGATCGGGAGGTTGGGGTATGGGCATCTTAGAGGGGCTCGTGCTCTGCCCACCGCACTGACAGAATCAAATGATCTGGCAACCATAACACCTGTATTGGCCCAAAGTACCGATATGGTGCATCTCTCCCTGCTCCAGCCACCTGAGTTACTGCCCAAGGGTTGATATGCTTCACTATTCCTTTCATGAGAATGATCCTGTCTCCTGCAAGGCAGAGTCCACAGGTAGCCATTTTCTGTATCCTCCAGACCATCATTTACATAATAGGTTCCCAGTTAACATAAGAATGATTGATTATCGATTATTAATTATTGATGACAGCATGTGAATAACATGTCCATCATTAACATGGCATTTACCATGCTGGATAGTTAGTCCAGGGAGCAGCAAACTTCTTCCGTAAAAGGCCAGATAGGCTTTGCCGGCCATTTGGTCTCTGTTGTCACTACTCAACTCTGCTGCTGTAGCAAAAACCAAACGAGTGGGTGTGCCAATAAAACTTTTTTTTACGAACACTGGGATTTGAATTTCATATAATTTTTGTGTGTCATGAAATGTTATTCTTTTGACTTTTTGCTTTCGACCCTTTAGAAACGTAAAAACTGTTTTTAGCTCGCAGGCCATAAAAACAAACAAACAAAAATGACCAAACGAAATAAAACAAAACAGGTGGCAAGCCAGATGTGGCCCGTAGGTTGCAGTTTGCCAACCTCTGGTTTAAGAAGTTAGGTTTGTGTCCATTTCCCACTGCCCCTCATCCTTGCCCTCTGGTTCCTGAATGAGACTGAGTACCCACTGTGCACTGGGAACTGTGCTGATCAGGGGTGAGTGAGGGGCTGAAGCTGGGGTGCGGGAGGACCACGAGGTTTCAAAGACGCCAGGCCTGTGCCCAGCACACCAGGATGGAAGGTGCCATTTACGGCGATAGTCACTGTGATGGGGGCAGCGTGCTGAGAAATCTCCCCTGGGGAGTGAGATCTTGGCTTCAGGCTTGGGGTCCCGCTGCTGTCAGTGAGGTCTGGGATCAGGTGAGAGGTCAAGGGTGGGATGTATACATTTGAAACTAGATCTGAGCCCAGGTACAAACAGATCCTTAGGAACGGATGAGAGAATACGGAAAAGAGATTTTCGAGTAAGTGGGACCAAAGGGAGGCCAAGAATAGAGCCTAGGGAAACTCCAGCTTTTCTGGGCAGAGGAAGTAGAACCTGGAGGCGAGCGGAGGGGAGGGCAGGGAGGGGAAGGGTTCCCATGGTCTGGGCTGGACTGACTCCTTTCCACACCAGCTGCACTGACTACTCCATAAGTACTTCTAGAGCAAACCAATGCCCAGAGGAACCATGTGACACCAGATTTTAAACTCGGGACCTGCCGCCTGTCACCACTGCTGCTCTAGCCCCTTCCCTGCTCTTCCCACGTCCAGGCTTTGGGCTCATCACCCTCCCCGTACACCTGCTGCTCAGCCCGTCTGCCTTGGGCCCATTTCTCAGCTTGCTCTCCGGTTTACAGCCCCGTTGCCCGGCTCTGACCTTATTTTGGACCTTCATCAGGTCCATGGTGTTGGATTGCATGCTATCCAACCCGACGTGCTCCCAGGCACGCGGCTGCGTGGGAAGGAGCCCTGGGCTTCCCGTTCTACTTACACAGCTGCTTGCTGGCTGCACTGGGCCCTGTGTGTCAGCAGCCCCAGCCTTCCCAGCCAGCCTTCTGGAAAGGCTCAAAATAGATTAAAAAAACCAAACCAAACAAACAAAAAAACCCGAACTCCACATCTGCCTCTGCTCTCCCTGCCAGATTCCTCCTTCTCCTTTTTTTTTTTTAAATGACCCCTTTATTTCTTTCATGCCCTCACCCTAATCAGCTATGTCTGTGCTAAAGAGGGGAGGGGGTGAGGCAAAGCTTGAGAGTCTGCAAAGCCAGGCCCCAGAATCTTCTGCCCAGTAGACGGCTACTGGAACGAAGAGAGGGAAAAGAATCGTGAGCACAGACTAGGTGCAGAAGGGCTCTGGGTCCTACCTTCTTACCCCTGAGAAAAAGCCCAAGGGGCAGAGTCCACTGCCTGTAACATATGGAGGATGAGGGCTCCACCTCATGGGCTGATTTAAGATTAAGTGAGACGCGAGACGAGTGGATAAGGGCTGGCATCCCTTTTGTTTCACATAAAAAAGTTTTCTTTTAAATTGAAGTATAGTTGATTTACAATTATTGTGTTAGGGCTAGCAACCTACTTCCCCTTTACGTAGGAGTCCATGAGGTTCTCATGCAGGAAGCAAGCCGTGGAGCAAAGGCCAAAGTCTGTCTGCTTCACAGCCCATGCTCCTTAGCCACAGTTAATAAAACAAAGCCGTTCAGACACACGTGGCCATGCTGTGCTCTGCTTCTGGAAAGCCTGGCAGAGATGATCCAAAGGCCACCTTCTCACATGACTATGATTTTTGGGAACCAGACACGGCTTGGGCTGAAGGAGATGGAATCCAGGATCTCCTTGGTCTGTCTAGTCAATTGCATTCACCAAAAAAATAATTCCGTTTTCCGTGTTACTCCACTTTTCACCACCCGAATGTGGCCATGACCACGGTAGGCAGTGATTTTGCTATTAACGGGAGGCAGCTGGGTGATCACGGGCTAATGATCATCTACTTGCTAATGCTAAGGGACTTATTACCCATAAATGCACGCGTAAAGGGCTCCGGGAAGCCCCTGCCAGCCGAACACATGCAAGTTAAGCTTCTTAATTGAAAATATAATCTGTAGTGCAGAGATTAAAATATATTGGATTCATTTGGGCTCTATTCTTCCCCATTGTCCCACATACATTTTCTTTATGCTACACAATCAAATTAGTTCCCCTGCTACGGAAATTATTTCCACACAATAAATCAATTTTACGGTGAAGCTATGTCTGAATGTCCTATTTAAAGGAAAAGCAAACTGGGGATGGAAACAATTTTCTTACTGATGCGATCAGTGTTCGCACCACATGCTTTTGGGAATCTTTGTTGGTTTTATCTCTTTTGATTCCTTAGTTTCCTTGTCTTCCCCTTTATCGTCCTTGGGAAGGCTTTGGTTCTGTGCAGTGGGGAAAAGGCAGGTAGGAGCAAGCCTGAGAGGAAAAGCCTAGGTATTTCAGCCTCTCGTCCAGGGACGGCCCATTCCCACCCTCCACGGAAGCCACCTGGACCCCTGCCAGGGGCAGCACAGCCGTCCAGGGGCTCTCCAGCCCCTTGCCATATTTTTTTTTTCATAGCACTTATAGGTGCTGACGTTACATGATCTAGTTATATATTTGGTGATTACTGTCTGAGCCCGCACCAGCTAGAAGGCAAACCCCATGAAGGCAGGGGCTCGATCCGACCTATTCAGTGTTAGATACCTGGCATCTACAGCAGGGCCTGGCACAAATCTAGACCAATAGTCAAATACATTACAAAATGAGATGATGCCACTATATTGGGGCCGACGTGGGGTGAGCTTCGTCCCAGCTGAAAGGGGGTAAGGGAGGGAAAGTGTTCATCAAAGGTGTCCTCAGGGCCCTAACACGTTATGGGGGTGTGTTAACTTGTAGGATGAGGCTAGGCCTCACTGACCTTTCAGTGCTTCCCACGTGCAGGACCTTTGCAAGTGCTGTTCCCACTCCCCAGAGGGTTCCTGCTTCCTGCCTGGACACACCTGGCTAATTCCTTCCAATGTTTCAGCTCCCAGCCTTCCCAGGCCCACTCATCCGTCATAACATGCTCCTATGGAACCATGTATCTCTTCACCAGGGTGCCTGGGTCACATTTGTCATTAGACATTCACTTGTTTGGTGGTTTGAGCCAAGTCCAGCATCCTCCTGTGGACCCTCAGCTGCCTGACAGTAGGCTCCACATCTATCTTTGATTACATTTATCCCCAGCATCTAGCACTTTATGTGGCCTTAGGAGGCACTCACTAAACACCTGACTAGAGAAAGAATGAACCAATGTTGCCATGAAAATGATCCCCAAGTTCATTTATCATTTCAAATTTGAATGAGGTTGAATTTAGCAAATCAGTGTCCATTTGTCTCAAGTATGTCTCTACGTTAAGATGAGACAAGAGAAGGTTAATACCTGCTGAGTGCAGACTCTGGCCCGGATAGGCTGCAAGACACCCTGCCTGCCTTCAGAATAGGGGCTGATTATGACCCAAAGGCCACTGTCTTCCTGGTCCATCAGCATCACTAAGGCAGAGCCTATGGGCGCCAGAACGGCAGCAAGTTCCACTGGTGGGGACTACAGTGTACCTCACAGCACAGCGGCTGTGTGTGTTCAAACACCCTGGGGTGTCTAAGTAAGAACTCGGGTGTCCACCAGTAACACACGGAGCTGGAAAGGCACCAGCATATTGGTGGAACACCATGTTAGTGGCACTCAGAACTTTGAAAGATTGAACGTTGTAAGTTGTTCAAAGCCTGCTGTGTTTATTATCTCAACTGACCAAACCCTATGTGATGGCTCCAGGACACGTCTGTCTTGAACTGCCATCCAGGACGCTGCAGCCCAGGCTGGAGTTTCAGGGAACTACCTTCTCAATGTTACCAATGAATAAATTGGAACCAGAATCCAGAGTGCCTAACTCTGGACATTGTACGCGTTCTCACCAGCCAACTGTCACTTCTATGATTATAAATGAATTCAGGTGATCAGAGGCGCAGTGGCCTGCGTGAGCAGCAAGACCCCTGGACTCCAGGTTAGACATTTGAGAATTACCTGTATGAACAGGGCACGCCAATGAAGAAAAATGTGTACTGTTTCAACAAAGCAAAGGATTTCAATATTATATATCAAGTTTGAGAAAAAAACACCATTTCAGTGCTGCTTTGTAAAAGGCTGTAGTGGACTAAGCCTTTCTCTCTGGGTCCAGCTACACTAAGATGCACAGAGGGCACTAAAAGAGCAGGGCTGTTTTAAACTCAGGATCCTGGAATCAGAACAGAGTGCGTGTCATTGCACCCGGACCCACAGGCTTATACAAAAATACACCCTTAATGAGGTCACAGAGTTAGGATTGAAATGGCTGAAATGCATAGTGTGGGCCCAGAAAAACTGTCAGCAAAGTCTCAAAATAGCTTTACTAAGGTCTGTCAAATTTGGGGAAATAATTCAGGAAAATGACACAAGTGCATACACGGACGCAGCAGCTCATATGAGCATAAGGCAGCTCAGGGGACAAGGTTTGGGGTGAGACACTTGATTATTTAAGGGGAATTTCTTTGTCCCATGCTGACATTTTTCACCGGCTCAGGGTGTGTGGGTCTTCATTCTTGGTGGCGGTGTCTATTTCCAAGTTCATGGGCACAGATGCCTGCAAATGCTCTGGGTGATGGGGATTGGGGAGTGGGGTGGCTCAGAGGTGCCAGTTGCCTGGGGAATGTGAGAGGGCCCGAGACAGGAATCCTGTGGTTTCCCTGTCCTTCTGCTTTAGTTTTTCTGCAGGATAATGCTGTTTCATAAACCCACACTCAGTTATCTTGTCAACACTATCCTATTGGGCTAAAGTCATACATCTTTGCTAAAATCACCCACGGTCTGAGAAAATAAACCCAAGAAATACAAAAATAACAACCCAAACACAGTACTTGCAAATACGAAGAAGAAAGAAGAAACAAAGCAAAACTTTTGTTTTTAATGCTCTGTTTAAAATGAGTCCAAATAAAAGCTAAACAGCATACGGATGGCTTTTTACACTTTCTTCTAAACGTGATTTCTGATTTCTAAAAAAAAAAAAAAAAAAAAATCAATATTCCCTCCTATCTTTTCACCAATGTTGTGGAGTTTTACTATTGGATAAATATAGTCCATCCATCTCTCTTCCCCAGAAATTCTAAATAAAAGTACTCAAATGCTTGTTCCCCAGTTGGCTGAGAAGGATGCATGAAACCCTGAAATTCAGCTGATGTGACTCTGGGGGCAGCCCTCATAACAGGTAAAGAAAATAGGGTTCTGTATTCATTCGCTAGGTTTGCCGTAACAAAGTACCACGGACTGGCGGTGTACACAACAGAAATGTACTTCCTCGCAACTCTGGAGTCTGGGAGTCCGAGATCAAGGTGGTGGCAGGTTTGGTTTCTGGTGAGGCCTCTCTCCTTGGCTTGTAGACGGCCGTCTTCTCCCTGTGTCCTCACACGGTCCTCCCTCTGTGTGGGTCTGTGTCCTGACCTCCTCTTCTTACAAGGACACTGGTCAAATTGGATTAGGGTTCACCCAATGATCTCGTTTTAACTTTAGTTATCTCTTTAAAGGCCCTATCTCCAAATACAGTCACATTCTGAGGCCCTTGGGTTAGGACTTCAACACATGAATTCTGGTGAGGACATAGTTCAGCTCAGAATAGGTTCATTCCTGTGGAATCTTCATCATCTCTTTTTAACAGTCCACAGAACGTGGTTGCCATGATGTACCTATGGGTTGGGTGGTACTTTTTCCCTTTGCCAACTTTCCATGCCACCAAATACCAAACCTTTGTCATGGGGGAGGGGGCAGGTCTGCACTGTGCTGACTGGATAACCCCCTTGGCATATGGAAGAATGAGCTGGCCTAGTCCAACCCTAAGACCAGAAAGCACCAGCTGGGCTGGAATGGGGACTTGCCTCTCCCGGGGCTCTCTGCCCTGGTGGTGCTGCTCATATGCTACCGTCATCACCTTATCACTGTCACTACTGTCTTTGCGTGTCCATCTGCCCATCTCCTTGAAAGCAGAGCCCAACTCCATCTCTGAATCTCCAATGCACAGAGTAAAGACACAACACACTCTCTGAACAGCAGCCTCTACAGTGTGTGGACTCATAAAAGCCCGTGTTGAGCACCTGTGCCAGTCATAGGAAGGGTGAGCCAGGTCAGGGTTCACAGACCTGAACGTCCAGGCAAGACAGACAAGGTTTCTTACCCTACAGCCATTTTCTAGAGGAATCTGGGGAGACTCAGAAACCAGCTTCCCTCAGATGCACTCCCTCGGATGTGACTGATTTGGTCACATCATGATTCCTAGTTTCAACAGAAACCTAATGTTGCAGCCTACATAAACACATACATTTGAAATCACTCAGAGAAGTAGCAGCTCTGGGGCCAGAAAGCATGCAAAATAACTTACAACTTAAAGAAACCCACTTATAATGGAAGTTGCTGGAGTTGTTTTGGACCTTCCCCAATACCAGCATGGTGCTCAGCTGAGAAATCAGCAGATGCAGCTTTCCATGGTTCATCCAGAACACAGCCCAGGAGAACCATCATTCATTTCTAAGTGGCCTTGGCCTTTGTTATTCCTTTTCCCTTCTCCCATCTTACAGTTCAGAAAAAATGACTCCCAAATCATACTTAAGCACACACAAGCACACAATCCCAACCAACTCTAAATATTCCCACTCCCAAGGAAAGCATTTCTATGGCTTGCCCTTCCTTGTTTTCAAGATGCACTAAAAATAGACATCATTACGATAACCCAGGTCCCCGGAGGAATTTCATGTCATGAGCAGGCTCATCAGCCAAAGTGTAAAAACAGGTGCGTGTGACATGCTCTGAGTCAAGAGGAATATTTCCAGTCTCAATATTCCTGGGCATGAAAAGTCATTTTCTCTGAAGGGTGCAAAGCTCTAAGAAACAAGGCATAAAATCTGTTCCACACAAAACATCTTAACAGAACAAATCAATTGTGTACCTCAGAGAGCTGCTATACAAAAATAACACACACACACACAGACCCAGCTCAATTGCAAACATGCCCAAACTTGGAGCTGAGCCAGATAGGAGCCCCTGTGACCCAGGCCGGGGGCTTTAGTTCTAGATTGGGTCTCTCTGCCCTTGGGCAAATCCATCCCAAGAAAAGGCACTTGACGATACATCTCCAAAGGGAGGTTCCAAACGAAGCCATGACGATATCAGAAAATGAGAAATGAACTCATTGATTTGAGGAGGAACTCTTTCCTTTGACAAAGTCTCTGGTAATGTGTGTGGATTTTGGAATATCATCGGCTATTTTGTTGACTTCAAAACACTCGAACTTGAGCAGTTAGTACACTATTGCCTTTCTAGCCCCCTTTGATGTCTCCTTAAGTTCACGTCTTAGTGGACTTCGGGGAGCAGGACTGCCAGCAGGCTACAGTGAAAGGAGAAAAGGCAAGAGACCTGTGGTCACACTCCACTGCCTTCATCCTGACAAGTGCCTTAGCTCCTTGCAGAGAACTTCCATCTACAGAATGAGGATAGATTGAGGAGTTGTGTGAGGATAATAAGGGGAAGCCAGTGTATTGTAATAAAAATGAAGCAAAACACACCTCATATCCATTAGGATGGCTACTATCAGAAAGGAAGGAAGGAAGGAAAAAAGGAAGGGAGGGAGGAAGGAGGAAAGAAAGAAAGAAAGAAAGAAAGAAAAAAAGAGAGAAAAGAAGTGTTACTAAGGATTTGGAGAAACTGGAGTCTTTGTTCACCACAGTGGGAATTTAAAATGGAGTAACTACGGCAGAAAACTATAATGGAGGTTCCTCAAAAAACAAAAAACAGAATTACTATCTGATCCAGCAATCCCACTCCTGGGTATATACTCAAAAGAATTAAAGGCAGCGTCTCAAACAGATGCTTATACACTCATATTCATAGCAGCATTATTCACAATAACCAAAAGTGGAAGCAACTCAAGTGACCATCAACAGATGAATGGGTAAACAAAATGTGGTCTACCCGTCCAACGGAATACTATTCAGCCTCCAAAAGGAAGGAAATTCTGGCACATGCTATAACATGGATGAGCCTTGAGGACATTACGCTCAGTGAAATAAGGACAAACACGGTATCATTCTACTTATATGAGGTATCGAGAAGAGTCAAACTCACAGAAATAGAAAGCAGGGTTGGGGGTGTACCAGGGGCTGGGGGAGAAGAAAATGTAATTAGTGTTTAATGGGTGCAGAGATTCCGTTTTGCAAGATGAAAGTTCCAGCACAATCAGATGAATATACTTAATACTAATGAATTCTGTACTTTAAATAGTTTAAGATGGTAAATTTTATATTATAGATATTTTGCCACAATTAAATTTTTTATTAAAATTAAAAAAAAAACACCCACAGTCAGCATGCTTATGACACAGGAAGGGCTCCATACACTGTTTTGTTAATATCAGCCCATGGATTTTGGTGCTGTACCAAAAAGTCCATTACCGCTGGTCATCACTGGCTATTCTTCTCTGTGAGTGACCCACAGGTTAATTGGTCTCTTTTCATATTGTAAGATGGGGAAAGCCTTATCTGCTATGGGTGTCAGCAACACTGGTCAAGAGTAAATAAGATTCACAGATCCTCACAGGCTGCAGAATTGGAGCCCATCCCAGGTTATCAGAGAGAACGTCATGGGCCAGTGTCAAGACCAAGGCTTACAATGATTACAACAAGCCCCAGTATCCTGAGGAAAGCAGCAAGGCTGACTCAGGCCAGAGAAAAGCTGGAAAGGAAACAAGAACTTAAGTAGTTTAAGCAAAGCCTGGAACCACCACATGAAAGGCGGGGGGACCTGCCTTCTCTTCACTGGGGTTGAAGCGAGAAGGGAAGGAGCCTTGGGGAAGAAACAGGGAAGAAAGAACCCCTCCTCCGGGGAGGAGCAGGAGGACGGGCTGGGGTGGGAAGCATCTGGCTGGCTAGGCGCTCATTCCCCATCAGCTGTGGACTGAGAACCTTGCTCCTTACCGTGTGCCCCATGGAAGAGATGCCTCGGAAGTACCTGGGAACTTGCTAGAAAATGCAGAGTTCCAGGCTCCTTGCCAGACCTTCTGGAGTCGAAGCTGCATTTTAATAAAATCTGCAGGAGATTTGTGTGCACAGTAAAATTTGGGAAGGACTGAGGTAGAGGGCCCCCTGGTCCATTCTTACGTCTCATCATATCCAAATATCTGTACATGAAAAAGATAAAATAAAATCCACTGAAGGAGCGTTAGGTCCAAACTCAACTGGAACTTAAGAACAACACATGGCTGTCTGCATCACACTCATTTCAGATTAATTTTCTGCCATTGGCTTCAGTTGGCCTTTTTTCTTCTCTCCTTCTAATTATCATCTAATAAGACATAAGAGGAGATAAATCAGCCTCCTAGTTTGGGGCAGTAAGAGATTGTAGTCAGGTATTCTAGCAGCCCACGGGAGTTTATTTCCTTCTATTTCATGACAACCGAGGCATTAAAAAGTCTTAAATCATCAGGCTGTCCCTTGCCTACTCTGTGACCACTCCTGTGGTTTTGAAAATCCAATATGAGAAATCATTCTTTATGGCAACCTCTGGAGCTGCAAGTGAAGCAATTTAGAGAACACTTTTCCAAGACCAATTTCTACACACTCTGCTTCTGTTACAAATTACTCCCTCATTTTGACAATACTTATAAAATACACAGTTTAAGTAATACAAATGGCTTATCAAATTTCCATGATGTAAACAGTCAGAAAAGTTGTTTCCTATCAACAAATCCATAATAAGCAGCCACAAAGCTCAACTATTGACTTGCTGCTACCCAGTCTTTCCAGCTAATTGGGCACCAAGCTATCAGAAGAGACCTTGAGACCTGTTTCCTTCATTTGCCAGAGTAAATTCCCAGGGGCGGTGGGGTCTGGGGTACAACATGCGACAGGCTCCCGTCCATAGGAGACCCCAAGTCCTAGCTCTCAGATTTGATTATCACCAGAACCTTAATGGAAAATGCAGAACACAGAATTCCCTTGACCTAGAATATAAGATGTGAAGGGATTTTTTTTAATGCTGTGAGTCATCTCATTGATTAAAAAACATTAACGTTGAAAATTAAGAAGGTCCTCCATAGGCTGGCCCCGATAAGTCTTGGACATGGTCAGAGAAACAGAGAAACGTGGTCACAGATATGTAATTTCCTAATTACAAAATGTAGATAATCCCAAACTGAGATCAGAGAATGGGCCCTGCATCTCAAGTCCCCTCCACCACGAATGAAGAGCAAGGACACAGGGTCCTGTACCAGAGCGGCAGCTGGCCAGATGTCTAGCACACAGACCATGTCCAAAGCAGGTACTAAAATACTCATCAGGATTAGCCAAAGAAAGGGTAAGCTCAGATGCAGCCATGCCATGAGAGACAGTCCCGTGGCAAATCAAGTGGTTTCTGAATTTCCACAAACCATGAAACCAACAGGATGGGATTGAGACACAATCTGAGACTCATTCTATGGTGTTATGAGAAACAGAGTAACCTCGCCCACCACCAAGTAGACAGGACAACACCAGCCACAGATCTCCTCCTGGTTCAAAAGGCAGTCTTAAATGCAACCAGCCCACCAGGGGGCCATTCCATTACCAAGCCAGCCAGATGGCCACCTGCCTACCAGCCCCACAGAGTCTCACCTTCTAGGCTGTGACAACTCTAGGGAAACATGAGATAAGGAGCTCCCACAAGAAGGCTGTAGGTGGCAAGAGACAGAAGAGGCCTGGACAGGAGGATGTCCCAGAGATGGTGGCCTTGTCTGGAGATGTGTTCAGACACTGGGCGGGGGGCAGGCAAGCATTCAAATGTGAGACCCAGGAAGTGGGCCAGGAGCTCTGCAGTGAAAAGGATCCAAACAGCACCCAGACTCAGAGTAGGGCCTCCCCAGGGGAGAGGCCAGGGCCGCAGAGGTGTCTGGATGCCACTTTTGTCCAGGCCACAGCAGTGGAAGGGTCACCGCTACGCACGCCACCCCTCCCAGGATCTGAGAAGGATGCAGACAGCAGACTGGGCACCGTTCCCTAGGACAGACAGGGCATCGAACAGGAGAATTTCTTTTGAGGATTTGGTGTCCAGTTTTAGAGACCAGGTTGAGATCTAAATCATCTCAGAGGAGATGGGGATGGGTGGGAAAGAGTGGATGGTCCCACAGAGAAAGTGCCGATCCTGAAAAGGTAAAATGTCAAAACATGACAATGTTGCCTTATGTTACCACGCCACCCCATGCCAAGGACCTCGCTGCCCAAGCGTGTGCAGAAGGAGGGTGGATTCTCACTTGTCTTTCATAGTGACAAGCTGTCCGTCAAAGTGATGAAATGCCAGAAAAATAAGAGATGCCCTCAGTCTGATTTGTACAGTTCCAGTGGGTTTTCTCCACCGCTTTCCACCACTTTATATTTAAGTTATCAAACTAACATTAAAAAACTAAAATGAAAACATTTTCTTACAAATGGATCTTACTTTTAATCCTAAAATGGTTCCCAAATTATTGTCAGTGTATTGCATCTTTTCAATTATGGCTAATTTAATGGTTATACTTTGCACATAATACACGTAAATATTTTTCTCAATTCTTATCCAGAGAGACATTATGGTAAAATTCTTTTTAAGAAATCGAGATGTTGATTCTCAAACTTCCATTTTAATGCCCCCCATGGCTTTTCTTGTGGTTTAATTTCATAAACAGCTAAAAATCTAACACATAGAGATAAATGTAAAAGCTCCCGAACAGTTATCCAAGCTTCCCGTAATGTAGTCAGTATAGACAAAACATATTTCCCTGATAAATTCCTAAGACCATAAAATGCCAAAGTCAGAGAATGTAGGCCTAATGGTGACCTTAGAACAAACTTCTACGTGAAAGAAAAAGAATTCTCATTCTCAACAACACAAATATGTTTTCAGCTAATCAGTCTCCTAAATGCCGCTAAGATCTCCTATGATACCTAAATTTTTGCTTCTACATGCAACTACAAACCAGGTTTTAAGATGAACACACACATTCCCTGCTCCTCAATTTGTGAGCCAGAGGCACTGCAATAGCACAAAATGCCAAGAATTATTTAGATCAAAAAGTAAATATGTCCCTAATAAGAACAATGTTTCTAACAACCCACTTTTTAGGTTTTCAAATTGATATACCAACTGAAAATCAAATATATATCTAAAATATACTGGAGATAACCACATAAAACATTCAATTTGTGATTACCTTATTTAGATATATAGATCCCACAGTCCTGGGTTCTAGCCATCTGGTCAACCTAGTACAATGAAGGCCAGGGGCCTGATCTATGAAATGAGCAGGTGAAAAGAACCCGACCCGGAAACAACTACCTCTGAAACCAACCAGAAGAAACACATCAATAAACTTCTACCTCAGTATAGATATGGTACAACCAATGGAGATCTCAATTCTGTAACAAAAAATACAGTCCCTCTGGATTCTTTTCTGATTGCGAATAGACTGCCAATCTATCATAAGACTTTGTTCTTGAGG
Source organism: Mesoplodon densirostris (assembly GCF_025265405.1). Taxonomy (NCBI): domain Eukaryota; kingdom Metazoa; phylum Chordata; class Mammalia; order Artiodactyla; family Ziphiidae; genus Mesoplodon; species Mesoplodon densirostris. Next base: position 5,295,318 of record NC_082661.1, read on the forward strand.
ATAAATTTTTGAGGTTGGAAAGCATGTTCCAGCTACTTTTGGCCTTATCTCCCCGAGGGTGCATCACTTTTTTTGCACTGTGTTACCAGACTGCCATCCTGTGTCCTAAACCATGTGCCCTTAGGGCAGGGCCGGGTCATGTGCATCATGGGTATTCCCCTCGAGACCTAGCACAGAGCTAGGCATGTGTTAGGCACTCAAGTACCTGAAAAAGCCTCTGAAATCATTTCTAGGGAAACACATTCCCGAGTTCACCAATGCTCTGCAGAGCCTCAGTGAATTATACTCACGGGTGTCCTGGGCACGATGACCATTGCAGCCACAGGCTTCTGACTTTCTAGACTTTCTGGGCTCTTCTGGTCACACTTCCTAGACTTCTAGACTTCTGGGCTCTTCTGGCCACACTCTTCAGGGCACATAATCCCAAGGTCAGTTGGGTAATTAAATAAGCTATGAAGCAATGAATTGTGAGTGCCCGAAAGGAAGAACCATATTTTGAAAACTAAATTGAATGCTTTAGAAAGATTATAAAGGTAAATAGTTTAAAAAATTCTGCATAAGTAGGCATGGGTGAGACAACTGGAAAAACTAGAAAATGTGAAGATCTCCTAATTCCACTTTAAAGAAACCTTAGAATTGATTGACCCTGTATTACGAAAGTGAATCAGTGGAACCACATTCAAAAACAGGCACTGATTCTACATAAAAATATCAGGAAAAAAAAAAGTGAAAAAAGGCACACTTCTGTGTTTCATGTAAAAACAAAATAATTAAGGGTGTAATAATCAAAAGGATAGCTTCCACTTTTTCAACTAATCACCTAACTTCTGGTTTAACCACACTGCAAAAGATTCCTTCTGGTCTGGAAGGCCTTAAAATTTCACTGAAAGTCACAAGTGCATAGAAGAAACTTCAGGAAAAGGGCTGACATTTTCCTCTTGGGTATGACTCCTGAAAACGCAAAAATACCCCAGAATTTTGGTCATGATAAAAGAGGAAATTATTTTCTGAAGCACATGGAGGACCCCTAAGATAATCTCACATCACAGCGAGCTGAATAACAAGTTGCTAGGGTAATAGCTCATAGAATAGCATAGTTTTGATCATTTGATAAGTTTCAACTCCTGTCCCTCTGTGCCCATTGGGCCACATGGAACCCTGCATCCCTGAGAGGCAAGAAAGCTCTTGTGTTCCTTACATGGCTTTGCACATGCTGTTCCCTCGCCCTCAGGCCCTTTCCACTCTCAGATGCTCTCATCCTAGCAAACGGCTGAAACTCTTTTAAGAACAATCCCCAAAACAGCTTCTCTGCTAAACTCCCCCAGTTTCAGGCTGGCCCGGCTAAACCTTTCCAGTTGAAGGGCCTGCACTGTGTCTTGTACATGACCCCATCCTAGCACATCTCAACGCACTGTGATTACATAATACCCTCTCATCCTTCCTCCACTAAAAAAATATTTTTCAACCCCAGTACCGAACCCAGAAGAGGTCAGTAACTGTTGAGTAATAAGACCAAGTCAAGTGCTGACAAAGACTCTCTTTGATGAAACTTGAGTCAGGCTCCTCTGAGCCCCCTTCTTGATCAGGCTTTGACTTTAGCCCCCATTGTTGCTGGGCCTTAATAGCCTGGTTGTAGCAAGAATTCTGCTAAGTCAGTTTAGATACAACTCCCTCCTCCTCCATTTCTAATTAAATTCTTCATCCCCCACTTCGGATATACAATCAGCCCTCCATATCCACGAGATCCTCATCCATGGATTCAACCAACTATGGATCAAAACACCACTTTATATAAGGTACTTGAGCCTCCTCGGATTTTGGTACCCGCAGAGGATCCGGGAACCAATCTCCTGTGGATATCAAGGGACAACTGCCTAAGTCCTTGGCCTGTCTTCAGGCTTTAGCAACAATCCCCCAACCCTTGATCCTCTTAGTAATTCTCCACCCACTGACCCTCCCATCTTGCTCCTTGGCTATAAATCTCCACTTGTCCCTATTGTGTCTGGAGTTGAGCTTGATCTTTCTCTGCTACTGCAAGTCTTGACACCCATCACGGCAGTCCTGAACAAAGTCTTCCTTTACCATTTTAACAAGTGTCATAATGATTTTCTTAACTCTGCGCAGTTTTTGTATTTTATTGCAAACTTAAGCATGAGATTTAATTGTGCAACCTCATGGTAAAAACACTTTAAGATCACACTAGTATTTTAAGAAGCTAGATATTTAAAGAAAAATGCAGCTTTTCTAGTGACCTCACACTTGTGTTTTCATTGCACACAGAGTTCGCATCCATGTTGGATGTTCTCATGACAAGACCCATTTAGAAATGTTTCTTTTCCATCTGTTTGAAGACCCACACACCTACCTCCTTCATGTAAGAGCTGAGAAAAAGCTGTACCTGGGTATAAAACAGTACACTTACAAACTATCAGCATCAACCACAAGACTTCAACGGAAGTAATAAAGTTAAAAAACTAAATTGTCTGGATTGTTGCCTTGAGCACTCCATTTCTTAAACCACAATTTCCATGCAATGGCCTAGACTTTAGGCACAGTGCTAGGTGAGACAGGATTCTGTGGGGAGATATCTTTGCCATCCTCAAAATGCCTCTAACTATGAAAACAGCCATGGCTTTGATTCAGAGACAGGCAGAGCTAGCAGAGAATTAAAAACAGCCTCAGAATTCCCACCGAGAGTAGCTCTGGCCCCGCAGGAATTGTCTCCTGGTGCCCTCCCTCCAAGCTCAGGGCCTGTCTTGTCTGTTCAGTGATGCCTGTGCACACAGGTCCCCTCAGCACCTCCCTCACCCACCTGCCTTCCTGCCTGCCTCACAGGTGTGTGTGTGGAAAGGGCAGGCATCTGGGGCTTCAGGTGCATGGTGGGCTCAGGTGGGCCAAGCAGAGAGGTAAAGGCTGGCTTGAATTCCTCCAGGGCAGATGAGGGTAGGAAACACAGGCTGTGGAAAAGAGCTGGGCCAGAAAGGGACCTAGATCAGCATCTGAGACTCTTACCTTTATGCAGAAGGGACCCTGGATTCTGAGACCTGCCATACTAACTAACCCATGGGGCCACTAGAAGGAAAAAGGCCCATGAGACCGTCGCCAAATGAAAACACAGAGGTCTGGGGGCAACGGGCTCACTGTGTGTGCTCATGGATCCTTAAGTAGCTGAACTGATATAAACCCTTGCCTACAACACATTCAACTTTTTTTTCAAATACTGAAATCTGAATGTACGTATTCACAGGTGACCACAAAGCCTTGAGAAATTATTATTCCACACAACAAAAGTGAAGCTATTTTGCAAACACCTATCATCCCTCCTACCCCTCCCTCTGCAAAAAGAAGCCACTAGTACAGTACTCATTAAAGTTAGTTTGACAGATCCCTATGCGTTACATCAACCAAATATTTGGGTCATTTTGCTAGAGTCAATACACATGCTAGATGTTTAAAAAAGGATGCAAAATCTACTTTTCAAAGGTTTTGTTGAATCACGTTGGTGTGTAAAACGGGCTCAAGGAAACGCAACCATTAACCCGCTAATCTAGACGAAACCTGTGCTTCAACCCTGCATCCAAGTGCTTTGGAAGCCATGGCCCAGCGCGCAGTCAGAAATGGACGTCAAGCCTCTCAACTGGAAAAAGCTTCCAAAACACTCCTCTTTGTTGATCTTGGCTTCTTTCACAGAGATACAATCACACAGATGCGCGCTGACTCTGCTAAGACAGAAACCTCAGCTGCTCTTCCCAGGGGAGGTGTGATTCTAACATCTCAGCTCCAGTGTTTGAATGAGGCTGGAAGGTTGGGAATAGCTGGCATCTTTTCTGGAGACTGCAGCGGAGGGGTGCACCCAGCCTTCACACAGCCTGGCTGCAGGGGAGGCCGGAAGTGTCTGTCATCGCCTTCCAAATGGCCAGGAAGAAGTTCTGATAGAACAAGTTCCACCACAAATGCAAAACGAAGAAAGTCGGGTGGTGCCCCAGGGAGCACAGGAGGGCCAGCTGGAGAGGAAGGAGGGAAAAGGCCTGGTACAGCCATCCCGGGGGTGGCCAGGGTGCAGACCAAAGACCCCCTCAAATGAACAACCAGAAAGAATCCAAACGCAGATCTACAAGGAATCCCAGGGCCCGCAAAGGAAAAAGAAAACACACTGTAAAAGGGGAGGGGGCAGCCCTTTTCTGTTTCGTGACCTAACACAGTTTTCCTGGAAGGGCAGTCCCTGACGGGCCACGGTCTATGCATTTGCATAAGTCCCTGCTATTGTCTCTGGGGTCCTTCATTCTAGTACATACTGACCTTTGCTACTTCGGCTGTCTTTGTCCACGCTGAGTCTCTCAGTGGCTGTTTTCCTGTTAGGCTTTTTCTAAGCAGCTCAGGAAAGAACCAGAATTATCAGGAAAGCACAAGGAAGATGGGACGGGTGACGCAGAAGAGGGCAGAGGGAAGCAGACGCAGGAGAGAGGCCTTCCGTTGTTCAATGGCCCCCTTCCCATTGTGGTCTCTATCTGGCGAGTCCCAAGGGCCCACGTGGGGAAACGTGCTCCCAGGCTGCAGCCCACCAGCACCTGTCATCAGGGGAGGACGCCAGCTCAAGCCCAAGGCTGCCACCAGCCTGTGGCATGTCCCCGAGGGGAAAGGCCAGAACTTGCTGAGCCCATTGAGGACACTGGTCACCTTCCTGTCTGTGCTCCTCCCGGCCTTTCTCCCTGAATCACCTCCTCCAAGCACAGAATTAATGTTGGGTGGGTGGGTAGAGGGCAGGCTGGCTTTGGAGAAGCAGAGTCGGGTCCCAGAGGCAGGGCTGCTGCAAGAAAGGACACAGAGTCTGGGAGAAGTAACACCGCACAGATACTTTTCTCTCTTAAAACTACATCTGATTCACTTTGTTATAAAGCAGAAACTAACACACCACTGTGAAGCAATTATACTCCAATAAAGTTGTAAAGAAAGAAAACAAAAAAACAAAAAAACTGCATCTCCAGAAAGAGGAGCAAAGGATAGGGGTGTGAGGTTTGGTTTCACTGGTTGAGGTGAGTATGCGGTACAAGAACTTAGTTGAATGGAGCAAGTCCTGTCTACCCTTGACCACAGCATGGTGACCTTCCAAAGTAGCCACAGTGGGCCTGGGAGGTCCCATCAGGACTCAACCAGACTGGCCGAGGTGACGTCCTAGTGTCCTAGGACTTTGGTAACAAATGACCAAAAAGTGGTGGAGTAAAACAACAGAAATGTATTCTCTCACAGTCCTGAAGACCCGAAGTCCAAGGTCAAGGTGCCAGAGAGCCGTGCTCCCTATGAAGCCTGTCTGGGAGACCCTATTCCATGCCTCTGTCTTAGTTTGTGGTGTCCCTGGCATCCCTCGGAGATACACCACTCCAGTCACTGTCTTCACTGTCCCATGGCATTCTCCCTGCAAGCTGTGTCTGAGCCTCTGTTTTCTCCAGTCATAGGATTAGGGCCCACCCTGCTCCAGTCTGACTTCTTAACTTGATCACATCTGCACAGACACTATCCCCAAATAATGTTTTATTCACAGGTACCAGGGGATAGGAACTCAACGTATCTTTGCAGGGATGTAATTCGTCCCCAAACAGATGCCTTGGCTGGCTGCATCCCACCTCTACATCATCTGTTCCTTTATGAATGAAACGATCATCAGGCTCTCTGCCACCCTTGGGTAGATTTCCTCTTCTCTCTCACGAGCAGGGCCTTCATGTTCCTTCCCCAGGCCAACAAAATCTCAAGAAATTTCTGACAAATGCGCCCAGTTGATTTTCCAAAGTGATGTTCTGCTCACTGCGGTTTCTGGACCCTGTGATATGAACCCAGAGAAGTTTGCGAGGTGTTTCCCTTGTAATCAGCCAATAGCAGTTTTTATGCATCTTCAGAAGGTTTAACAAAGCCCAGCTCTGAGCAGATCATCAGCTCCCGTGTCTCAGGAGCAGGCGGTAATCTTGGTTGTGAGACAATTTATGTCCCAGTTGGAGAAGAGGGAGATACTGAAGGGAAATGCTTTCTGGCTGACAATGGTCAAAGCAATTGCTTGGTTCACTCAAGGAGAACTGAAGGATACGCCAGTAAATTAAAAAAGAAAGGAAAACTCCCGATTAACTCAACCATGAGAGATAATTTAATGAAAAGATTTCATTTCAGTTAACGAATGACTTATTGAAAATGCAAGCAAATTCACCCTCTGCTACAGTTATCACTAGAATTCCAAAAGAGGGAATTCACTCTGTAATTTGTCATAGACTAAAACTAACCCTAAACAAAGGGATTCATCTGTGAAACATTTGATTGGCTGACCGGTGAGTTTTTTTTTTTTATATAAATTTATTTATTTATTTATTTATTTATTTATTTTTGGCTGTGTTGGGTCTTCATTACTGCACACTGGCTTTCTTTTTAGTTTCAGCGAGCGGGGGCTACTCTTTGTTGTGGTGCGCGGGCTTCTCATTGCGGTGGCTTCTCTTGCTGCGGAGCATGGGCCCTAGGCGCATGGGCTCAGTAGTTGTGGTGCACGGGCTTAGTGGCTCCGCGGCATGTGGGATCTTCCTGCACCAGGGCTCGAACCCATGACCCCTGCATTGGCAGGCACATTGTCCACCACTGCGGCAACAGGGAAGCCCTGACCTGTGATTTTTTTGACACTAATTACCATAGAGGTATTATTTGTATGGGTATTAGGTTTTAAGGTCACAGAACATGGTATCACAAAGTATGCATAAGCAAATACCAAAATCATCGTGCTCATAACTAGGAACCAATCTGATCTTAATAACAGTTTCTAAATGCACATTGATTCACACTTAATGGATTATTTTCCCTACAGATAGGTTATTATACGGAGTGGGAATAATTACTTTTCCAATATGATGTTTGGTGAGATTAATTAAGTAGTGTTTGTTTCCCCTCAAGATAAACAAAACCTTGAAATGAATAATATTCAGACCAGGAAGTGGAGAAGGCACCGTGATAGGTCACAGTGGTGGAACTGGACTCTTGTTCCAAAAGGATACTCAGAGCTGTCATCACTTTCTTCTAAAAATGCTTCCTGCATTTCCCTTCTCATGGAACTGATTTTCACTGCAAGGGCTTCTCAAGCCAATGCTAGGAGTGTCTGGTTTATGTTTTCAATATTCCAAAATGCTAAAACCTAACTACAGAGAGTTACTAAAATTTATTACTGTAAAATTGGAAGAGGGATAGAGCATGATTGAGAGCTGCTTCGCTTTCTGAGGGATATCATTCTGTTCTGTAATTATAAGAACTTGATGAGAACACATCCCACCTGAGGCTTCCTTCCTTGGCATCAGTTACATAAGCTGCTGCTTCTCTTCTCTCTCCTTCACTGCTCAGCGCCCCTCTCTTTTCTCTACCTGCTTCCATGAGGATGGTCCCCAGGACAGTGTTCCCCATGTCTTACCAGGCCCCCCACTCCAGAATCAGGGCTCATGATTCTTGTGCCCCATAGCCTCTCTACCTTCCACCAGGATAAGCTTCTCCTCCAGAGGCTACTTGCTTCTCAGCTCCAGGCCTATACTTGCAGGTTCCTACTGGTCAGCCCATCCTTCCTGTAGGCGTCGCAAACTATGCATGTCCCCAATCAAACTTACAACGGCCTTCCTCCCTTCCAAACCGACATCTGTGACGACAGCATCCGGCCTTGTCTTTTCTAGGCCCTTCCTTGCCTTCCGCAGTCAGCTCACGGGCACAACAACAGATTCTGGCTCCTAACCACCTCTTGTTTCCCTCCCTCCTTTGTACTCGCCCAGCTGCTGCTGTACTATGAGCTGTGAATAGCTGCCCACTCTCTCTGCTGGCATCCCTGTCTCCACAGCATCCTCACCTGAGTCCTCAGCAAGTGGTCCAGAACCCCTGACCCAGTCTTCTTCTGGTGGACACGTGAACGACCCTGCCTCCAGCCACCGACAGGATAGGGTGCACGTCTCAGGTGGGGGAGGACGCCCTCTAGGATGTATTGACAGATGGCACCTCTCCTTCATGTGCCGCCTGAGATCCAGGTGCACGGGGCCACCCGCGTCCACCTGTCAATCTCCTCCCTCTTTGGGAATGCCCCCTCCTTCTTCGTGCACACACCACGCGAAGGCCACCTCTGCCAGCCTCTCCCTCCTTGCCCTCGTCACCTTGTCCTGAAATTGGCTGTGCACAGGCCGGCCTCTCCTGGGGACCAGGGTTTTGCAGAAGGTCAGCACTGAGGGAGATGGAGCGGAAAATATGCTGTGCAGCAGCTACGTTCCAGCCACGGTGAGCTCAGCGCCGAGATCAAGTGCACGCAGGGGTAAGGGAAGAGACTCCACCTTCCCTCGGCAGGGCCTGGGTGGCAGGTTTCTGGTTTGCTTGCTTGGCAGGCAGGCAAAGAGAGAAAAGCTAACTGAACTGCTGGATAATCCTCTGTTTTGCCAATTAAACCACAACTAGTCTGGGTCACCCGTTGGGCACTGAGGTGTGACAAACAGGTGGGCGCGCTGGGGCCCCAAGAGGAACACAGGACTTTCCGGGAGAGGCAGGGGCTGAGTGCACGGTGCAGGGGACGGGCTGGCTCCAGGCCCCGCCTCGCCCTCCTCTTCCGCCGCCCCTTGTGAGTACCTTGACATTTTGGTGTTTTATAAGGACCTATGTGAAAACGAATTGGCCTGTCTGCTTCGTAATGAAATCTGGTGCCACCCGGCAGGTAATCAGTCAGGTGGAAAGAGGCAATCCCGCATTGTTAAAAGTACAGAGGCAGACTTTTTGAGTGAGAAGGGACTTCAAAAATCATACATCAACTATAACACCCACTCATTTCATAGATGAGGAAGGGAAATCCCAGAGAGGTTAAGAAACTTGCCCCAAACTGCACAGCATGCTCTAAGAAAGCCAGAGCCTGTCCACCCAGAATTGACCGCTCCTGTACTTAACTCTACTTAAAATCATAATTACCAGTACCCGTTGGGGAAGAGTTAAATACCACAGATCTGATTTGAGGTTTTTCACGTTGTTGAGGCTTTAGTTACACCTATTAATTGTTTTTAAAAACAATGATAACATAATATATTCTAGCTATCCAAATGGGTAATCTAGGGGTGAGTCAGGAATCCTGACCTCCATCCGAAGCTATGGGCCATGTTTGTTAAAGGGGTTCCTTTCCCTGGCGCCAAATCCCTCCCATGATGGTTGTCATCTTTATTTAAAAATAAAATTCACACGCAATGCAATACTTGGTACAAATACACATCTCTTGGGAAAAGGTTCAACTTCAAAATTGTTCCATTCCAAGTCTGAGTGAGAGAAGCCTTAAATTAGGCAGGTGATGACCAGCCAAAGGAACGTGCGGATGGGGGGCAGGAGAAATGACATGAGTTGAGTTGGGGGGGCAGATGGACCGCAGGAGGCAGGCACCCACACCTGCCCTGGAGGCTGGGGGTAGGTGAGTGAGCACACGCTGCTCCCCTTGGCTGTGCATCCGCAGCATGGTCCCCGTGGCTCCCCAGAGAAGTGAAGAAGCTCCATGCACGTGAATGCGGGGGGCAGACCAGATGGTCGGAAGGTTCTAAAACCATGCCAGAGGCAGAGTCCGGGAGCTGGGAAGACGCCGGCAGAGGAGGGCTCCTGGCTGTTCTCACCAGCTTTTTAAAAAATGAAGAGCCCGGGCTTCCCTGGTGGTGCAGTGGTTGAGAGTCTGCCTGCCGATGCAGGGGACGCGGGTTCGTGCCCCGGTCCGGGAGGATCCCACATGCCGCGGAGCGGCTGGACCCACGAGCCATGGCTGCTGAGCCTGCGTGTCCAGAGCCTGTGCTCCGCAGCGGGAGAGGCCACAACAGTGAGAGGCCCGTGTACTGCAAAAACAAAAAAAAGAAGAGCCCTCCCATTTTTGCTGCCTTCTTTTTATCTTGTGTAGTCATTCCACAAATATCTATTGGGTGCCACCTCTATGCTAGGCTCTGGGTGATCTGGCCACAGACCCTGTTGCCCAGGTTCAGAAGGGCTGATCGTCTGGCTCACAGACAAAGTACCCGGTCCTCACAGACCCACGGTCCTACACTCACCCCCTGCAAAGCTGCCCAGCAGACTGAAGAGCATGACCTGCACACGAGGGGAGAGGGGAGGGAGGGCGTGTGCCTCAGTCAAGGACACATGTCACGTCCAGCTCGGCGGCAAAGCCACTGCTCTTTCCCCTGAGAACGGACCATGAACCTAGTCTGGGCGGGATGCACCAAAGGAAGATGCAAGTGACACACGAAACTCGGTCCTGGCCCTTCAGGGTCCAGACATGGGAGCAGTGTTCCTCCACAGCCCGAGCCACAGGGAAGGGAGACTCACAGCCGCCTGCAGGCCGCCAGGGCTCTCTCCGCAGAGGCAGGCATTTGCTTCTTTTCCCACCTAGGCTATTGTCCCCTCAGAGATAACAGATTAGATGCCAGCCAGCAGTGCCCCATGTCCCCATAAAGGCCATGCCTCCAAGTCCGTGCTTCTTTGGAAGATCCGGAGCGGCAGTTCAGAGCACAGGGAGCCCCACGTCTCTGAAGCTTCCTGACCCCAATACTCTCACCCCACCCGGCAGTGCCATGTGGAGGGGGCCCTTGTGGGATGCTGCGACACCCCCACCACTAACAGCCCCCCTTCCTCTCTTCATCTTGCGGAGTTCCTGGCCGGCAGGTCTGGCAGGGCACTGCTGGGCTTCTGGATTCCTTCTTTCCCTCAGAGCCTTTCACGTTACAAATTGAACGTGTCAAGTTGGGACTTCCCGGCCCTGTTTCTAACGTCCCTAACAACTCCAAGGCGGCAAGCGGGTGGCCAGGAGACAGGGCAAGAAATTTGTCTGCCAATATCAACTCTCGGGGGGTTGAGCGTCACTTCACATCATCAGCAGGTTTCCTCGGCAAGAGGAGAGCATAGAGCCCATCACTGCGGGTGAGACGTGAGAACAGCTTTTATTTCTCCTTAAATAAATGTGGTCAACAGCCTGACGAGTTGGCAGGCTGCACCTTTCAGCAGTCAACAGGAAGGCAAAAGTATCCAATGAACTTATTTACAAAACAGAAACAGGGCCTCCCTGGTGGCAGAGTGGTTGAGAGTCTGCCTGCTGATGCAGGGGACACGGGTTCGTGCCCCGGTCCGGGAAGATCCCACATGCCGCGGAGCGGCTGGGCCCGTGAACCTTGGCCGCTGAGCCTGCGCGTCCGGAGCCTGTGCTCCGCAAGGGGAGAGGCCACAACAGTGAGAGGCCTGCGTACTGCAAAAAAAAAAAAAAAAAAACAGAAACAGACTCGCAGACATAGAAAACAAACTTATGGTTACCAAAGGGGAAGGAGGAGGGGAAAATGAGGAGTTTGGGATGAACAGATATACGCTACTATATATAAAATAAATAAATGACAAAGACCTACTGTATAGCACAGGAAACTATATTCAGTATCTTTTAATAACCTATAATGGAAAAGAATCTGAAAAAGAATATATATATGTAAAACTGAATCATTTTGTTGTACACCTTCAACTAACACAACATTGCAAACCAACTGTACTTCAATTAAAAAAAAATCGGGTATCCAAAGACGCATGCAATGACGCATGTGAAAATAAGCGTCTCACAGGTAGTAACACCACACCTGGGACTTGTCAGTTACCAATGTCCTTTACTTCACAGCATTATACCCATTGTTCCATGGCCTCAGTTCAGTGTTATTTGGGGCATGTGACCCTGAGGCCCTGTGACAAACGTTGGTGGCCCATCTCTCCTGTAAAGACACATAAAGGCCCAGGAGCACTGTTTCACACTCCTGATCCATGAAACAGCAGAAGAGAACTCTGCAGCGAGGTGGCCAGTGGACATCGGCCACAGGGGATGTCCCAACCAGCAGAGGGCAGCTCAAGTCCCTCTGGTCCTGGGGCTCAGGGAGAACCCTCAGCTTCCTCCCCTGGGGCTGGCACACAGGGTCTGGAAAGATCCCATCTTGCACAGACACGGAGGCCCCAGCAAATATTTAGAGGATTTAAAAGGGGGGAAAAAAAACCAACTGGAGAGACCGGGAGTAGTCCTATTGGAAATGCACATAATGAAAACTGTCCAAAATCAGGGTGGTCTGTTGGAAGCGCTGTCAGAGGCCCAGTGTGACTCAGCTCAGGCAAGTTGATGAAATAGACGCAGAGGTGCCTTGGACACGCAGAGTTTCCAAGGATCCGCTGCTGCTTTGTCCTTGTTAAGCCACAGATATTCACTCCAGAGCAGTGCAGGGCACACAGAGAGCCTGACGCAGCCAAGGGTTGGTGAGCCTGGCTACATCCTACACCATCCTACACCATGTAGGATGGAGACAGCCCGGGGGAGCCCAGTGAAACCCCTTTCCTCACACAGGCCCCCTACTGCCAGACCTCTTGTTTAACAGATTATTTATGGCCTGCATTTCATTTGACTTGGCTTGTGCCCTCGAAATGCTGTCTGTTCCTCCGTGTTCTATCTATCGAGGCTTATAATAAACACTACACACCCACTGTAACAGTGGGGCAGGAGGCTGAGCTCTGCCTAACAAGGTGGAGAAAGAAGCAAAGCCACGGGGTAGGAGGCAACTTCCTGGCAGGGGTGGGTCAGCCACTGAGCCACTGGATGGCTGGATCGAGCCCTGTCCCGTCAGGTTCTCCCAGCGAACTGACCAACAGGGGTGCCTCTGATCAACAGGTGACAATCCCACCTCTGCTGCTTGCTTGCTACACAGGGCTGTGTACTAGGTATCGAGCCACAGGAGCATTAGAATTCCACTGTAGGGCTTCTAGAACTCCCACGAAGGGGCACGTACACCCCTCTGTCTGAGAATGGGAGCCGCGTGTGGCGAGTAGCCCTTATTCCCCACCTGCCACAAGGAGGGGTGGGTGGGGGGATGGGGGGGATGGTAGCAGGAAGAAATGAAGCTGGCCCACACTGAAAGCATCGAGGAGAGATACTCAGCGAGGCACTCATGCAGATTACCCCCAGATGCCCATCAAAGCTGTGCCTGACACGTGCTGGCACAGTCCCTGCCGTGCCTAAGCCCCTCCTAGCCTGTGTCCTGACCCTTGTAACTAGGCGTCTTGACTAATTCAAAAGATGTGGATACGAGGGCGTGTCACACCTTCCCAACCTCAACCCGTCCCAGCAGTGCTCAGGCTCCAGGTATGTGTCCATGGTTGAAGCAGGGGGAACTGCACATGCCCCCTGCACTTAACACCACCAAGGGGGTGGGCAGACCACCTAAGCCACACCTCCCATCTGACCCCTGGACCTGTCCCTACCCTCACCCCATATAAGGAACCAGCTCGCCTTGCCTTGGGGGACTGAGCAAGGGAACCTGTTACAGTGTTTTTGCTCCCTCCTGCTGCAGCAGGGGGCCCAATAAAGTCTTGCCTAAATTTCTTATCTGGCCTCTTATCAATTTCTATTGATTAAGGGGGCCAAGAACCCTGGTTGGTAACATATTTACTTATATTAAAAGTTAAGTAATAATGTATAGATGAACAACAAAGTAATAAAAATGGTTTCCTATAGAGAAAGGGAGGTGCAAAAATTAAAGCACTGTGAGGACACCTATTTAGTATATTCAAAAGACATAACAATATAAGAAAATAAAAGGGCAAGCAATAATTTTTTTAAAAAAAAGAAACTATTCTAAATATCAAATTGATGACTTTAGCCATACAGGAGGAATCTCCTCAAATGTATGCAAAACACAATAATTTGACTGTGTATTTCTTGTAGAATACATCCTGCAGAAAAATAAACTATTTTCAGTAATCATACTGCTAGTAATAATATTAGCATTGCTATTCTGAAACTATTTTACATATGTGTGTGAGAAATATATAATATATGCTATATATTCTATATTATGTATTACAAATTATTGTATATTTTATCATCTATATACATATATACGGGCAAAGCAATAAGTAATTATGCTAGTGTCATTAGAAACCAAGATTTTTAGTGTAAGAAAAAAAATTACAAATAAAAAAATCAAAGAAGATAAGTTAAAAACTCCATAACTCTAAACTGGAATTGGGACTATCAGTATGAATTCCTATTATTGCTTTCTCTATTAAAAATGTATTTCCCAGCACTGCCCACTAAGAACTAGAAACAATGACTAATTCAGGTGCAATGAGCACCCTTACTGCCCAGCTATGGTCTCTAAATACCACTTCTCACTAAAAGCAACTAGGCTTCTTCAATGGCTAACTCCAGATTTGGGGCAGGAAATGTACCAGATCAGCCTGGGACAGCCTGTCACATCAGAAAGCCAAGCCATTATCCAAGATGACTTGGGCTGTGTGAAAAAGACCCAGGCATCCATGAAGAGAGTCCGGCTGGCCTAAGATGGCACAATTGAGCAGCCAAAACAGTAATGATGTCAATAGCCTGAGACACATGATGATTCATGATAATATTAAAGGAAAAAAAACAACAACTCATTGGTTATTGTTGGAGGATACTAGTGATCCAATTCACTATTTGGAAGATAAGCAAATAAAAGAGGTAAGAATTTATCCTTTTGTTCCTTTGAAAACTGCTCTTTGGGCTAACCAAATATTTTGTGAAAAAACTTTCTATTTTGTGAAAGAATTCCAGCTAATGAATGCAGATAGAATAACAGAATATAAATAATAATTTTTTATAAATGCCCCCCCTCCAAATAATGGACCTAGTCAATGATCACTATTGGTTGCTATAATCATTGGGTGAAAACTACTACATTTTTAATAAATCCTAAAAAAAAAAAAGGATAAGTGCTGACAATACTGTAAGATCCTAATTAATCTCGGCATTATAAGACAGACAGACATGATGTGCTTCCCAGATGAGGGAACAGAAAGGAAACCAGACCACCTGAGAGGTATTCTTGCCAAACAACAAGAAACAAACAGAAAATAAATCTCACTGAGTTTGTAGATATATCAGTTTAGGGTAAACATAGTGGACTGGGAGATCCAATTTGCGAAATCCAGAATGTGGAAATTCCTACAGGATAAACATGGCAATATTTTCCCTAAATAATTTTTTTAAAGTGAGAGGTTAAACTTCAAGATTATAAGAAACTCATTAGTTATAACAACCAAATGCAATGTTCGTACCTTGTTTAGTTACTGATTTGAGCAAACTATAGAAAATACATTAAGATGATGTTTTTAAGGTATAATAATATGTTGTGGTGGTATTTTTATAATTCTTATTTTAAGAGCTATAACTAAAGTATTTATGTATGACCTGATATAATGCCTGGAATTTGCTTAAAAATAATGGTGAGAGAGAAGAAGTTCAGGTGATATCCAGAATAAGCTTAGTCACAGTTTATAAGTTAAAGTTGAATGATGGTTATAACAGAGAGACATTATACTATTCTATTTTCCATATATGTATAAAAACTTCCATAATAAAAAGTTAAAAAAAGAGAAAAATACATTGGCATTAAAATTCCACTGGAGAAAAAGACACATTACCTTCAGACAAATAAGAAGACTCTGTAGAATAAATAAAAGCCAAAAGATAGTGGAAAAATTACCTTCAAGAAAATAACTTTTTCAAAATGAAAAAATGTCACTGCCAGCCTAAAATTATTTTCCTGAAATATTCTTCAAAAATGAAATTAAAAAGACATTACATAGTAAAGAGAGAATTCAAAGTCAGCAGACCCAGGTGTTCCTCAATCAGAAAAAAACAAAAAAGATCCCAGATGGAAAGTAAGAGATACATGAAGGCCATCATTTAATTATCATGGAAAGGAAACAAGATGGAGGCCTACACAGGAAGTTACCTGGAGGGAAGGCAGGAAAAGTAGAATTGCAGAAAAGCAGGCTGAAAGCTGAATCTAGGGAAGCATGCCAGATGGCACCTGGGGTCCTCAGCATGGAGTCCCTCTCCAACCTCCACACTGAAGGTGAAGCAGGGCTGGGAGCTGAGCTGTGAGGTTACCCCCCACCACTGCCAAAGCCAGGAAAGGAGAAATATGTGCATACACCCAAGTGTCTACATTAAATCCAGGTCAGCAAGGTCATTTGTGGGCAGTGAGCCACTTTATTTTTTATCTTCTAATACCTTCCATAATAAACATGGATTTCTTTCATGAAATAAACTAATACATTAAGCATAAAATTCAGCACCATAAAATGTGCCTGTTTCACACTCAGATCTAATGCGAGTCCAATCAGAACTTGAAAAAAATTATTTTTGGTAGGAGATTTAACACAATAATTTGAAAGTTCATTTGGTAGAATAATAAATTTGAATATTAAAGAAGAATCAGAGAAAGAGTAATAAAGAAACACTGGTGCTGTTTGATATTAAAACATACCACAAAGCAGTAGTAATTGAAACAATGTGGTTGTGACCCAAGAATAGAAGATTATATCATGGAAGCAACAGATTGCCCAGAAATGACCAACAACATTACCTAAAAAGTTAATTGAAAGAATCACTTTTAAACTATACAGGATTATTTAATAAATGATGTTGTAATAAGTAGTTGAAATTTAAAAATCAATTCAGAAATGCTTAGTACAAAAAAATCAAATTCAGATAAAACTAAAATCTTAAGTATAAAATAATAAAATAAAACCTAGAATCGAATATCACATTTGTGGATGGAGGATGCCATTATGGAGAAATCATAAAGAAAAAGATGGAGAGATTTGATAAGTTAAAAATGCGGATATAGGGCTTCCCTGGTGGCGCAGTGGTTGAGGGTCCGCCTGCCGATGCAGGGGACACGGGTTCGTGCCCCGGTCCGGGAAGATCCCACATGCCGCGGAGCGGCTGGGCCCGTGAGCCATGGCCGCTGAGCCTGCGCGTCCGGAGCCTGTGCCCCGCAACGGGAGAGGCCACAACAGTGAGAGGCCTGCGTACCGCAAAAAAAAAAAAAAAAAAAAAAAAAAAAAAAAAAAGCGGATATAAAATAACAAAAGCAAATTCTCAAAAAAAATAACCAAATGAAGTAGCAAACAACACAGGAAAAATAGTTGTAGAACTATCAAGTGGGTTAATACGAGCACTGTATAAAAATGTTAATAAAATTCCTGGGCCTCCCTGGTGGCGCAGTGGTTAAGAGTCCGCCTGCCGATGCAGGGGATACGGGTTCGTGCCCCGGTCTGGGAGGATCCCATATGCCGCGGAGCGGCTGGGCCCGTGAGCCATGGCCGCTGGGCCTGCGCATCCGGAGCCTGTGCTCCGCAACGGGAGAGGCCACAACAGTGAGAGGCCCGCATACCGCAAAAAGAAAAAAAAAAAAAAAAATAACAAAAGCAAATTCTCAAAAAAAAATAACCAAATGAAGTAGCAAACAACACAGGAAAAATAGTTGTAGAACTATCAAGTGGGTTAATACGAGCACTGTATAAAAATGTTAATAAAATTCTTAAAAAGAACATTAAAAGACAATAGATAAATAGGCAAAGGCTCTGAACAGTTTACAAAACAAAAAATGCAGTTAGAAAGAAAATGAACGCAAACTATTTTCTCTTGCAAATAACTGAAAAAATGGAAATGTAAACAAAACACGGCCCCTTTTTGCCTGCTAAATTACCAAAAAAAAATATTTTTAAGATAATACTGAATTCTGGCAAGTGTGCAATAAAATTGGTAAAAATCCTTTTGGAAAGCAATTCAACAATATGTATCAAACTCCAGTAATCCCATTTCTGGGAATGTATCCTAGGAAATAATCCAAAACACAGAAGCCTTATGCATGAAGATACTCATCACAATGTTATCTACAACAGATAAAACTTGAGAGCAATCTAAGTACAAGAAATGAGAGAACATCCTGGCAAGCCACTGGATTGATTCATGCAGCCAATAAGAACACTGGTGATGACAATTCTGTGCTAACATGGAAAATTGTCTGTGATAGACTGGTAAGTGAAAAACGTAGCACACAGATGATATTTATATCAGGATTACAAGAAAGTAAAACATACATGTAAAAAGATCTGCCTAAAGCCAATTTGAGAAAAGGGTTATATGTATCTTTTTACTCCTTTCAGACTAGGTATAGGATGGTTTCATTCCTCCTATATTTACTGAATATAATGTATTGAAAGGAAACATTATGCAATTCTCCTGTGCCCTGTGAGGGTGGAAGCAGGCAGCATGCCTTCTGGAGGCTTCTGTAATCTCTAGGGTGATAAATCAGGTCAAGACCACAGAACAGGGCTCGGCCCCTGCTCTGCGCTT
Source organism: Mesoplodon densirostris (assembly GCF_025265405.1). Classification (NCBI taxonomy): domain Eukaryota; kingdom Metazoa; phylum Chordata; class Mammalia; order Artiodactyla; family Ziphiidae; genus Mesoplodon; species Mesoplodon densirostris. The sequence continues at coordinate 5,313,520 of NC_082661.1, forward strand.
TGCTCTGACCTCATTGGCTTGTCTGGCTACAAGCACACTCTTTTTGTCCCCACCCTGACCTGTTCCTTCCAACAGCGACTACCCATGGCAGACAAGGAACACAGCTGCTCCGTCCAAGAGCAGGAGCGTGAAAGCACAGATGGGAAAAGAAAACCGATGATTCATTGTTTAGTGCAGCCGAGCAAAACCCCAGTGTGATGCTCTGTGAGCAGAACTTCCAACTGGCATTCAGGGCCTTTTCGCAGAGCTAAGCCAAGGGCACCATAGCCCACCACAGGCCCAGCAAGGCTCCATGTCTCAGCCAAACAGGACCCACAGAAGCACGGCGCTTCTAGCACATCTTCAACTCACAGGACACTTGGCCCCTGGGTGGAGAACTTTCCACATTTATCTCTTCTTACCTGGTGGGAAGAGAAAGGGTAGGAAAGTATTTGGTAAACCCATGAGTTATCTGGGTCCCCTCTGGCAGATCCCCAACACACTCCGAAGATACTGTCTTTTTTTTTTTTTAGTCTTCCACTAAACAATGACAACTGGTTGTCACCAAAACAGAGCTTGCTCTCAGGACTCAGGGTGATGTCGGAAATAGCTGAGGGAAAAAGAATATGTAGCCGAGAGAATCTTATTGCTGCTGAAGAAGCAAAGAAATAAATGGGGGGGGGGGGTGGAGAGGAGGGTGGGTAGGGGGTAGGGGAGGAGTGCTGGCTGGAGACATGGAGCACTACGAAAAGGTGGAGGTGCGCTGTCGTTTCCCTCAGGTGACCTCCTAGGCTTCCACTGGCTTTTTAAAATTAATCTTTGCAAAGGAATTCTGAACACTATTCATTCCCAGGCAGATCACCATCTGGTGGCTGAAGCCACAAGATTTCTGAGCAAGAGTCAGCTGGAAGCCAGCTGAGCATGCTCACCTGCCCGGCCCCGTGAGGGGGAAATCGGCCTGCGTGTCTCAGGATCCAGGGAGACCACCAGCCACATCCAGGGACCATGGAGCTCCTGGCAAGTCACATTCGCCTGTGCCTTTGGCCTCTCTTCCAGAAAGAGGAAGAAATACAGCAGAAGGAAAAAGCCCCGAAGTCATCTGTACTAAACTCAAAGGCCAAGAAGCTCAGAGCCTTCCAGAGGACAGGACATCACTGAAGAGGAAATGACAGCTGCCTTTTCAGGCATATGTGATTTTGCCAAGCAAAGGAATCAGAATCACAGTTAATAAAGATGCTTCTCAGGATTATAAACTCCAAACATTTCCACTCCTTCTCCCAATATGATATCAGAATCAAGTAGGTTTGGAAAACCATCTACACACTTAAAATGAGTGGATTTGATTGAGTAGACATTATACCCCAATAATGTTGATTAAATTAAAAAGTCAAAGAGGAACTAGCTCTAACTCCTTTGAAACATGCTGCTGCTGTAAAGCAATAATTGACTATTTCCCGCCTTGGAAGAAGGATAACTGCTTTCCCTTTTGGTTCCTCAAAGTAACTTGTAAACCTCTCCTCCCCCATAAAATAAAATAAATAAAATAAAATAAAAAGAACGTTTAACAGCATCAAAACATGAATTATGCCTATTTATATACATAAAACTTCACGTTCTCGAACCACCTCTCAAGATAACATTGTCTTTGCTGAATAAAAGACTTGTAACAACCAAAGCAATTGAGTCTTTCCTGATATTTTTTTGGGGTGGGATGAATGTCATGATTTGATAAGATTTAATAGGTGTAGGGCTTCCCTCGTGGCGCAGTGGTTAAGAATCCACCTGCCAATGCAGGGGACACGGGTTCAAGCCCTGGTCCGGGAAGATCCCACATGCTGCAGAGCAACTAAGCACGTGCACCACAACTACTGAGCCTGAGCTCAAGAGTCCGCAAGCCACAACTCCAGAAGCCTGGGCACCTAGAGCCCGTGCTCTGCAACAAGAGAAGCCACCGCAGTGAGAAGCCCGTGCACTGCAACAAAGAGTAGCCCCCGCTCACTGCAACTAGAGAAAGCCCGCGTGCAGCAACAAAGACCCAACTCAGCCATAAATAAATAAGATTTAATATATGTAGAAAAGCCTAAAGTTGATTAAGAATTTAGCTGATTAGAGGCTAACTCAGCTGAGCCAAAGGAGACAGCTCACCTTCCCCTGAGCAGGAGACTCAGAGAAAGGGAGACCACCTCCACAGAGGATGCAACTGGCATGTAATTTGTATGAAAGGGAAATTTTTGGTCAGTGCCCCTATAAACCTTGTACCAGAACCTCCTAGAATAAAACAGATGTATAGATACATAGATATATCTCCCAGTGGCTGGAAGGAGACAAGAAAGAGCAAAGCAAACATTCGTGGTATACCTACTATGCGTTCCAGAATAATTTGTGAGCACCTAGTAAGTGCCAGGCCCTATTCTAGACATTCACATAGTGGGACCAACAAGACAAGTCTTGCCTGCTTCGGTAGGCAGAATAATAGCCTTTCCATGCTACCTTCAAAGATGTCTATGTCCTACTCCACAGAAGCTGTGAATGTGTGTTAGGTGACATGGCAAGGGAGGAATAAGTTTGCAGAGGAAACTTAGGTTGCTAGTCAGCTGACCTTAAGGCCTGAGTTTGTCATTCAGGACTCCTGCTATCTGGCCTGAGAGCACCTCTCCAGGGCCCTATCCTGGCTCAATCCTGTGGGTCCCTCTGCTCAGCCATCCTGGGTCACCAACAGATTCCCTAACCCAGGCCCTGCACAGCACTGGGTCTTTGTACACTATGCTCCTTCAAGTCACAGGAACCTTCCTCCTGCTTCTGCTGACTGAGTTCTATTCTGCCTTTACAGCCCAGCTCCCAGATCCCCCTCTGCTTGGCACTTCTCCTGAACCCCTGTGAGAGGAAACCTGCACTGGTGCCCACAGTACATGCGTACCTCCCCTCTGAGACCATTTCCTCCCTCCTCATCCCAACGGTTTAGCCTTGGTGGTTTGCACATCCTCCCTAGACAAGACTTCTCTCAGAGAGAAGGAGATAAGAGGAAGGGTGGGGACCAACCAAGCCGGGAGCTGCAATGTTTTCTGCAGTCTTTTCCTAGAAGTGACATACCACTTCTGACCTGTAGGGCAGTCAGCGTCTTCATCCCGGCAACCCCAGCATCAGGGGTGGGGTCAGGGCCCCCGTGGTGCCAAGTCAGCATCTGCTCATCTGAACCAACTTGGGCCATTTGGTTCTCAAAGCATCCTGTTCAAATAGGCACCCAACTCTCAAGACGAGGCTTGCATGAGCACGAGATCGGCCCCAGGTGACTCTCCCAGGCCCTCTGGGTCCCATCCCCAGCAATGCCAGTGAAGCACGGAGTCAGGAGACAGGAGGAACCCAGTCCTACCTGTGCACCTGCCGGGGATGTGACATACCTGTGTAGCACCTGCGACCCACTCCCAGGAACAGCACTGATCCCTGGCATAGAGTGAAAGACTTGCCTCCTAAGTCCTTCCAGAATGATCTGTTCTTTTATGTTGCTCCCGCAGGGTCGAGAGCTGTCCTATTGCAAATCCTCCCAGCAAGGCGATCTTTATGTCACTGCCAGAGAGCTCATGAACTCTAAGTTCTGTGTCGTTCTCTCAACAAGCCACAAAATTACCCGAGACAATTACAGTTTGCTGTGCCACAGCTCAACAAGCTAATCCCTCTTTCTTGCGAACTTTCTACCAATTATGACTTTGGCAACGTCTTTCAGGAAAGCCGCAGCTTTATGAATTTGCTTCTTGAAGGACATTAAACAAATCCACTTTTCAATTTAAAAATAAAACTGTATCCGTGTGGCAAAGCCTGGGGGCCTCCGTTTCCCGCCACGTTGGAAACGCAGAGACCAAGTCTCCAGCACAAACCAAACAAGGAAGCCAGGGAAGTTATTTAAAACAAACACTCACTAAATGGAAATATATTAAATAAGGCTTTACTGTAAATTCCAACGGAGTAACTTGCTAAACTAAATAGCGTCAGTGATTCACCAACTCAGGGAATAAAATACGGACCATGGGGCTGACCTGATCTTCATTTCCTTTGGACATTTCATAAATGGAAAAGCTGAAAATATTCCTGATTCTTCCTGGCTTGGGGAGAAAAAAAATAAAAGAGAGGGAAAACAGACAGACACCTTCAGTTTCAAATCAACACGGATTATCAAAGGCCTCATTAAGGCCTCTTGGTAGACGCTGAAGGACCAGTGCATTTTGCATTTCTCCTATAAGCCCCTAACTTACCTCTACATCAATTTGCCTCTGTAGCCACTGATCTATGCCCTGAATTCTCTGATGTCGAAGTGCCTGGCAAGAGGCTAGGTGCCTGTAAGAACAGTGAACAAACTACCAACTTTGACCCCAGGAATTGTCAAGGCTGAGTGAATCCCCTGCATTTTGGCCTTCAATTTTCCAAATGCCTGAAAGCTGTCGGAATGCAAGGTGATGGGAAAGGGTGAAGATGATGCTGTGTGAAATGTGTGGTATTTTTGTCTGAGTTAAGAAAAAAAAAAAAATCTTAAAAAGAAAAAAAAAAACGGTTCACTGCCAGGGCATTTTACTCAAAGAACAAAGGTTTCTCCCTTTTTAAAAAGTAAAACATATAAAATAAAGTTTTTAAACCACAAACATATTTCTTAAAACAATGAATGTGCTCTCAAAGTATGACATTTGACTCGACTTTCAGGTCACGCTTCTGCAATTTTACTGATGTGGAGATATTATGGAAAAGCCACTGATGGGATGAATGAGAAATGATGGAGTGAAATAAGTATTTTCTTTGCGTGTGACAGTCCCTTTCGGGCGGCCGTGCTCACAAATGTAAGAACATGAGCTGCAGTAGGTCTCCTAATGCAGCTGCAGCCGGGGCAAGTGCACCGGGCTGACTGGATCTTCCTTCTGTGCTGTTCTTCCAAAGCGCATTGCAAAAAGCCTCTGCAGTGAACGCTAACACATTTCTTTACTTGAATTCCAGCCATATTTCTGCCCCTGACAAAGATCTTCTCCTTCATCAAACTCAGGCTCCCCTGAACTCTCTTCTCAACTGAGCCCTGACCTGTGGGCTTCCGTGGTTGTCTCTGTGTCATCCAGTTTTAGCAAGAATCTGTCACCCTCCATAGCTGATCACCCTGGATACCTGATCTGGTTCCTTCCCCCACCTCCACCCAGGTGATGTCTGATCACCATGGCCTGCCTTCAGCAAGAAACCTGTTAGGTTGGTTTAGCCAGCATCTTCCCTTACCTCTGATGCTTCCTTTTCATGACTTAACATCCACTGATCCCACCCTGCTCCTTGGCTAAAAGTGCCCACCTTTTGCTTCTTACGTTCTCAGGGAGTTGAGCCCCATTTCTCTCCACCACTGCAAAACCCCACTGCTGGGGTCCCTACAGCCATCAGGATCGTCCTGAATAAGGTCTGCCTTACCAATCTCTAACAAGTGTCAAGAGTAATTTTTTTTTAATACCCCAAACATTTATTTAACTGACAAAGGGGCTGGAAGTTCTATATCAAAACAATAGGGGGAAAAATGTTTATCCAAGCAATTGCATTATTGGATAATCTCATGCCTTCTCTCCCATTCACAATCTAAAGGGTAAAGAAGGTACAAAGGAGGTGAAAAATATAACTGGAGATTAACAAATTAGAAGGTGAACTATAGTGTCAGGCAAACTGGGGTTTGAATTTGGTCCTCTCTGACTTATTAGTCACATGACCTGGCATGAACTGCCAAAATCAGTATCAACTTCAGCTCCCTCACCTGCAAAATAAGGATCATATGATCAGCCTTCTGTGGCTACAGAGAGGATTGTGTCGAAGGATGCAAGGAAAGTGCAGCCCAGACTAAAGCTTGATAAATATCAAATGCTTTTATTATGATCTTTATTATCCTTGATGATAATTCCTGTAAAATACACCTACAAGCCTAAGAATATAGTTGGGGCTTTTGAAGCTGTTTCAAAGCATCATGAATGCTATTTTATTGTGAAAAAGCCAAGTGTATTGATTTATACTCCTTTGTAGAAGACACTCCATTGGAAAAGCATTAATTAAATATAAAGCAGGATCAACAGATTCATCTAATATTTCTTGGGAACCCAGCTGTTCAGGGCACTGAGCAGATGTCCTGGGGGCATAGAGCTACATTAAGTGGTAGGTCTCACGCTGGTGTCTGTTCATTCAGACCTTAAGAATCCGATTAGGTACTTATTTTTGCACCCATTGTCGTATAAGCAGCAGATCTAACCACTTGATCTGGTCTCCTGTTTGTCACACAGAAGGAAACTTGTTATTTGGTAAACAATGCTAGAGCATCTCATTAGTTTGCTAACATCAGCGATTACATTTTGATAAGAAGAAGCACATCTTTTGAAAGGGAAACAAAATAAGGTTTTCTCCTCTCCCCTCTTCACCTCCACCTGCCTCGCCCCCTCCCCTGCCAGTCTCACAGCCTGGGGGATGTTTTATCCTGTGATCAGTGAGCACGTGATCAGGTTCCACCTGCTCTCATCTGTTACCACCTGTTATCAGGTGGTGCTTTACCACATCAGCAGGCTCAATACTCAGGGTTAGGAAAGAACATAAACCTTTTAAGTTTAATCAACCTTCTTTTATAGTTTTTTTTAACTGACTTTCCTGGTACTCCCTAAACCTCATGTAATATTCCCCCAGAGTGGATGAGAGATATTTAGGAGAAAAGTGAGAACAAAAGCCTCTGGTCCGTTGAATGCCAGTTCTGCTTCATTTACTATTTTTCTCTCAGATCTTAATACTTGGTCTCATTTTCTGAGGATCTGAGAGCTGACCCACCGCCATCTCTGAGAGGTTGGCAAAGAGCTAATTAGAAACAGTAAAGGCCAGCGGTTGCATAACTGCCAGGAGGGCACTTAATGCTGATTTAAGTATGTTGATGTTTCTTTTCTCGGGATGGTCCAACACTATCGAGTTAGGTCTTTTTCTTCTAATGCACAGGGATTTAAGAGACATCTGTATGCAAAATCCCTTACACCCAACACCAATCGAGGAGGGCCCAATATTCACTTTAACAGAGATTTTTCTTTTTTTAAATCTATACAACAGTGACACTACGGGTAACATTAAACAGCTCTCCTTCGACGTGACCATGTAACCTCTATAGTTAAGAACAAAGCACATACACACATATGGTTTGTACATACAGTTGTGTGTGTTCCCTACCTGGTTTATATCCAGGAAACCTGTTATCATAACTGCATAAATTACTTAAAAATTATATGAAATGATAAACTACGACTATGAAAAGAAAGTTGACTTGCATGTGAAAATGAAGTCAAAGCTTTGAAAAGACGAGACGGATGACTTGCTTTAAAAACTGCTGTCAAATCAGATGGGCATGAGAACATCCCAGAAATCCAGGAGAGTGCAAACCGCTGTGTTACTGGTCTAGAGCTTTCCAGTGTTTAAAGGCATGAAAACTCACTTATTGCAGATGTTTTATGCCAGAAAGACAATGTGGAGTGCTAATCAGTAGATCCAACTTAAATTAAATAAATAAGGTTGAACAACGTGGCAAACAAACGGGCCTTGTGAAACAAATGTATGGTTACATCTCACAAGTTAAAGTGTGCAAGGTATATATGTCCTATCTTTTTTTTTAGTGATCTACCCTACACCAAATGCTTTGATTAACAACCAATACTGTTCGTGATTGTACTGTATGAAATGCTTCTACAGTAAGGAAAATAGAGAATTTTTTTATTGAAGTATAGTTGATTTACAATATTGTGTTAGTTTCAGGTGTACAGCAAAGTGATTCCATTCATATATATATATATATATATATATATATATATATATATATTCTTTTTTGTATTCTTTTCCACTATAGGTTATTACAAGATATTGAATATAGTTCCCTGTGCTATACAGTAGTTTCTTGTTTGTTGTTTATTTTATATACAATAGTGTTTATCTGTTAACCCCATACTCCTAATTTATCCCTCTCCCCAGGAAATTTTTTAAAGTCAAAAGGACATTAGAATCTCTGCTGCTCACAAGATATTTCCACATTAACCTTTTCTAAAAGGGAAACTGATTATGTTCCAACTGAGCTCGCTCTCCATTCTCAACATCAAGGCAGCTGAAATGGGAATCCCTTCATCACGGCTGCCCAGCTGGCATGAGCATTTCCAGCTAGACGAGAGAGAGGAGACACTTCTACGTGAATGTGATCAGTGAGATGCATGAAGGCCATTAGCTTTCAGGGCTCTGTGCACCCTGACCTGCTGCTCGCCAGCAGCAGGGACATGCATGTTATGTCACTGAGGAACTAGGAAAGTGAAGTTAGCAACAGAAAATGGCCCATAACGCTCAGCATGTGATTTCTAAAATCCCTTCATGCATTCTGCAACCGAGCAGTTCAAAAAGCAATGGAAACCAAAGAGCAACTAGGATCATGGAAGAAGAACGTGGTTCTCGGGGCTTCCCTGGTGGCGCAGTGGTTGAGAGTCCACCTACCGATGCAGGGTCATGGGTTCGTGCCCCGGTCCGGGAAGATCCCACATGCCGCGGAGCGGCTGGGCCCGTGACCCATGGCCGCTGAGCCTGCGCGTCCGGAGCCTGTGCTCCGCAACGGGAGAGGCCACAACAGTGAGAGGCCCGCGTACCGCAAAAAAAAAAAAAAAGAATGTGGTTCTCAAAATTCTTGCTGTGCCCGAGATTTCCTGGGACTGATCAAGAAGCACTGAGCAGAGCTGTATATTCTGTACCTCTAAACAAAACAGAGAAAGGATGGCAAGCCACCAGCCTGAAGTGTACCATTGCTGGGACTCTGGACCATGGTGCCAGAGTATGTCCTGGGCTCCTGCTTTTCCGTCCTTAAGGACTGGGGGGCGGGGGGGGGGACACAAGATCGTAATCACTGACTTTTCCGAAAACCCCCTCTTGCTAATGATCTTGCTTCATACTTTAGCGAGAAAAGAGAAAAATCTGAAATCTGAAAAGAGAAAAAGTGAAATCTTCTCATCGTACAACAGTCACCTCTACACCTGTGATGACGTCTGTACCCACTCTGTCTTCTTTCCTGTTACAATGGATCCATTGTGTTCGTTCCTATCAAAGGCCAGCCCATGCCCTTCCATCCCATCTACTATGGACCCCACGGCTCACACTGAACTCCTCCACCCAGCCCACCACCACCCCTCATCTGTTTCTCTCTCCACTGGATGATTCCTATACCAACAACAAATACATATTAAACCCATCTGGCATCACAGTTTCCCCCAGACAGCAATGCATCACTACATCCTGACAGAGGTGCCCGGTCAGTGTGTCCACTCTCTCCAAGACCCCTGCAGGCTGGTTTCCTCCTTGACAATTACAAGGATACCACTCTGGTAAACAGCAGCAGTGACCCCTGTGTGGCCGGTTCCTCTGTTCACTTCTCTGTGATCTTACACATCCTCTCATCAGAATTCAACCTCGTCTTCCCTCTCCTGGCTTTTCTCCTTTGATGACTTCTCTTCTGCTCTTAATCCCTTCCATGCAAGAGTGTCTTGAGGCTTCAGCCTGGTCTGCTTCACTTTTCCAGCCACACTCACTCACCAGGTGGCTTCAATTTCATCGTCTAAATGCTAGGGACATCCAACTGTATCTCCTAACCTCCCCTTTCGTCTGAACTCCAGTCTGAATTTCCACTGCTAGTTGAGCTTCTCTACCTGGCTGCCTTCTAGGCATCTCATTATTAACCAGGTTGTTCATTCTCCACAGGTTGATATCTCCCCTAAGGGGGTGAAAATTGGTTCTTGGGGAGGATGCGGAACATTTTAGACATTACACTGGCCTGTGGCACTCCAAGCTCACCCTACCTACAAAATTTTACTTCCTAGCACTTAATGTCTCTTCTTAATTAAACTTAAATCTAATTTAATCCTTCTCCTTAGGAGGGTGATAATGAAAAAAAAAAAAAGGTTGAGAAACACTGAACTAGGCCAGAACAGAGCTCCCCGAAAACCTCATTCTCCATCTCATTAAAATTTCCACCCATCCCTTTTTTGTGTTTTTTGGTGTGTGTTTTTTTTTTGGTATTACTGTTATACCTCTTTTTATTATAGTTGATTTACAAAATTATATAAGTTTCAGTTGTACAACATACTGATTCAGTATTTTTATGGCTCATACCCATTTGAAGTTATTTATAAACTATTGGCTATGTTCCCTATGCTGTACAATATGTCCTTGCATCTTATTTTATCCTTAGGGGTAGGGATTTAAGAGGTAAAGACTATTATTTTGCCCCCCCATCCCTTGCCCCATCGGTAACTACTAGCTTGTTCTCTGTATTTGTGCGTCTGCTTCTGTTTTGGTCTATTCTTTCGTTTTACTTTTCAGATTCCACTTATAAGTGATAACATACAGTATTTGTCTTTCTCTGCCACGTCCATCCACGTTGTTGCAAGTGGCAAGACTGTGGTCTTTTTCATGGCTGAGTAATATTCCACTGTATCTATATCCACTACATCTTTATTCTAAGAAATCTAAGGCTTCTCCTTGATTCTTCATTTTCCTTCCCTCCCTACACACAGTCTGCAACAGGTCCATTTGCCCCACCTCCAAAACATGCCCCAAAGCCCCCATTCCTCTTTTTCTCCCCAGCGACTATCTGAGCCCAGGCCACAGCCAACTCTCACCTATATTCTTCCAGCGGCTCCTCAATGGCCCTCCAATGACACAGTTCTCTCTTCTTCTCTACTCTTGGCAAAGCAGCCCAAACCGTCTCAGAAAAACAAACGTCAGTGATGCCATTTCTCTGATTTAAAGCTTCCAGCAACTTTCCATCTCAAAATAAAGCTCTGATAGAACAGCAAGACCAGCCTTCTTTCTGCTCCTTGTATCTTGCATGCATACCCACCAGACAGCCTGTGTCCACCTGCTCTCTGAACAGGACACTCTTCCATCTATTGGGTTGGCCAAAAAGTTGTTCATTTGGGTTTTTCCATAACATCTTATGGAAAAATCTAAACAAACTTTTCGGCCAACCCAATACTTTAGTGAGGATTTTTTTTTTTTTTTTTGGCTGCTTCGCGCAGCTTGCGGGATCTTAGTTCCCTGATTCGGGATTGAACCCAGGCCCCTGGCAGTGAGAGCTTGGGAGTCCTAACTACTGGACCACTAGGGAAGTCCCTCTTCCATCTACTTTAGGTCCCAATTTCACTGCCACTCCCCTGCAGAGCCCTTCACTGAACCCTTGGCCTAAAGTAAGCCACCTAGCCTTGCCTATCACAGCCTCCCATTCAAATTCTCTGAATGATCCTCATCACCATCTATATTTTCCAACATGCCTCCTTCATTTTTTTTAAATAAATACATTTACTTACTTATTTATTTTTGGCTGTGTTGGGTCTTTGTTGCTGCATGTGGGCTTTTCTCAAGTTGCGGCGAGCGGGGGCTACTCTTTGTTGTGGTGCGAGGGCTTCTCACTGCAGTGGCTTCTCTTGTTGCGGAGCATGGGCTTCAGTAGTTGTGACACGCGGGCTCAGTAGTTGTGGTGTACGGGCTTAGTTGTTCTGCGGCATGTGGGATCTTCCTGGACCAGGGATCAAACCCATGTCCCCTGCATTGGCAGGCAGATTCTCAACCACTGCGCCAGCAGGGAAGCCTGCCTCCTTCATTTTAAAAAAATTTTTAGTAAATTTAAATCTGGGAATAGGTTTAGATTTACAAAAACAGTTGCACAGAGAGCTCTGGTACATGACTGTCACTCTGTTTCCCTGGATGTTGACATCCTACAGCACCATATGGTGCCTTTGTCTCCATCATGGAACCAGTGCTGCATCACTGCTCTTCACTAAACCACACATTATTCAGAGTTCACTAGTTTCCTCCCCATATCCTTTTACTGCTCCAGGACCTCAGCTAGGTTACCACATCACTTGCAGTCCTCCTGTCCTTTGGGTCCCTCTTGCCTGTGACAGTTTCCCAGACTTTTCTTGATTCTTGATGACCTTGACTGGAGCACCTGTCAGATATTTTGTAGAATGTCCCTCAACTGGAGATTGTCTGAAGCTTTCCTCAGGAGACTTAGGTGTATTCATGTGCTTGTCCGTTTGTTTCTTGGCCATCGTTTTCCAATGCACTGGACCCCAGATGCCTTTGAACTCTGACGACTGAAACGCCTGCGGCTCCTGGAGGCTGAATCAACTCTGTTTTACTTGTCCTGTGTCCCCAGAGCCAGAACAATGCCCGTCCCACAATAAACTATCAGTACACATGCACTGACACAGGGGCAAGAATATAGATACACACCACAATCTAAGCCACATGAAATATTCTCACATTTTATAGGATCATGCAAAATCATACATCTGTGTCTGAGGATTTCACACTGGGTTAAAGATGCTCACATGTAATTAAGATAAAACCCCATCTTAAGTCTATTTGCAGCATCTTTCCCTCTCCCTATCTCAGTGGGAACACTGTATTTTTTAGAAAAGTCTTCATTCTTAGAGGCACCAAATGCTTTCGCTATTTCCTGGCTTTGTTGTATTTTTGTTTTTTCTTATATTACAAGATCCCGTGCATGTGCTGCAGGCCAGTTATTTGCTTTACAATATCTTATGGAATGCTCATTGCAAGCCACTGTCGTCTCCACTTCAGGAATGAGGAAGCTGCAACTCCAGGAATTAATGGAGTCACCAAGGCTGTGTGGCTTCTACGTGAAGGAACTCAGGTCTGAACCGAGAGCCTGAGACTCGGGCTGGTCCCTCCACAGCTTTGTGGACCATCCACTGCCTCCTGGTTTTGACTCCTGGAGCACCCGTGTGGCTGAAAGGAGATACGACATTTACCGGAACGGAGGTCCATCAATGCCTCAGATGCAGGAGAGCACGCAAAACCGAAGGAAAACACCACATGGAAAGCCAGGGAAGGGATGAAAGCAATGAAAGCTGGAATCTCAGCAAGTGTAAGAACTTGAGGAATGTGAAGGAAAATAGGGAAGAAACGGGGTAAGACATGCAAGCGATGGCTAGAAAAAAGGCGACACAGTTAAGAGGCGGGGAGACCGAATGCCCATTATTCATAGAATGAAAAATAAAGACAGCCCACGTTGCTTATAGAAGGTGTCCTTTTTGCAAATACAGATTGCCAAACTATAAAGTCTGGGAAACAGCAAACTTGAAAGCTCTGTGCTATTTTCAGCCCTTTGTTGAGGATTTCCAGAAGACCAGAGGCATCTTTAGCTATCCATTCCTTCATCTCTACGTCCATCCAATAATAATTCTTTAAATCCCAAATTTGTGTGCTGCTCTGTGAGAGAGGCTGGGCTGACCTTCTGCAAAGCAGGAGAAGAGCCGTCCTTGAATAGCTCAACTTTGATGCTGAGGTGGGTATTTCAAGAAGATGAACTTAGAAATTCAAAGGGAATTACTTGAAAGAAATAAACACCTGAATAAACTGAAATGTAGCAATGAGGCGGAACAGGACCCACTTGTCTAAAAGAGACACAGTCATGTGCATATCATCCAATAATAGGACCTAAAGATGGTCTCCTGCTACCTCCGGCACTGCAGCAAGCCCCCATCTTCGCACATCTTTGCACAATCAAGAGTGTAAATAGGGCCTCCCTGGTGGCGCAGTGGTTAAGAGTCCGCCTGCCGATGCAGGGGATACGGGTTCGTGCCCCGGTCTGGGAGGATCCCATATGCCGCGGAGCGGCTGGGCCCGTGAGCCATGGCCGCTGAGCCTGCGCATCCGGAGCCTGTGCTCCGCAACGGGAGAGGCCACAACAGTGAGAGGCCCGCATACCGCAAAAAGAGAAAAAGAAAAAAAAAAAAAAAAAAAAAAAGAGTGTAAATAACTAAACTGATGAACGTGCCCTTTTGTGATCAGCAGAATCACCGAGGAACGGATAGACGGTGCGGAGCTTCCTCGTTGCCCCTCCATCACAGCGATGCCTCGGGACCGTGAGCGCAGAGTCTGCCCTTGCTTCCTAAACCTCACTCCAGCCTCGGGCATTTCCCAGCCCTGGGAGTCCATGACCTTGAATTGTCCCTCAGAGAACAAATCAGAAATCCCAGCAAATAAAAAGAGTTCCCCTTGAATCTAAACTCAAGAATTTTCACTGATCTCAAGACAACCACTACAAAATCTGCCTCTAACTTGGTCACCTGCGGTCTCGGCCAGGTGGTCTTTCACAGTCAGTCCTGCAGGTAGCTGACCAGAGGTTGATATGAGGCTTCTTCTTCGTCAAGCCCAGAGCCTCCCCGCCCCAGCTCTGGAGGCCTCACTGGGCTTGAACCTGGGCACAGGGTCAAAGGGTGGGTAGTCAGTGGACCTCAGCACCTTGATGTGGAAGATTATAGCTCCTCCCATAAAGGCGTACTTCTGCGGCCCCAGGGGACCCAGTCACTTTCTTCCAGGAAAGGTTTTTGGCTCCAACACCCCACATATCTATAAAGTGTAAACAGAAGCCAGCCCCGAGGGCGTTTTTCTTTTCAAAGCTGTACAGATAGAGCAGGAAGATGAAGGGGGCTGCCCTTGGGCAGCCCCCAGGCCTGCAACACAGAGAGCAAACTCTCTTGGGGTTGGGGCGGGGGCATGGGTTTAGCAACTTCCATCACCTGGAGTGGCAGAGGAGACGGGCTTCATCCCACAGGAAGGCCACGCACCTCAAGGGAGGCAGAGAACAGCTTCCTGGAATCTAAGGGAGGCCGCAGAGCAGGGATGGACCCTGTCCCCACTGCCCTCACTGCCAGGACCAGAGTCAAGGCCAAAGGAAAGGCTGATCCCCTCTGAGGTCGGGGAAGTGGATGTGAACCGCACTTAACACGCAAGGTTCTCCCAGCCACACAGGCAGGGTGGGGTCGGGACTCTCTCCGGGCAGGAACACACTGAATCACAAAACGTTGCCTCCTGCAGTCCCCGCTGTGGATTTATCTCCATCCACCAAGCGGTACCACGGGCACTGCAGAGAGCTCGATGCAGACAGCTCCCGTGCTGTCCCACCCCAGGCCAGCTCAACTGACAAGGGAGAGAAAGGGGGCCAGAGCTGCGTTAGCTGCCGGCTTTCCAGGTTCCCAAAGCCCTACCCCTGCATCTCGCTAATTCAAGAATGATCATCCAATAACACCCATCACGAGGATGGTGAGGACACTCCCTCTGGCACTGGTGGAGGGTGGCTCTTTGCTGGCCGCTGGCACAACCATCGTGAATCCTTCCAGACGGCTGTAAATTCACAGGTGGCTGGGGAAGGCAAACCACTGCCCCAAGGCTGTCCCACTAGCTGGGGTGTGTTTGAGCCAAAGTCTGTCAAACTCTAAAGCAGGCGTGCTTCTCCATCTACAAAGGGAGCGCCTTACCTGGTGCAGCCTTAGCAACCTTGATAATAACATTACAGAACTGGGATTCACTTTCCTGTCCTGACTTGCACCCAGGTGATCAGGAGTCACGTAGAAAGAAGGCTTGTGCCACCTCTTCGAACCTGACGTTGAGGACACGTTCTCTGATATAAAACAAAACACAAGTAACTGCAGCCTCACCTCCAAGGACCAAGACAGGAAACCTTCACAGAAATGAACGTCAGAGAAACACGGGCTTCCCCTGAAGAAAGCAGTAGTTCCTTCACATCACACCCCAAGGATGCTGGCACTCCCACTGTCCCTCATTTGTCTGGGCGGAGAGACATATTTATGCCCGGGTCCCACAGGGTTCCCTCTAGCCCCTTCTCATCCCAACAATCCCAGCTCAATACATGTCTTCTTTCAAGTGTTGTGTTATATGTACAGTTTCTTGAAACTGAAAAACCACCAAAATCTACCTTTGGGGCAGACTATCAATAATTAGCAGCATGTCTGCCTTCTTGCCGTTTTTCTCAGTATGAGAAACTCGCTTCATAAGGCACTGGATACTGGGGGGCTGAGCTCCAGGAGAGAACGCCTAACTATCTGACAAACACCGCTCAGAAATGCCAGGCCCCCCAAAATCACATGCAAACCATGTTTACCTCCAAGGATATCTCATAAAAGAGAAGCACTCCATTCCCTCTAAATCCAGCTTAATTCGTAGGTTTAATATCAAAAATAAAGAAATCTATCCAATATGCAGCTTCTTCTCATATTCCATTTCCAAATCATCTGCAGGTTAATAGCTAATTAAAAACACCTTGGACACAATGCACTGCAGGATCAGATGGGAATGAGATAGCCATTTACTTTAGTGGAGCAATACCATTCAGCTTGAAGAATCAAATCAGATTCCTGACCCCTTAATCCCGGGGATGTTGGGGAAAGCAGAGAGGCAGATGGCTCCCACATGGCAGGGAAGGGGGGCTTCCAAGGAAGGGCCAAAGCTGCCTAGCCCTCCCCAGCCAGGACAAAGGAGGAGGCACGACAAAGGTGTGCAGGATGAAGGTGTGGAAAGGTCCCTGAAGCAAAGCCACCCTGGGAGGTATTGATGGTTCAGCCTCCGTCAAAGGAGCTCAGCCCTACGAAACACCCGCCCCCGCTTTCAACACATATATCCTATCCCACCGAATCACAGGTGAGGAATTCAACCTGATAACGTCAGATTGTCTGGCTCTTGCATGAAACCTCACTAAGTTTTTCCTCTGAACATAATGAATCAAGAAAGAGAAAGGAGAGAGGGAGGGGGCTCCCCTAACCTCCTCCCCCAAACCTCTGCATCCCAAACAGCCCCATGTTAGGGATGTAATGGCAACAATTCAGAAAAAAATGGGGAAAAGACCATCTCTGCCTATGAAACATGGATTGAAAGCTGAACAAAGTGGTAAGTGCTAAAAAGCTACCCACGGGTCAGACACCTGGAGTGCTCCAGGGATGACTAATATTTATATTCACAAATATTAACACTTAGCACTTTCTATCCCTTCCTAAGATCCTGTGTGCCCAAGACGTGGAGTCAGTGGACACTGGGTCTTGAGCAGAGAGAAAGGCTCATGTCATCTCTGACACAGCAATGCGGGAAAAGGCTTTGGCTGTGGGGCTTTGGGCTGGAACCATCAGAAGCCAATGAAATGAAAAGAGCAAGCTGTCAGAGTTCATTTTCTTCCTAAATCAACCAACCTGTAGAATGACAAAATATTTCACTTTTCAATATAATTTGTATTTTCAATTTACTTGCAGCTATGGGAATCTGACAGGTATGGTATTAAGTAAAACCCTCCTCTGAAGTCTCATTGTAAAGGTTAAGAAGAAACAGCAAGCTCCAGCAGACAGCAGCCAGCAGCCAGCAGCTTACGGACCTGCACTCAGAGGCTGGCTCGTACGTACAAACACAGGTCTCCCTCATACATTTCTGTGGTACATTTAGAACACCTACAATTAAGGAAATTCATTAGCTGGTAGCTAATCACTAGCGAATCATTTGTTTATTGTATACCTACATCTGGAATTATTTCTTTGTGGACCCAAAAATAACAAGGGTGACTGTGTTTCATTCCTGGAAAAGAACCACGACAAGAGCATGTCATGTGTTTTATCAGTTGACTTTGTAATAAGAACATTCCCTATCGACATTCATTCTTTTCAGTCAGGCATGACTCAGCCACTGTTTGTTCAGCACCTACTATGCGCTGGACAGTGACACCGAACTCCGAGCATCACTGAGGTGATGAGTGATTTCCCACAATGCAGCGTCCAAGGGTCATGCCCAAAAGTACAGAATCCCATGAAAATGTACCACATGACACATGAAAGTATCTTATGTGAGCAAAAATGTACAGAAACCGTCACAAACCTAACATTCTGAGTCCATGGAGAAATTATATTAACAGTATTATCATTTCTTGATACACCTGTAAATGTACTACATATGTGAATTTCTTTTTAAGTATTCCACTGTCAAGCTGAAGATGGAGATAAAATATTACTCAACTTTATTTCTCATCTTGTGTCTAGAGAAGAACAAGTG
This sequence comes from Mesoplodon densirostris, assembly GCF_025265405.1. NCBI lineage: Eukaryota > Metazoa > Chordata > Mammalia > Artiodactyla > Ziphiidae > Mesoplodon > Mesoplodon densirostris. The sequence continues at coordinate 5,331,403 of NC_082661.1, forward strand.
CTTGATAAATAATGGTGTAATTCCATGTTCAATCTTCAAGATGATTTCATGTCAAAAACTGCATTTCACGGAGCTTCCATATAGAAAATATGTTAAGCCCCACTATTTGGATGGTCACCATGCTTGTTAGGACCAACTGACCAGCAGGAAGTCCACTCAGTTTCCTTCTGCAAGAGTCCTCAAAGATTTTTTTTAAATAAAGTTTTTCAAATAAAAAATTTTAATGTCAACCCACAAACACCACTCTTAAGAGGGGGTAAAAAAAAAAAAGGACTCTGAGTAAGAAAAGATATCAGCAACACACATCTCTGAAACAAGGTTCAAGGATGCATGGATAAAAAAGATGTGGTGTATATATACAATTGAATGTTAGCCATGAGAAAGAAGGAAATCCTGTCATTTGTGAAAACACGGATGGACCTTGAAGGCATTATGCTAAGTGAAATAAGTCAGACAGAAAAAGACAAACACTGTATGATCTCACTTGTATGTGGAATCTAAAACAAAACAAAACCAAAAACCGTAACTCCCCCATAAGAGACACTTGCTAATATTTTCCACACATGTCCTACGTGCCAGGCACTAGAAGGGCACCCCTGGGATCTAAATTCTCATCAGTGTGACTTACTCTCATTGTCACGTGAGCCTGAGCCACACCCACAGGGATCTTCTGTGAAGCTGTAGCACCTGGCAGGGCATCTTGGGGAAAACTGCCTCCAATCCTCACCCTCTACAGGAGAGCTCAGCCCTGGCATCGTCAGTGGACGGCTGCTATTATTTATGGTAAAGGCTCCTGTCTTTGCTGGGGTCATGCAACAGAGAAGGGTGGCTGAGAAAAGCGGAAATAAAGAAAAGAGGATCACTGAAATGGATGACATATATTTCTATTAATTACTTAACATTACTGAGACTCAGTTTTTTTCATCTGTAAAATGGGGATGTAATTGACATGGTGGGGGATGATTCTTTGCAGTAGGTGACTCTCATGTACATGGAAGGATGCTTAGCAGCATCACTGGATCCTCCCCACAGATGCCGGCAGTCCACACTGTCATGACAAATTGTGTCTGGACATTGCCAACTGTCCTCTAGGGGGGAAAAGCGCCTCAGGTTGAGAACCACAGAACAGATACCTAAGACGATGCTGGCAACACAGCAAGCATTCAGTTATCACGGGCTTCCTCCTCCACCCATTCTAGACTTAAAAGCATGACACCAGAGGGTCTCACACTACACACGCTTTCTGCTAAGCCCCAGGAGCACTGGAGGTAAAATTTTAGGATGGAAAGATCTGGAATACGACCTTAATAAAATATATTTCCTCCATTTTGTTTTGCATTGAGAGCAGTCTGATGCAGCAAATAGAGAGGGCACTTGGCTTCATTCCTCCTAAAGTGAAGTACATCCTCTAGCATCAAGTGCCAGCAGGATGGCGTCGTCAACACCAGCCGGAGCTCGTAGCAAGATGTGCACTGGCTGGGAGAATTCTTAAACAGGTTTTGCCCTTTCAAAACTTTCCTCTAAAGCAAGCTTCCCTAAGTAAGAGTCCTGGCTAAGAGTGCTTCATCACTGCCATTCCTTGGAGAGTACTTTGATTTTTCATCTCGGAATTAAATAAAGAGGCCATTTGAATAAGACCCGACTGTATAAAACATCTGTGCCATGTGCAATAAATTAGTGGTTATCAACAACCAGGTAAAATCTGTTTTCGTTTTAGGCCAAGCTTAATTATTCAGCAAAGAGCAAAAGTATCCATGCCAGAGGATAACTGTAAGGAAAGTGGTAAAATAATTTATGAAAATGCCATGAAGGATAAACAGAATTCCAACTAATAGCAAAGCGCCGCGCACGTGGGCTCCTCTCCCTGCTGTGGGGTCCAGAGCACCATTCCTAGATCCAGATCAAGAGCTGGCTTAGAATCTCGGTGGTTCCCGATGGCCACCTCTGCCTCGGAAGAAGATCGCACGTGTTTCTCCCTGAGACTGGCCAGAAATGCGCTCAGCTGCAGCCCAAGTGGGCCCAATCCGGAAGCAGGTCTGGGCCTCAGTGCCTGCAAACTGGGGTCTGAGCTGCGAAACATGTCCGCTTAGCCCAATTTCCCTGCAGAGGATTAAGGTTCCAAGAGTGATGTTATGAAGTGTATGAGTCAAAGAAAGTGCAGGCATGCTGAGCACTAGGGAAATTTTCATTCCAGAATTTTTCATTATCCCCACTTTGAATTCCCGTTTCTTCCCTCAGAAACAATATATATATTTTTCCTTTTGGTCCTTAGCTAGTGGGGTCATGACAGTGTTTATGTCAGCTACTGTATACTGTTTCAAAGGAAAAAATGATACTTAGGTGTGCTTAAAACCATCAAGTTATTGGATATGCAAAACCTCAAGAGGAACCCAGTTATTTTCAAAAATAAATTAAAAACAACATCAACTAAAACCCCACGCTTCAAAGAAAGGAGAAAAGATGTTGAGAAGAAATAATCCAAGAGTCTCTTGAGCCCACAATGCTTGACACCCATGCTTTTAACTTGCACAACGATTTCAACTCCATGCCCTTTCACCAGAGCAGCGTTTCCTGGAAAGGAAGTAGAGGTGGAAACAAAACACACTGTCCTCCCAGACTCGACCATTAGGTATCTCTTCTGGCTGTGGCTAGTGCCACAGTACTTAAGGCCGGTCCCCAGAAAGTGGGGACCCCTACCTTCCTCTCTCCCGAAAGCAAATGGTACATTTTCTCTGATCTAAGCCCAAGGCACAGAGCTGGCAAGGCCGAAAATTCCTCCACAGCAATGAAACCCAATGGCGCTATACCTGCAAATAGCCTACCCTGCAAATCTGCCTTCTGAGCAGTTTCACGGCATCTAAGAAACGTGGCATCTCAAAGATGGAATCCCTTTCTAAGTCTTAAGGACCCTTCCTATCATGACTATATGTCAAATTAATTTTGGCAGAAACAGCCGTGAGCTTGCCTTCCTGGATGCTGATACATCTGATGAATACTACTTATCAGTGGGGAAAATGCCATATTTTACAGGAGAAAAACAGCTAAGTTACAAAAATATGCATGGAAAATTGACCCAATGAAAGGAGCCATATGTGGTTGTAAGTGTGTAAGTATGTAGTGTAGGCATTAGGTTGGTGGAAACATAATGCACTGTGTTGATGGATTGAGGAAAACACTCCCTGGTCCAAAAATGCCTGAATCACAGGTGAGAGAAGAGGAGGAGAAATCAGCCAACACTGCCACGCGAAGACGATCGAGAACGCAGACTGTGCTCCCATCACCCTGGGCTGCTCGGCCTTCAAACAGCCATGATCAAAAAACGAGTAACACCCACACAAGTGACATCAATAGCAGTATGATCTCATAAATTCCAAGCTGGGAAGAAATGTCAGTGTTTGGAAGTACAAATTTAAGAGGAAACCTTGACTTCAGGTAAAGTCAAACCAGACAATAGTTTAGATGGGTTGGTCTCCAATATTTGAATGGTCAACAACTAGACAAGACTCAATTGGGCAGCTCAGCAAAATCCACTGCATTCGAGAAGCTAGTCTTTAGGACAGGTCCAACGATGACCAACTGCTCATGGTCAACATGCCGACCAGTAACATCTTAAGCATCTCAAAATTGAAATAAAAATAATGTCTTCCATTTTCTGTGGGCACAATTTTGAGTTCTCAACTTATTCCTTCAATATGATATTCTTTTGCTGAATATGTCATATATAAGGATCTCTACCATAAATTGCCAGTCTCCCCGGACAAATTGTAAGAATCTTTTTTATCACCCAGTGAGAATTTTGCAATCCATTATATTTTCCTTCGTGCTCTCCCAGGCAGCTTCAAGTATTTTGGCTTCTAAAAAACTTCCAGTTTTCTCTATGGCTTTACATGGTCTATTTTATACTCACAGTCTATGAATCCTTACTGGTAAAATATACCAAGTTCTGTTATGAATGTGTGTAGGATATTATAAAACAAATTATAAATATAACCTCCTTTAGGCCCCAGCTTAACATGGACAAAACCAAGGAGAATGAGACACAAAATCTACACCAAAAGAGGACACTGGAAGATACTGATAATCAGAGTTGTAAACAAGAGAGCTCTGAGGAAGTAAAAATGATGATTTAATTTATTTTTCATCCTAAGAGAAGTGGACACAAGCAACGAGACCTAGTGAGAAGCTGAATCAGGGTAACTGAATTTTTAAAATTCTTCTGCAAGTCTGAAGGGTGGACAAATGTAAGAAAGGCTTTATTCCATGTTCCGCAGTCCACATGAATAGGAAAGTCTAATTCTAAAACTCTGAAAATTATACTCAATCCTGCCCCTGTTTTTACCCCATGGCACACAGTAGAAATGCCTTTTGCAAGTAAATAAAAGCAGTTAATAACAAATGCTTCCTTCAAGGTGAAAAAGGAACTCAGTCAAACCAACAGACTCGTTTCCTACCAAGTCACTCCTAGGCCTTAAAATTCTAGTCAGGATTATTGGTGCTCAAACACTCTACTGGGATGAATTCAAGCCCTACGACCGGAAGAAAGACACAGAAACGCAACTAAGTGGTCACGTTTGTGTTAACAACCAGAGAGAACTCTAAGACAGCCACAGCATAATTCTTCAACATTAGACTAGGCTACACACACCACAAACTGTAAACCTGAACATTTTAGCTGATAGAAGCTCAAGAATGGCGACCAGCACTTACCTGCCAACAGTGAAGGTCTATGCTTCCAATGCCACCTGAGATCTTAAATGGAAACTCAGCATTTGCTTCCCTCTGGGCAGATTAAAGAGCACTTCTGGATGCTAACACACAAGCACGCATCTACTATACCTGAACTGTGCTTATCTTAAATGTCATCTTGCCGTCTGACACTAGTATATCCCAGAGCAGAGTTATAACATCAGACTATTGCCAATCACTTACTATCTTGAATATAGCAACCAAGTGACTACTGTCCTTTGGGATATTCATTATATCCTATAAATTTGATTCCTGATTTACAAGTTGTTGCCCCAAAACGAATGTAAAATGTAACTAAAGACAGCATCCAAGCCCCACGAATTGAAGAACAGTCCATCTGCAGAGGCAAAGCTGAACCGAGCACACGAATATTTAAGGGGCCGTAGAGGCTGATTTTGTCCATTTCTGAGCCGTAGGTGGTAAAACAGCATGTCCAGCTGTGCCATTAAAACTTAGATACAGACTCCGGAAACTTCTGGGAATTACTGCTTAGCCCAAGGAGGCAAGGAAACATCCTCTGATGCGTGCCGGGAGGAGTGGAGGGGAAACAGACAAGTCTGGCAGCAGATATCCTAAGGTATCAAGCTCGTAAGTCATAGGAATAAAAAGGGGCAAATAGACAACGACAAGGAAACAGTACTATATGGTATCTATATAATTTCTATGGGAAATTATTTTATTAAGAGATTAGTGAGATTCTGTCCTAAAAGTTCACAGCAGGACGCCATAAAGCTCAATAATGGATGCGATCCTCTGTAACAGCATATACTTCGAATGGCTCCAAAAAGCTAAGAAGGAACATCTTGACTTCTGTGCTTAAAATTCACTCAGGTTAAGTAGTAAATCTTGCAGAAAAGTTGTGTTTTAAAGACATAAGGATTAAAAACAAAACAAAAGGGCCTCCCTGGTGGCGCAGTGGTTAAGAATCCGCCTGCTGAGGCAGGGGACACGGGTTCGTGCCCCGGTCTGGGAGGATCCCATATGCCGCGGAGCGGCTGGGCCCGTGAGCCATGGCCGCTGAGCCTGCGCGTCCGGAGCCTGTGCTCCACAATGGGAGAGGCCACAACAGTGAGAGGCCCGCATACCGCAAAAAAAAAAACAAAAACAAAACAAAATACTCTCTTTGGGAAACAGGAGGCATACTCAAGGTAGCAGGGTGGTTTTAGGCTACGGGCTCTTTAAATACTGGCCCTATAACCTCCCAGCTGTGTGTTTTTGGCAACTTAAGAAACCTTTGTGCCTCAACTTTCCCATCTGTAAAGTGGGCATAAAAACAGCAGCTGTCTCAGAGTGCTGCTGAGGGTATTAAGGACATGATGACTTGTAGTCTCCCCCCAGAAGTGCTTGGCACGTGGAAAGCATATGTTTCATCTCACCCTTAGCCTGAAGATGAAAACGCACAACACATCACAAAGAATGCGTGTGTTAAGTGAAAAAGGAGATAAACTCTTCACTCTGAAACTGGCATTTAAACAAGGATGTTAAAGAAAACTAAAGGCTCACCAACCAGATGTCTTAAGATAGCTTTAAGTGTTACCTAGTTGGCTGCATGGAGGCAGTATCTTCCTCAGCCACCCAACCGATTCAGCTTCTAAGACCCAATACTGTTTATTCAACAGAGGGGGCAGTGCTTTAAGGCAGTAAGATGTAAGAAAGAAAATTACAATGATCACAGCCCCAAGTTTTTTTTTTTAATTTATTGACTTATTTATTTATTTTTGGTTGCGTTGGGTCTTCGTTGCTGTGCACGGGTTCTCTCTAGTTGCGGCAAGCGGGGGCTACTCTTCGTTGCGGTGCACGGGCTTCTCATTGCGGTGGCTTCTCTTGTTGCGTTGCGGAGCACGGGCTCTAGGCACGGGGGCTCAGTAGCTGTGGCACGTGGGCTCCAGAGCACAGGCTCAGTAGTCATGGCTCGCGGGCTCTAGAACGCAGGCTCAGTAGTCGTGGCTCGCGGGCTCTAGAACGCAGGCTCAGTAGTTGTGGCTCGCGGGCTCTAGAGTGCAGGCTCAGTAGTTGTGGCGCACGTGCTTAGTTGCTCTGTGGCATGTGGGATCTTCCCAGACCAGGGATCGAACCCATGTCCCCTGCATTGGCAGGCAGATTCTTAACTACTGCGCCACCAGGGAAGTCTCTTACAGCCCCAACTTTGATCAGAGTCTAAAATGCCTCCTTCATGGCCTGCTCTTCTGCTATTCCCTGTGGCTGGGGACCTTGTGCCTGCAAAGTGTGTCAGCTGTGAGAGGAAGGCGGATTGGCTGCAGCTTCTCAGAGTCAAAATCTCTGCAAATAAAAGTGTCTTTGGGGAACTCCCTGGTGGTCCAGTGGTTAGGACTCGTCGCTCTCACTGCAAGGGCCTGGGTTCAATCCCTGGCTGGGGAACTAAAATCCCACAAGCTGCGGTGTGGCAGAAAAAAAAAAAAGGTCTTGACTTGGTATCAACAAACCCACGCACACGTACACAGACACATACACACGTGTGCGTGCACACACAACCACACACATGCACAAACGTCCATCTACATGTGCATGCACGCATACCACACACACACACACAGACACAGCTCCTCCTTGGGACATTCTGATGGAAGAAACGCTGTCAGCTGGAAGACTTGGCCTCAGAGTACTAGAATTCTTGATGAGACAGCTCGGTACATTTTATGTACAACGTAAAAGAAACCACAGGGGTTTTACATTCTGAGTGTTTCCTCCTTTATGGAGATGTCTTTTAGGGCTGCAGCCTACGAGCATACTGCCCAAGATAACAGGATGCACTTCTGGCTCCAGACCCTAATTCCATCATCATTGACACAAGACTTTATCCTCAGAAGTCTCCGGCATCTGCCTTTAAGAGGACACAACAAACTGGGGCTTCTGCCTTGCAGAGCTGCCTTTCCCTACGAACAAAGAGCTCTCCTCCCTGTGGCTGAGATGCAAAGGCTTGGGTTGCTGGAGATGCCACGGCACACCTGCATCTCTGTCACGTGGCTGCACCCCGCAGAGTGGCACGTGAGGAGGAATGCAGGGATAAGGCCGGCTCTGGAGTGCAAGGAACGCACAATTCCAGCAAGCACGGGTCAAGCGATATCCTCACCCCGGGAACTACAGAACATCCTGGGAGAAGCTGGACAGGGTCTCCGGAGAAGGAAACTCTGAGGGCTGCGCTCCATGCTCTGAGTCACAGAGCACGTGGCTTTCGCCCACGTGCAGGTCTGGGGTGATGATCAGATACCTCAGTGCTGGCAGGAGAAGGCAGAGGACGCAGTCACAGGAAGAGGCTATGATGCAACCGTAAGGGTATAACTGAAAACAGACTCTCCATCACCATCAAAATAGCATCAGGAGCTTCCCTGGTGGCGCAGTGGTTGAGAGTCCGCCTGCCAATGCAGGGGACACGGGTTCGTGCCCCGGTCTGGGAGGATCCCACATGCCGCGGAGCGGCTGGGCCCGTGAGCCATGGCCACTGAGCCTGCGCTCCGCAACGGGAGAGGCCACAACAGTGAGAGGCCCGCGTACCGCAAAAAAAAAAAAAAGCATCAAAGCAGAGTGTGGCTGCATCATCCTCAATGGGGTGACGGTTTACCTCGTTGGGACCCCTGGGACTGGGGCCACCAAGTCACACAACTTCTGAGGACAGATGGCATCTGACATTGCAGGAGCAGCCTTCTCCCGCCCTCGTCCCCAGGGTGTGGAATGCACAGCCTGGGTGCCAGGACACGGCCACTCTGCAGGGGAGATGCAGCACAAGTCAAGTCCACATGCGGGTTCACGCGTCCACACGCACGCCTTCCGACCACACCCGGGGCCGCCTGGCGGCCTGACTGAGCGGCCGCCTTTAGCTCTACTCAGTGGAGTAACGGAGTCGTGGTTTCACTACCGACGTGGCAAGTCTATCTGCCGGGTCTAGTTAAATGCAGAGGGCCTGAGTTATTTCATTGCTAGACGGCAAGGACGGGTCTGTCGTTTTCAGCTACAGCATCCAGCAGAGCAAGGAGAGCCCGAGTCTTCCTGCAGATCCAGGACCGCGGGTTTTGTTTGTTGTTTGTTGAAGACGGGCCACTAAAAACATGAACACTGCAGCTCTCCAGACTCATTCTAAATCGTCACTCACAAAAGTTCATCCCGACAGAGAAAAAGGAAGAAACTCCTCGTGCTTTAAGTTCCTCACTTTCCGGGTGAGGATTCAGATCCCAAGAGAGAGCAGGTGGAAACGCAAGAGGCCAAGGCCAGGACCCCTGCTGTGAGCGCTGGCCACGTTTATGTCTCCAGCTGCGAGATGCTCCTCCCTCCCGAGCCTCTCCACTTAATTCTCAGATGTTGTCTGATGTGAGGAAGGAGGCTTCAGCCACAGCGACGTACGACTTAAGATGGACGACACTGACTTCGGCTCAGCCCTAGCGGAGGCCTGCTCAGAACCCGCAGCTTATGGTACACAGGGCCGATTTCATCCCTGCTGTCCTGGAAAGGAGCATCACCCACAAAAGGCAAAGGGAAAGGCCCTTGCTGCTATGAATTTATCCATAGGGTGGACGAATCATTAAAAAGAGACAAGACATTAGGGAAAACGTAAATGAAAACCAGAACGAGACATCGTACACATGTATCAGAAGGGCTAAAATGGAAAATGGTGACAACAGCAAATGCTGACGAGGATGCAGAGAAACTGGATCTCTCTTACACGGTTCGTGGGAATGGAGAACGGCAGAGTTTGGCAGTTTCTTACAAAACTAAACATATGATTACCATGCAATCCAGCATTTGCATCCCAGGACAGTTGTGCCAGAGAAATGAAGACTGAAGTTCACACAAAAACCTGTACAGGAATGTTCATAGCAGATATATTTGTAACAGCCCCAAACTGGAAATAGTTTAGACGTCCTTCAACAGTAAAAATGGTTAAACCACCTGTGGTACATCCATACTAGGGAACACGAACTCAGCAATGAAAAGGAACAAACCACTGATACGAGAACCTAAATGAGTCTCCAGGGAATTAGGCAGAGTGAAAGAAAACAAGTCAATCATCCCAAAAGGTTACAGCCTGTATGATTCCATTTATATAACATTTTTGAAATGACAAAATTTTAGAAATGGAGAACAAATGAGTGGTTGCCAGGGCTTAGGGAAGGGGGAGGGTCACAAATGGGGAACCAGAGGGACCCCTGTGGTGAAGGCAATGTTCAGTGTTTTCACCGCGAGGGTGGATTTGAGAACACATGCGTGTGAAAAAAACTGCAAGAAACTAAACACAAACACTAATGAGTACAAGTCAAGCTGGGAGAATCTGAAGATGGGTAAATTGTATCAATGTCAGTTCCCTGGTTGTAGTTTGGTGCTATGGTTTTACAAAATGTTATCGTCAAGGAAAACTGGGTGAACTGTACACAAGATCTCCTGTCTTACTTCTTACCACGGCACTGACTATGAACCTACAATTATCTCCATAAAAATTGCAAAAAGAAAGAAGCAGAAAAAAGAAGTCAACAGAAATTCCTTCTAGAAACCACATGTGATTGAGAACCCCATGATCTTTGTTGGCGCTTACAGAAATTATAAAACCCAAGTGCTAGAAAATTAACCAACAGCCCTCACAAGAAGATGAACAAGGTACGTGTTTAATATTTAATAAGTATGATGAAAATGTTCATGATTTTTCTAAGCTGAAATATGTGAAATGCAAACACTTTTCAAAAAACTCCCACAGAGCTGAGAATCGCTTTGGGTAACAAACACATACGGTTAAGATTACATGGCAAACTGATGCCCTTGACAAAGGTGAAGGGAAAGGCGGATCACGCTCATGTTTGTTTTCTCCAGGGGGCAGAGCCCAAGTTCTCAGCCCCAGAGCCTGTGCTGGCATCAGCAAAGCACCCAATCTCCAGGCCCATTTCTCCAAAGAACCATTTGCATCACAGAAGGGGGAGCACCCTGTACATTGTGGGAGCCCCCATGGTATCCAGGCAACACCTCCATTCCCACCAGACATGAATCAGGCACCTCGTCGAGGAGAGCCTTCCCCTGTACTCACTTATTCTGCATCATGTTCATGATCACCCAGTCGAAAGGGTAGACATTCTTCCCAATGAGGTTCTTAAACATGATGAATGTTTCCATCAGAAAATCCTGAAATAAAAAAGAGAACACTGAAACAACCCACCCAGAAAAAGGTGAAAACCAATGCCCCCTGGAATAATTACATTATAAAGGACTCTTTTTTTTCTTTTAACTGAATGAGAACATACGAAAAAGTAATGAAGATGTATTTCACAGGAGGTATGTATTACACTTCTGCCTTTCTGTTTGCCTGAGCACCTCCTGTCCTGGAGAACTTTTTCAAGGACATATTAAAAGATACTCCTTGGGCATATTTAAGAGTCACAAAGAGTAAATCCCCAAAGGTTACAAATACATAGTCACACTCTTTCTGCTTAAAGAAACCTTGTAAAACAAACATAACACGCAGGTCGTAACGATGTCTTATATTTACTCTACAAAGATTTTTCATTATGAACAGGGCCCATTGGGTTGAATATGTGGTATCATCATCCTTTCCTTTTTCTTATGTAATTTAACAGCTGAAAGGCTCAAACAGGAACTCCTGACCATCTGCACCTATTCAGCTCCCAGTACACCATTTGAGCATGTGGTCGCACTCCAGACTCTTTTATGTGGCATCCTCAAATCCGTAAGCTCCTCAGTTATGCCTCTGTTGTCTCCTAGATAGATGGTCCCTGAATCTCACGCGTGGTGCTCTGCTGCCCTACCTTGCTTCCTGGCCAATTAGACCGCTCCTGGCATCGGGAAAGGGTTCCCCTTTCCTAGTGGGTCCACTCTGTGCCTGTCAGAATTAGGAGAATTTCTTGAATCTGACAGTGTAGTGCTTATTCTGAGCTAACCTGAACAAAACAAGCGGTTATCCTGAAGAGCACACATCCTGGTAGCCCGGGATGCACGCTCCCTCAAGATCTGGGTGGGAAGGGGATAGGCAACTGAGAATTCATGTGGGAAATGGGGTCATAGTCAGAGATGGCCAGATAGAGTGGATGTTTCTCATTTATTTAATCTACTGATTCATAATTAGGTACAATGGCTGTGAAGACCAAGGTGGTGAACAGAATTTATGCAGCCAAGAAAGCAATTCCCAGCACAAAGTTCTACCCAAGAATTTCTTGCAAAGAGACACCAGTTCCATCTGACAGCAGCGATAAGCCGATGTTCAAAGATGCTTCCTCTGCAACCGTTAACAGCAATGCCAGGTTACAGCGAGTCATCTCTGCCTTGGGAGGGGTTTGTCGAGCCTCCTCCCATGAATAAAAACTCAAGGAGCAACCGTGATCACCCTTTATACAACAGAGGCCTCCAGTGCAGGAGAGGTTAGGATCCCAGGCAGAGTCAAGAGGGAAACGTCAGTTCCGTGTCCTCCAAACTCTGCCCACAGGAGCCCTGACCAGCAGGGCTTGGGAGCAGGGGTGTTCTAGGTGCCCCCTGACACAAGGAACAGTTTCTCTCCCCAGTTTAATTACTGAAATTCATACTTCACTCCTTAAGTTTCCCCACTTTGTCAAGAGTTTCACATTTTAATGACCAGGTTGCCTACTCTGCCGGCTGAGTGCCGTAATTTAGTCACATCTCTATTTGCATGAAATTGCTGGCTTTCTTGCTGATCACTCCTCAAAGCCTAATAATTGAGATACAGGGTCTGGTTTTTATTATTCTAGAAGAGAAGCATATTTTCCCAATTCCTTTTTTTTTTTTTCCCCTCTAGGAAACACAGTCTCGTACTTCATTAGTATGGCTCAGCTGTTAAATGTTGGTACTTTGCTGATCAAACAAAACGCTGCAGATTGTCGGAGATGAGGTTTTGCAAGGCTTCCCTGTCGGTCTGCATAATTTACTAGCCATGGTGGTGGTCCCCACCACTGCATTTGCCTAGAACGGCTGATGAGGCTGAACAGACTATTACAACTGCTATCTCCAAGTCAAAGAGGGGAGGTGGAAGATTAACATGAGATATTTTGTGAAAATTTCATCTTTTTATAATCAGTCCATCCCTGCTGCATTTTTAGTTTGATTATTCACAAGATGCTCCATATAATAAGTGGACAGCTCTAACAAGAGCCATCAGTGTATTCCACAGGCAAAATCTTCTTGTAAAACCATCTGCTTCTGTCCATCTCTATCCCCACCCACTTGGATAACTGATCATCCTTTTTCACCTGGACCACCAGCAGGGAATCCTAGCCTATCTACCTATGGTCATTCTTGTCTCTCTTGGTCCCCACACTTCACCCAGAGTGACCTTTTCAAATTACAAATCTGATCAGGGCACCAACACTTCCCCCAGTCTCCCACTGAACCCACATCCTCAGGGGCTTTCCAGTGTTCCTAGATTAAAGCCAAAGAGTCTTGATTCTCAGAAGTAGGAAGTCACCATTCTCTTAAGTCAAAGAAATAACGTTCAGACAAGGACCATCAACATATGCTAAACTTATCAGATGAAAGATTGCTAGAGGATAGGACCTTTGCAATTTTCTGCAGATGCCAAAGTATTACCCAAAGATTACATGATAATCTTTCAGGGGCATGTATCTTCACAACAGAGAGATCTGGCAGTTACTCCCTTTTAACCAAGTGATCAAACCCAGCATCATCAGTAGTGGTCAGCCTGGCATTCCCAGACTCCCAACAGACACACCAGGGAAAGCTTAACACCAGCTTCTATTCCGCTTGCCAGAAGGATGAACTTGAATTTTAGATCAAGCTTCCAGTTTGAAATAGGAATTTGCAGAAACAAATCTGCACACAAGGCAGCAATCAAAAATTCCAGAATGGGTGAAAGTCTGCAAAGCTAATGACTTTATCCCTTCAAAAAACTAAAATAAATAAAAATGAAATAGAATTTTAAAAAGCAATGCCATGAATGGGAAGGAAAAACAAGGTGATGAACTTATTCTAGAAAAAAGAAGAGATTAATGAGAGATAACCAAATACAATGTGTGAATCCGGACTAGATGCAGATTTGAGAAAGCCTATAATGAAATACAACAAAGACTGGGGAGAACTGAGGAGAAATTTAAATACAGACGGTATGAAGAGATGATTGTTATGTTCTGGAAGGTCATGAAGGCCACTGACTATTGTCTTCAACCTTGAGAGTTATTTGCTGAACCACTTACATGTTTCTCACATACTTATGGGATTTGGCTCCATAGAAAGAGGTACGTAGAGATACAGGGGAGGCAAATATGGCAAAGTGCTTGCAACTGATGAATTCCCATGACAGGAATAATGGTTTTCATTGGACTATTCTTTCAGCTTTTCTGTATGTTTGAAATTTTTCAAGATAAATAGAGCAAAGAGTACAAGCAAAATGGAGAGAATCAACACGAGATCAGTGCACTGTATCACCGTCAACATTCTGATTTTGACATTGTTCTATAGTTTTGCAAGACGCCACTATTGGGAGAAACTGGGTAAAGAACACAGGGATGCTCTGTATTATTTTTTCCAGCTGCATGTGACTCCACAATTTTCTCAAAATAAAAAGTTTACTCAAGAAGTAAATGCTTTAAAAATAATTTTAAAATCATTAAGGAAAACACAGTAAATAAATGATACAGAAACGGAAACCAAACAAGCAGAAAAGCACAAAGCCTCTTAGCATGACCAGTGGGGTCCTGTGCAGTTTGATGCCCCGGCACCTCCCCGGCTGCACCTCAACCCCGGGACTCTTGCTGCTCTACTACCCACAGTGCCCTTTCTTCTATTCCTTGATATTCCACAATCCTCTCCTTGGCAAAGAAGGCTTCCTGACCACCCGACTCAGTCCAGCCTGGCTGCTTTACAGGGCTCATTCTTTTGGAGCATGGAGAACCTGGGTTATCTGAAGGACTCCCTGATTACCTGTGATATCCTCCACTAGACTGGGGGCCACGAGAGCAAGACCCGTCTGCATTGCCTGTTGTCACTTCCTCCACCTGTCAACACAAAGTCAGTCTCCAATCAATAGCTACTGAGTGAATTCACTATAAAAGGATTCTGCACCCCCAAACTCATCATCCAGTGGAGACAGTCTTCGATAAAGTTTCATCTACGAGGAACGGTCACAAGAAATAAAGAAACGGACGCTCAAAGCAAGGCCCCTCCTGCTACTCATGACATTCTCTACACAAGCTTGCGAATCACCCTTCGGTGGCCATTTCACATGGAAATCAAGGCTCTTTAAGACCAGGCCTGCCCAATAGCAGAATGTTTCCTAGGCAAGGACAGTCACCTGGCAGATATTCTGGCTTTCATAATCCCCGTGAGCATCCTCACCACTTTCCATTTGTAAGAAGTCACTCTGGGCCACCCCAGCACAGGCTGATGGTTATCTGGGATGGACAAGGTACAAGGGAAGGGGCAGTGGGTGATAGCCACCAGGTGAGGTCAAGGCAGGTGCCGGGTAGGGGTTCCCAGAACGGGTTGGGATGGAAGCTGAATGGAGGCAGGAGGGGAATCCAGGAAGAGGACGCTGAGAGCTCAGAGCTCTGCCTGACCGGGCTTCCCTACATAACCTACAGTTGGACAGGACTGGGAGAGGCCACTGAAAGAGGTGGGGATGCACAGGAGCCTGTGGCTGCCCCTGGGTCCTCCTTGGAGATGA
The DNA here is from genome assembly GCF_025265405.1 of Mesoplodon densirostris. NCBI lineage: Eukaryota > Metazoa > Chordata > Mammalia > Artiodactyla > Ziphiidae > Mesoplodon > Mesoplodon densirostris. Next base: position 5,346,791 of record NC_082661.1, read on the forward strand.
GAGGGACCCCACAGCCTGATTCTCTCAACCTTCGCTGTCCTGTCTCCTGCATTCACTCAACCTGTAACCAACAAGCGTTACTTCCACCAGCACTGTTCTTGGATACGTCATTATTCACTCAGTTGCTCCACAAACATTCCTTTATGGCCACGTAGTGGGAATTCGGGACAAGTGTCAAGAGCACAGGCTCCCCTGGAAGGTCCAGAGTACTCCTCATCACCTCTGATCTTACTATGGACCCTGGGTACGTTCTCCACCTGTGGTCCTGCTTCAGTAATTGGACACAAGACAGCTAGCAGCCCCGTCTTCAGGCCAGCATCTCCACTGCAGAAGAACTTAAAGACCCCGCATGGCTCACCATCCTAAAGGGATTGTCTCTGTTATGAGAGAGTTTTGAGCCAAACGTGTCCACCCTTTTCCTTTCCCGGATTAGTCTTTCCGTTCCACACTGTACTCCATCCTTTCACTGTCTTGGGGTCCAAAGGATCATTTGAGAGACTGTAAAAGTACCAGTTCTGAGGCCTGTGACTTTGGTGTTGATCATAACTGAGATTTTGTCTGGGAATGACTCATCCAACCAAAAAAGAGCTAAATTTGAAAACCTGAAGCAGCACTTCTTACAAGGAAGTAGTCTTGAGAAAATGGTCTAGGCTATTCGTACACTGCATTACTAATTAACTTCCAATTATTTAACACAAAATGACCTTTCATTTTTGTGAGCATTTGTCCAAGTAGAAAAATAGTCAAATACGCTCTATGTATAGTTAATAGATAGGAACACATTTTACAAAGTTCTGACAGATTAACAACAATAAAAAAGGTTTACAATCCTTGCAGTATGAATTCATGATATCCAAACCACAAGTGCCATTTTATAATGGAAGTCAAATTGCCTGCAAATAATTGCTGTTCTGAACTACTGTGTCTAAGGAACCAAAATCCCTTGGGATATCAGGACCACAACTTGCAACAAGTATCTGATGATCTACTCTGTGCAAGGAGAGAGGGTACACACTTGGAATTCAGCAAATTACAGTCATTTTTAAACACTGTTTTGTATAATTGCTTTTCACAATACATTGAAGCTTCCCTATCCACAGCAACACTGAATAATTCAGATTAATTTTTTTTTTTTTTTTTTTTTTTGCGGTGCACGGGCCTCTCACTGCTGTGGCCTCTCCCATTGTGGACCACAGGCTCCGGACGCGCAGGCTCAGCAGCCATGGCTCACGGACCCAGCCGCTCCGTGGCATGTGGGATCTTCCCGGACCGGGGCACCAACCCATGTCCCCTGCAACGGCAGGTGGACTCTCAACCACTGCGCCACCAGGGAAGCCCCAGATTAAATATTTTTAACAGTTTGCATGAATTGTATGATTTTGATCATGTGACTATTCTGATAAAAGGCAGATAATTAAATGGAGTCCTAAGTTTTCAGCACAGGTAATGCTTCTCATTCTGAAAAGTTTATTATTCAGCCTGAAGTGTTGTCTAGGAAATTGTTCATAAAGGTTCAGCTACAAGTATCCTTCCCCTGATCAAACATGAGGCATGAAATGTTTCACATGGCAAATCTGATTTCACTATGCCATGACTGCTGAAGAATCACAGGACATAATCACATGTGCTGTATGTTACACGCATGAGTACAGTCCTACATTAAACTGCTCGTTAAGATTTTTAAAGAAAACTAAACACAGAGACACACAAACACATACACATTCTTGCTCCTTGGCTTTTATTTAAGGAAAATTGCTATGATTTTAAGGTATAAATCCATTTTTGTATCTTTAGAAATTTAAATACATATATTTATTATTATTTATTATATTAAATATTATATATATATAAAGTTTAAATATACATATGCACGCACACAGACATATAGCAGCAACAGTTAATAAGGTAGTTTTTTTTATTAGAATTAATCCTTTGGAAAAAAGCCTTAAATGCATTGTCTCTATCCCTTAATAAGATTGATGTAAAGTGCAACCAACCTTGTTCTGGAAATGCTAGTAGAACTTGCTGCAGTCTATAGGAATCTAGGGGCCTCAGAAATGGAGTCTGCGCTCTCAGACAGGAGAGCCGAGGTGGACATCTACTCAGAAACTCTGCAGACACATTGGCTGCGGCTTCGCAGAGGACATCTGCTGTATGGCCCTGCGATGTCCGCTTGTTACGGACAGAGCTCCTAAGTTCCCCTCTGTATGTCTCCTAATTAAGTTGTACCATAGTCTCACTGAGGATGACTAGAGAATTATTTCGAGAAATGCTAATGAGCTTCCGTGACTAGAGCTAATTAATAACGGAGCACAATTTAAGGCTGACAGTGCTCCCTGGCTTCTGCTATTGAAAGCCAATCAGTAAATGAACAGCAGTTAATGACAGACTCTCCATGGGTAACATCTCCAAATTTTCCGTGACCACAAAGCATGGGAGAGAAAAGAAAAGAGAAAAGGGATTTTTCTCGGCTGACACCCTGAATCACTCCCCAGGTCAGCATAAGGAGAGAGTCTGGATCTTGACCCTTATCGTCTTACAAACACGCCTTTAGTTAGACCATCCCTGGTGGCTTCTGAAATCAAGTGGAGGCAAGTCCAAAATCATATTGAAAATGGAAATACTTACATCAGCGTTTTGCCTAAAATGCTGGCCTCAAAACACAGTTATAGAAAGTCAAAGTTACACTCACCACCACGTCGGTCCTCATTTTCCCAAAAGTCTTGATCAAATGGGCATAATGATAATCTTCCATTTGTCGTAAAATAGCTGTCATACAGGCCACGAAGTTTCCCTGTAAACAAATCAAAAGATACAATGAGATGAGGAGACCACAACACTCATGGGAGAAATTGATGTAAACTCAGAGTCTGGGATCAAAGCCCATCAGGGAGGAGCCATGTGCCAGGCTGGCCAGCTAAGTGAGCGGTCACTCCAGCCTCACCATCTTCTCTTTTGCTACATTTCCTTCTAACTACATTAAATGTTTCCTGATACATGACTGTCCAGTCTGGAAAAAACAAGCTTGAAATATTCTCGCATTAAATATGTGCAATGAAAGTCAGGCTCGAAACCGCCACCACTGTGTGCTGTGTTCCCTGGAAAGTTGCTGCCCCTGTTATCAGGCAAAGTGTGTGTGCAGCCCCTGCTCCCGGGCTGTGGCAGAGAGAAGACTTTTATTTCTCAAAATCTGCCTCTATCCCCCCTTGGTCAATTTGGAGGCCATCACCACCGACTCCACAATGAGTTATGGCTCACTTCTCCTCCACCAGAAGCATGTGAGGAGGAATGCAGCCTCATCAGAATGTAAAGTGGGAGAGACGGGGAATTTCTCATACCAGACAGAGCTGGCAGGAAAGGAAAAGAAGGGAAAAAAAGAAACCACCAAACAAAATCAAGACATGGAGCCACTGAGGGACCCGAGCACTGAGCAACAGAAGTGCCCAGCATGCGAGTGGCTGCGCATGTGGACGTGTTTGCACGTGCAGGGCTGTGCACGTGTGTGTGTGTGTGTGTGTGCAGACACACTAAGGGGATTTGGTCTAGCGGGGGAGCAGGGGGTTAAGCAGTCCCATTGCCATTAACTGCAATGTATCACTTCTGGGTTCATGCCTAACAATTTCCTAAAAGACTTCTTTGCTTTTAAATATTTTCCCCTAAAGTGATGATATTTCAAGAAACAGAGGACATATATTTTCTCCCATTAAACCAGCACAAGTCTGGTAAAATTATAGGATGAGATATACTTTGAGACATGTCCTTAATTTTGCCCTATTAAATGAGTTCACAAATTGCATTCTTTTACTAACTGTTTTACAAGCAATGTATTTGAATGCCTAAATATCTCTTGTATTCATTTCAAATGCATGCTCTACAGTGAAATGTTAAAGTCCAAAATTTTTTCGGATCCATTTTCTATCTATAATAAACATATATGCTTCCAAATGGGTCCTCAGAGGATGCATTACGTAAGTTGAACAAATAAAATAATGATAATAAGGTATCTTCCATTTGCCAGGAAATGTAAGCTATTTATGAATGATGATAATTGCTGAAATTTAGATTTCAAGTTGGTGTTCAGGGAAAGAGCTAAATAATGTTTGTTTTCCTTTGGAGGAATGATTCGTAAAATGGTAAAATGTCTATTTATGAGTATACACTTTTTTTTGTTTGTTTGTTTTGTTTTTTTTTTGCAGTACGCGGGCCTCTCCCTGTTGTGGCCTCTCCCGTCGCTGAGCACAGGCTCCGGACCCGCAGGCTCAGCGGCCATGGCTCACGGGCCCAGCCGTTCCGCGGCATGTGGGATCTTCCCGGACCGAGGCACGAACCCGCGTCCCCCGCATCGGCAGGCGGACTCTCAACCACTGCACCACCAGGGAAGCCCATATGAGTATACACGTTTGAACTATGTAAATATTTGGTATCCCGTTGAGCTCAAGAGAAGCCGCCTTTGTATCTTCTTTACTCCTGATGAGATGCCACCTTTGGGATAACAGTCTTCATAATTTTACACGTTGACCAACTGCAATATGTCAGGCACTGTGCTGAGGCCATTAGAACCATGGCCGTATTCAATCACGCCACAGATTCTCATCTTGTCCCATTTTATAGGCAGTAAAACTGAGGCTGAGTGGTGTTCCCCTCTTGATAAGAATATGGAAAACCGGTTGTGAACCCAGCACACTAGCTACAAGGTGGGTGCTTAGTAGCTGAGCTAATTTTCCTCTTATCCAGATAGGCATTTTACTTCTTTTTCTGAGAAATCTGAGGTCACTGACAATGGCCAACCTGAAGTAGAGACTTCATGCACTTCTGTGGTCATCAGAGAAAGTTGGCAAGAGGATGAGGAAATGAAAAGGCAGCCATAGACAGTGTCTCAATTTCTACCCTGACCGAGGTGGCTGTGACCTGGACTCCACCCTACTAGACAGGGAGCTTTTCTAGAGCAAGAAAAGGCCTATATCAGTCAAGGTTCACCTAACAGGGGCTCAGATTAATTCTCTGCAGGTCAAAAGAGTTAAAGAATAGGGACTTACAAATTAGAATCATTGAAATCACAAAGCTGGCTATGTATAATTCAGAGCAACAGACATATGCACTGTACTTAAGATATCAAGTGGAAAGTGGAAAGAAAAGAAGACCCCAGAGCAGCCTTGAAAATGCAAAGGACATGCACACTGAGTAACATTAATGGAAAAAAAACTAGAGCATCAGGAGTCTGGCCAGATACTCGAACAGGTGACGTGGACATACTGAATTTAGGGAGCAGAGTGTCATGTAATGCTGAAAATTCATGCACGGCAAAGGCTAGGGGAGCTGACACGATGCATGACATGAAAAACTGAAGAGAACGGAGCCATTGCCATAAAGCAAGTCCTGGGAATACTTAAATGGCCGGTCGGGAAGCCTTCTCTCTGGATGAGAACATCACAGAGAGGGCAACCAAATGGCCTCCTATTTAACTGTAATGGGGACTAACTGGAGTAGCCCAGAGAAAGGGACAGAGGCAGGTCATTGTCATGAGTTAGAGGTCAAAAGGCCCAGGGGGCTTCCCTGGTGGTGCAGTGGTTGAGAGTCCACCTGCCGATGCAGGGGACACGGGTTCGTGCCCCGGTCCGGGAAGATCCCACATGCCGTGGAGCGGCTGGGCCCATAAAGCCATGGCCGCTGAGCCTGTGCGTCCGGAGCCTGTGCTCCGCAACGGGAGAGGCCACAGCAGTGAGAGGCCCGCGTAGCGCAAAAAAAAAAAAAAAAAAAAAAGGGCCAGCAGGTGCAAATGTGCTCTTTACTTAAGGAAATGTTCCAGAAGCAATTTGTACTGTTCAATCTTTCTTAGAGGAAGCAAATCTTGCTATTTCAGCCCTTTTCTAAGCTGAAGCTTTAGACCCCACTAGGAAAGAGGTAATATGCCTGTCAAATTTCACAGAAAGGCTCCCCCTTTCCTTTGGAATGGAGTCCCATCCATGGGGGCCAGTATCTTTAGAGAAGAAGCATAGCGGACGCTATGGAGCATGACTGCCCACGTGAACTCAGCGGAACCCTCTAGAGCAGAGTGGTGGGTTTTTATGGGTAGATTAAAAGCAGGTATTGATGGAAGCTGTATTTGAAACCAATCGTACACTAGAAACAGAAATGGGGGAGAGCTGTGAAACGAAACTTATTCTGCAGGCTCAGAATAAAATTACTCTTCTATGCTTTGTCATTGATTCATTGGAAATGCATTTAGAAGTCCTAGGAAGTTTTCATGTCAGACAGTGGGTGGGCTGGCAGGTAGGCTGGTGGTGATTGTGCAGAATTCCTCCTGGAATCTGAGCCTAGGGACGGGGTTCCAGCCTCAGTGGCTGAGTAAAAATAAGTAAATGAATAAAAATAAGACATATTCCTTATGACTTCAAAGCAATGCAAATAGGGACAGAGAAATCAGGAGGCGGTGGCAGAAATTTTAAAAATCAGGTCATGAAAAGAAAGCCTCATAAACAAAAAATGTGAACTTCATTAGTAATCAAAGAGGAAAACGGTATATCATGATTTGCCTGACAAAATAGCAGAGGAGTATTTAAGTGATGATAATGTAGCAAGGGCGCAGGGGACAAGCACTCTTAGACGCCACTGGTGGGAGCGTAAATTGCTATAACCTTTTTAAAAAGTGATTTGGCAATAGGTTTGAAAAGTCTTGGGAAAAAAATACTCATCTCCTCAGGGTAATTCTACTTCTAACAAGCCGCCTAAGGAAGTAATTCAGAATTAGAAATTTTATGCCCAAAGATGTCCATTGCATCACTGAAAACATCTCAGTGTTCAACAGCTAGGAACTGTATAAATAATATGAGATTTTATAAGATTGCAAGATAAAATACAGGATGCCCAGTTCAATTTGAATCTCAAATAAGTATGTCCCAAATTTTGCATTGGAAATTTCATATCAGACATTCATATACTAAGCAAATGATCTGTTGTTTACCTGAAGTTGATTTTTATTTGCTAAATCATGTAACCACACCATAGTTTTCTGATGAAATATTATGCAACCATCAAATACTAATCATGAAAATATGAACTATTTTAATAACATAAGAAAATGTTCAACGATGAAAATCAGACATAATTATGGTACATATACTTCTCAGCAAAACAAAGACTATAAACACAGCATAGGAAAAAAATAAAAAAGAAGAAACAATTAGAAGAAAAGACACCAGACAGTCGTGGGATGGGAGGAGGAGCCCAGATTACTTTTATAATGGAAAATATATTAGTATTTTATTTTTTATATAAATTTTTATTGATTGATTGATTTTGGGCTGCATAGGGTCTTTGTTGCTGCACGCGGGCTTCCTCTAGTTGTGGCGAGTGGGGGCTTCTCTTGTTGCAGCGAATGGGCTCTAGGCGCACGCTTCAGTAGTTGTGACATGTGGGCTCAGTAGTTGTGGCTCGTGGGCTCTAGAGCACAGGCTCAGTAGTTGTGGCGCATGGGCTTAGTTGCTCCGCGGCATGTGGGATCTTCCCGGACCAGGGTTCGAACCTGTGTCCCCTGTCTTGGCAGGTGGATTCTTAAACACTGCGCCACCAGGGAAGTCCCTATATTAGTATTTTAAAAGGTAGTCGTGAGAGAAACAGATGAGATCTCCTCTTTCTCCCACTGCCCGTGAGTCCCTATTTCCTACTCCCTTATCCTTAAAAATCTCTTTCATGGGGCTCCCCCATCCACGAGGACTAGGTCACTGCTGCTCAAGCCCTGGACTGAACTTGCCTCTGAGCCCTCCCTCCTAGAACTACCCTCAATGCCCCAGTTTTAAATCTGGCACCCCAGTGCTCTAGGCAGGTGGACAGGTAGAATGGAGGACAGATAGGATGGAGGACAGGTAGGCAGGAGGACAGGTAAGACAGAGGACAGGTAGGAAGGAGGACAGGTAGAATGGAGCACTGGTGGTGGAGCAGGGGACAGTGAGTGGCAGGCCAGTGAATGCACAAAGTCCCTACAGGATATAGAGACAAAAGGTTTTTAAGAAAGAACAGATTTTGGAGAATGGAAACTTAGGATGAGTTCTTTTCAATGGTATCTTTGTCAACTTTGGCTAGTCCAAGACTGAGTACATGAATTAGAAGGGAAAATCCCAAGGATTTGAACTCACAGGCTGAGTTGTGAAGGGGTGCTTCCTAACATCAGGACTGAGTTATGTGGCTTGAACAATAAAGTATGAAATTGCTCTTGGTAATTCCATCAACCAGTCCAGAATGTTTCATATGACCACGGAGCTCACATTGTGCATGGGGCACTTGGCACAGGCAGAAAATTTAACTCTCTTCCAAGTGTTCTGAACGCCAAGGGATTTGGGGGCAGCTCCAAACCACAGAAGCTACTGGAGATATGGAGAGAGCCCCAGGAGCATGGAGTCTGGAGGATGGGCACCAGGCTTGAATCAGAGGAGAATCTATTATTTGAATCAGGGATTACACTTCTTGGTGGCCAGTGATGAGATGTTAAAAATTTTAAACGTGTTTCACGAAGGCAAGTGCTTTGAAGAGGAATTCTCATTTATATGTTTCACTTCAAATATATCAAAGAAAACAAACCTACTTCATCACCATGAAAAATTAAAGAAAAAGTAATCCTCCAATGATACTGCTAAATGACACTGGGCAAGAACTGTAGTAAAGACAGGAAGATGGATGACTTGGTGGATTCTGGATGACTTTCATATCAGGGAGCATTCCAGCCGAAGAATCAATACTGTACAGCAACATTACGAGGACGAGGATTTGGAAAAGGGAACGTAATTGAGAGCTGAGCACTCTGTTTCAAAGGCAGGCGTGACATGAAATAAATCCCCGTACGGATAGTTCTTGGGTAGATGAGGAGAAAGCCCTCGAGAACGCAAAGGCTTTCTGTTTTCAAGGGGGAAAGCCAATGGTGAAACATTTACAGCTTCTGTTTGTTACAAGGAAATTTAAGAGAGAAAAATAGGGGGCCCAAAAAGATAACACAAAGAATATCCCAAAATGTCACTAACTGCCCCAAAGCATCCTCCAAAGTCTCTGTAGAGATGATGTTTGTGAAAATATACGTTGGGGGCTTCCACATAACAAATTTAAAACAATGAAAACACAAACTCATCTGTCTCCTCACATTAAACTGACAATAAAAAAAGTTTTTAAAACTCACAAACCAGATAGCTAGTGGGAAGCAGCCGCATAGCACAGGAAGATCAGCTCGGTGCTTTGTGACCACCTAGAGGGGTAAGATAGGGAGGGTGGGAGGGAGACACAAGATGGAGGGGATATGGGGATATATGTATATATACAGCTGATTCACTTTGTTATACAGCAGAAACTAACACACCATTGTAAAGCAATTATACTCCAATAAAGATGTTTAAAAAAAAAACCTCACAAACCCACAAAGACCAAGAGAATAAGAAGACACACAACTACAGACAAGAGAATTCTGGAAGCTGACAAGTCGATGCAGGAATGGTTACCGGCTGCCCTGGAGGCAGGAAGGGAGTGAATATCTATCAGGAATCCTGTTGATTCTGGGCAGAGAACCCTAGGAAGGCTCAGAAACTGGAGGTGCCAGGTACTCAGAAAGCGAGGCTGCATGTCAGGTGGAAACCAAAAGCACTGATGTCTTTAAAACAGGGCCAATATGCCCACCCCAACACATCCACCAAGGGAACCCCGCTCACTCCCAGCAGGGAACCACATGTTTATCCTCTGGACAAAGCAAAAGAGACAGCATGGCAGGAGCCACCTGGCTGAGACTATCCAATTATAAGAAGCCAAAAACTGGGGGCTTCCCTGGTGGTGCAGTGGTTGGAAATCCACCGGCCAGTGCAGGGGACATGGGTTTGAGCCCTCGTCTGGGAGGATCCCACATGCCATGGAGCAACTAAGCCCGCGCGCTACAACGACTGACCCTGTGCTCTAGAGCCTGTGAACCACAACTAGTGAGCCCACGTGCCTAGAGCCCATGGTCCACAACAAGAGAAGCCACTGCAGTGAGAAGCCCGCGCAAAGCAACGAAGAGTAGCCCCCGCTCGCCACAACTAGAGAAAGCCCGCGCACAGCAACAAAAACCCAACGCAGCCAAAAATAAATAAATTAAATAAAAGAAAAAAGAAGCGAATCACTGTAAACTCCCCACTCTGCTCGGCTCAGCTCCCAACAAAGCAGCAAGGCTCAGCCCCTCCACCAGGCTTAGCCCCATAGCAAACTGGAACGGGAGACTGGAAGAACCCTCTTTGGAGAAACTGACCAGCACAAGAGCATACCCACTAACTTCCCATGGAGATCCTGACAGCGTGAGAGCCCAGCCCACAGTGGTTTGCCATGCACTGAAGCCCACCAGCCTCCAAGCTCTGTGAGAAAAGTCAACCAAGCATTAATAAAGGAGACCTGAACAAACAAAAACAGAAGCCAGAGGAATGAAAGAAAATTTAGAAAATATAAGAAAATTCAAAGAACTATCATTATTTTCCTTAGGTAGATATGTGATTATATCCATAAAACAAGAATATAATGTTATAAAAAGAAAAAAAGGAACAAAGACAAAGTAATGATTCTGGAATATTTCAGCTGTATTAGCAAAAATAAACATTTTAATAGAAGCATTAGGATAAAAAACCAATGAAATCCTCCAAAAGTAGAACAAGAACACAGAGAGAGAGAGAGAAAAAATTCCATTTACAAAAGCATCGAAAAAATACTTAAGAATAAATTTAACTTGGTCCTCGAAAACTAGAAGGTAATGTTAAAAGAAATAAAAGAGCACCTAAATTAATAGAAAGATATCCCATGTTCATGGATTAGAAGACTTAATATTGTTAACATGGCTATACTCTCTAAATTGAGGTACAGATTCAACCCAATCCCTATCAAAATTCCAACTGGCTGCTTTGCAGAAATTGACAAGCCAGTCACAGATGATCATATTTTGCATAATTCTATTTCTAGAAAACATCCAGGATAGGCAAACCTACAAAAGCAGAAAGTTAGACTTGTGATTGCCAAGGGCTGGAGGTTTGGGGAGAAATGGGGAGTGACTGCTATTGCGTACAGGTTTCCTTTGAGGATAATGACAGTATTCTAAAATTGATCACGGTAGTGGTTAAACAACTCTATGCGTATAGTTAAAACCCTTAAATCGTTCACATTAAATAGATGAATTTTATGGCATACAACTTAGATCTCAATGAAGCTGTCAAAAATTTTAAATAAAAATTAATTAATTAAAAGATGTAAGATAATTTTTCTAAAGTGTCACGCATATACAAAATGAAAGGGTCCACTGTGGGTCAAGCACGACCCAGACTCATATTTGTGAGATTTTGGAACACTACGGATAGAACAATGAATCTCAAACATTCAAGAACAAACGAAAAGCAAAAAGAGTTGCAGGTATGGATCGGGAATTGATCACGGAGGGGACGGTGAAGGGGCAGCTAATTCTCAGGGCAAGTCAAACGATCTTGCCTTGTAAACCAAGTAATGTACTGTTCTGATTTAAAACAATAACAACCTGCTTGGAAAACTCCTTCCAAATTCTATGATCCTTGTGAAATCGTTCTTTCTCTTTAGATTTGTGAAATAGACACAAGACAGTTTTTTTCACCCTTGCTTTGATTTCTTCACTTATGTGTTTTCCCATCATATGAAATTACTGAACCCTTTTAGGATGGGGGTTACAAGGAAGACATGATAATGCAGATAGAACAATGGTGTAAAATGAAGGTAAGAAGACAGTGCCCCACGTGAAAAACATCAAAAGGCAAAAGTCACTGCTGTACTTTGCAGAGTATTTCACGTCTTGTTAATTAAATATGTGCTTAAGCATAAGATACAACAAAACGGCTGAATCGGGTACTATTGTTAACACTGAGGTTCTTGGAAAAATAAATATCCACTCACATCATTTGAACTTGGTACATCTTGCCCAGAAATACAATCCATGGCGAAATTGAGGGCTGTCTTTTGTTCCCTTTCTCATTTAAAGATAAATTCAGTCCCATGAATCCTTTATCCAAAGTACGGTTAATTTTCACTTACTTAGTTTCCAAAATATTGCGATCCCTTATTTTATCAATATAAAGGACCACAGAGCAAGGGATGTTTGTAAAAAGAAGCTATATAAAATTAAAAATAGTATAATTGAGAAACTAATGTCATCTATTAGCTCCTTACAACTAGTAGCAACAAAATTAAACCTGAATCTTAAATTTAAATTGAATGCTAGTATTTCATATCATTGCAGACACTATAAGGACAGAAATCTAATTTTAAAAACAAAATCATTTTCCATTTTACAGTGGCAGTAATTGTAAGAAGATGTTTATAGGACGAATATACCAAAAGGGACTATCTGGATCTTGCATTAATCATAACAACTATTTGCTGCTTATTCAATATAATAAATTAAACACATATTCACATTTGTTATAAGGGATGAAAATAAATTACAATCAAATTTTATGTATACAATTATACTTTATGTAATAAGGAGGAATATATACTTCGTATACAACTTCTTGATAGAATTCATTTGTTGCTAACATAAGTCAGAGTACAGCAGAAAATTTTATATTTATTTTCATAAACTCAGAAAATCACATAATTTAAAATAATCAGGTTTTTCAAATGTTCTCCCATGATATATAGTAACTGTAAATACACTGTAATAGAAACAAGAGTAACTGTGAGTCTTAATAAAATTTTGCCTTTGAAGGAGGATCAATGCGCTACACATTTTTTTAATTGACTTCTGTCCATAAAGGACACTCTTACTATCACAGTTATAGATTAAAGTTGAAACTCTTTAGTGGATGAAATGAAATTCCTCTATATGAATCATAAATGGATGCTGTCCCTCAATATTATTTATACTGGTTACATGAGTCGGTGAGGAGAAAACTATGTCACATACCAAGGGTTAAAAAAATTAATGAATCTTTAAGGAGAATAAAATATATTTGGGAATATGAGATTATTGTATAAAAGAAACAGGGATGATCTCATTTATAAGATATTATTTCTTAGGAAATAGTTACTTATACATAAATAAACACATCTATTGTGTGCAGATACAGGCTCAAAGGCTACACATCACAATACATCACCCATAGCTCGTCTGCTTACGACTGCGTAAGCACCCGAAGTGATTTAGGCTCTAAGTAAATTTTCAAAATCTCCTACTCTGGGGAAGTGGGACTCAGTCTGGGGGGTACCCAAGAGAAATTCTACAGAGCAATGTACCTGTTGAGCAGGTGTGTAAGAAAACAATGCAAGTATGAAGCACACCCCACTGGGGCTCCACGCCCATCTCATCTCCCTTCACCACAGTCCTGAGGAAATCGAAGGTCCCCAAGATTCGGAGGAGATGGAGCCACTTGGAATATACGTAAGAAAGTGCGGGGATAAGGCCAAAATGATGAAAAGATGCAAAATGTTGCAGAGAATTAACAAGTGCAACACTCAACTCACAAAGAGTGGGTGCTGTGTTGAAAGCATGGAGTTCCGGGGCTTGGTCAGGTGAGTAGACACAGCACCACCCAGGAGGAGCACACACAGGGGGCCTGGGACCAATGGGACCAAGTCAGGACGAGGAGGATGCTGGAAGAGGCTATTCTGGCCACAGTGGGACATCTGCGACGCCCGAGTGTCTCAATGAACAAGGAGAGCGATGGATTACAATATGTGGAAAGTCCTTGAGTCCATGTTGATACATGAACAAGGGGACTGGTGAGGCGGGTGGCATTGGAAGGAGAGGCGAAGGTAAGGCTCTTTTCTTACAGACCAAACAATGCAGACGGGACGAAAAAATTAGGAAATCACCAGTTTCAGCTCCTAAAGCAATTGATTCCAGCAAGGATCCTCAATGGGGGTTGAAACTATTAGGTCAAAGGTCCTTGGGGATGAAGATACTCAATCTGAAAGTATCCCCCCCACGCATTCTTCCTCATTACAGCTGTGCCCACCCGGTTCGATGGAATGTGAAGGACACATTATCGCTGAGGTGGTATTTTATGCCCAAAGTGTTAAATCATGAGGAATAATTTTTTGAGGAAAACATCCTTACCCTAGTTTTTTTCAGGGGGTGTATAGAAGATATTAACTCCTTTTTACAGATCAGGGTATAGAGAGAGTTTAAGCCACCTGGCCAATATACAATTAGAAGATGAGAAGAGCAAGAAACAGCCCTCAGACCAAAGTTTAGGACAAAAAAGGAAGAATCAGGAGGAGGTGGAAGAAGAAGAAGGGGGAGGGGACAGAGAGGGAGCAGCAGACAGACCCAGACTATGGGGCACTGGACAAGACCACTGGCCTGGGCCCAGTGTCTGGCTACGTAGGCAAATGATGGCTATAACGGTGGGGGTGGTGATGAGGACAGATAAAACACACAAAAAACACACAAGAATACTTTAAAGTCACGAGCTTTGTATGCTGAAGTCACGAAACGTTCAAAACAGAGTCAAAGAATACCTACAAAAACTGGAGATACATATTATGTTCATGCTTTGGAAGAATCAGTATAGTTAGGATGCCAAGTGATCTACAGTCAGCAGGAGGTTATTGTAGAAATTAACAATCCAATTCTAAACTTTAAGTGGAAAAGCAAAAATGTGAAACAGCCAAATAAATCTTGAATAATGTTAAAGGACACATACTATCTGCTTTTACTATTTACTATAAAACTACAGATATTAAGACTGTGTGGTAGTGGTGAAAAAGGTCTATAGATGAAAAAACCTGACCGCACACATATGGTTAACAGATTTTCAACAAAGGTGTCAAGAAAATTCAATGAAAAAGTATAATCTTCAACAAGTGGTATTTTCATATGGTACAATTAGACACATATGAAAAGTCTCAAAGAAGAAGGTGGGGAGATAGAATTGATCCTCACCCTGCACCATATACAAAAATCAACACAAAATGTATCATAGACATAAATGCAAAACCCCCCAAACAGCAAAACTTCTAGAAGAAAACACAAGGAAAACCTTTCTGACCTTGGATTTGGCATATATTTCTTGGGATACAAAAAGCATAAAACATAAAAGAAAAAAATGACCAATAGAACTTCTTCAAAATCAAAAACATTTGCTCTTTGAAAGACATTGAAAAGAAGGTGAAAAGGTAGACTGTAGAACTGGAGAAAATATTTGCAAACATTTTCTGGATACGGCTTGTATCCAGAATATATAAAGAATTCTGAAAACTCAATTAACAACAAACCAAATCGAAAAATTGGCAAAAAAATTTAAAGAGACATTTCACTTAAAAGGAGATACAAATGGCCAAGACATTTGTCACTTGAACATGAAACCATGTTCAGTGTCACTAATTATTAGGAAAATGCAAATTAAAACCACAATGAGATACCACTACACACCTATTAGAATGGCTAAAGTTAAAAAAAAAAAAAGCAGGAAGTTGCAGAACAGACATTCTCCTATGTTGCTGGTCTGAAGGCAAAAGGATACAGATATTTTGGAAAAGGTTTGGCAGGATCCAACCTTCCTGCTTCTAGGTATTTACCCAAGAGAAATGAAAACATATATCCACACAAAGACTTCTATACAAATATTTATAGACAGTCTTAGTCTTAATTGCCAAACATGGAGACACCTTACATGTCTATTACCTAGTAAGTGGATCAACAGACTGTGGTAAATCCATATGACGGAATAGTACTGAGCAATGCAATGGACCTACTACTGAATAAATAAATGTGCATCATTCTCAAACACCAAGGGTTTCTTTTGTTTTAAAGGAAAAAAAACTGTGCTAACTGAAAGACGTCAACACAAAAGGCGACACAGTGTATAAATTCAGTTATGTGACATTCTAGAAACCCAAAACTACAGTGACAAAGGGGAGAAGGCTGACTCCAGAGGGGAATGATGAGGGACTTTTTTAGGCATATCACAATACTCTAAATTTGTATTTGGTGGTGATTACACAACTGTATATTTCCATCAAAATTCAGAACTAAAAAGGGTGAATTTTACTGTATGATCATATATATATATATATATATATATATATATATATATATATATATATATATATATGATCATACAGTAAAAAGAAGAAGATATATATATAAAGAAGAACATTTGAAAATCATAAAATCCCCATAAGATGATATGCAACTAATATTGATATTTCAGCGGATTCATTCTTGCTCTCACATATATAGAGACTACTTTTAATGAACATTGGATCATACTTCAGTTACTATAGCTTTAGCTTTCAAATGGTTTGTTATGTGTAGTACAAGTCCTACATCATTACCCTTGGTTTTCACATTTCCCTGAGTGTCCATGCCAATCTATTCTTTCACATGAACTTTAGAATCACATTACTGAGCTTGAAACAAGTCCCACTGGAATTGAAATTGAGGTGGCATTGCATTTTTAAATTCATTGAGAAGGCTTATGATAGCAGCCTTCTCAATTACATGCACCCAGCTGTCTCTCCATTTGTTCAAGTCTCTTTTGATGCCATTCAGGAATATTGTGTGATTTTCATCACATGGATCTTAAACGGCTCTTGTATTATTGTTCCTAGTGGGAGGAGAGCTTTTTTTCCAAAAAGCTTTACATTTTTCTCTATATTTTTATTTGTATACTTGGGGAAACCATTGACTGTGACGTGTAGACTTTATCACTGAACTTGCAGACTTCTGTCATCACTCCCTGTAGTCTTTGTTATGGGGGGTGTGTGGAGGGGGGCCTGGGGAGAGATGTTGAAACAGACCAAGCCAGCATCTGTCAACAATTTTGTGTTGTCCTTTCCAATCGCTATAAGCTGTATTTCTGTTTCTGGACTTACTACACAGGCCCTCACCACCAAGACAATGGCAAGCTGTAATAAGAGCCAGCATCTTTGGCTTTTCTTTTAGAGATTTTAATGGGCATGCATGCCTTTAGGGTCTAATGTTTTATTTTTTCAATTGAGATTTAATTGACACAGTTTAAGGCATACAATGTGTTGATTTCATACATTTATATATTGCAATACAATCACAACTTAAGGTTAGCTAACACATCTATCATGTCCCATAATTGCCATTTTTATGGGTGGTGAGAATATTTAATATCTAGTCTCCTGGATGTTGGCTTAAGATAGACCTTAAGATGTTAAGGAAAATTCCTAACCTAGAGGTCATCTCTGACAAAATATGTGAGGCTAAACAAAAAGGATTATGGATATTACTAAAATATAAGAGTTTTATATTGAAGGGCAAAAAGATACAGCAATAAAATTACACATCAAAAGAGCACATAGGGATGCTGTTAAATTTTACTAAGGGGGCAAGAAGGGTACCACCCCCAAAAATAAATATGTGAGGCCAAGCTATAATAAAACAAAACATAGAAGAGGGACATTTCTTTACAAATCCCATTTCGTAGGAAGGGAATCATCTAACAAACATTTACAGAGGCACACTGTGTTAGGCACTATTCTTTTATTTATTTTTTATTTTTTTGCGGTACGCGGGTCTCTCACTGTTGTGGTCTCTCCCGTTGCGGAGCACAGGCTCCGGACGCACAGGCTCAGCGGCCATGGCTCACGGGCCCAGCCGCTCCGCGGCATGTGGGATCTTCCCGGACCGGGGCACGAACCCGTGTCCCCTGCCTCGGCAGGCGGACTCTCAAGCACTGCGCCACCAGGGAAGCCCTTAGGCACTATTCTTGAAGCCCTCATGAAACTCACATCCTATTGGCCAGAGTGTGTTGATAGGGTGCTTACTGTCAGCTAAATTTAAACAAGAGCTTCAGTCAACCCTGACAAGTGAAGCTCTTGTTTAAAGCTCCTTAGTGTCTTAAGGAGACCCTCGGGTACCTGCTCTGAGGTATCATCCTGCACCTGGCAAGTATACACTGTAGATATTGTCACATCACATTTTGCAAAAATAAGACAAAACCAAAACCCCTTCCAAGATGTTGAGAAAAATATTCAAGGGGATATCAATCAAAATATACAGCGAGTACCCAGAGTTATGTACACATTATTCACATCTATCTATTCCTACGCAGACTTAATGAAAATACTAGAAGAAGCCATTCCCCTACTCTTATCAAAATTTAGAGCTGTGTCTTGTAATTACCAATCATAATGGTGACCACCACAGTTTTAATTAGGGAATATAAAACATTGGTTTTTTAAGATTAATCTCTTTGAACCAAATTCATATATTTTGAAGATTAATGTTTTAACATGACAATCATAGACATTTCAGGTACTTGACACACATAAAAATAAAAAGGAAGCATCAGCTCCGGCTCCGGGGGCTCCGGCTCCGGGAGCTCCGCTCGCCTGCCCGCATGCCGCCCGCCGCCTGCCGCCCGGGACCACTGCTCAGACCCCTTCCGAGAGCCCTCTCTGCGCAGGCTGGGATGCCTCTCCCCCATCCGCCCCCGCCGTGTAAAGTTAAGTTTGAAGACCCGGGGGGGTGGGGGGAGAGAAACATGGACATGAAGAGGATGATCCACCTGGAGCTGAGGAACTGGACCCCGGCAGCTGTTCGAGAACTTGCCCTGGACAATTGCACATCAAATGATGGGAAAATTGAGGGCTCAACGGCTGAATGTGTGAGCTTAGAGCTCCTCAGTTTAATAAATGTAGGCTTGATCTCAGTGTCAAATCTCCCCAAACTACCTAAATTGAAAAAGCCTGAGCTCAGTGACAACTGAATCCTGGGAGATCTGGATATGTTAGCAGAAAAACTTCCAAATCTTACACATCTAAACTTAAGTGGAAATAAACTGAAAGATATCAGCACCCTGGAACCTTTGAGGAAGTTGGAATGTCTGAAGAGCCTGTATCTATTTAACTGTGAGGTTACTAACCTGACTGACTACGGACAGAGTGTCTTCAAGCTCCTGCCCCAGCTCACCTGCCTGGACGGCTACGACCGAGAGGACAGTGAAGCCCCTGACTCAGATGCCGAGGGGGATGGTGTGGATGAAGAAGAGGACGATGAAGGAGGAGAAGGTGAGGACCAGGAGGAGGAGGGGGACGGTGAGGAAGAAGAGTGAGAGGATGAAGAGGATGAAGATGAAGATGAAGATGTACAAGGGGAGGATGAAGACGAAGTCAGTGGGGAGGAAGAATTCGGACATGATGGAGAAGCTGATGAAGATGAAGAGGGGTTTCCCTGGTGGCGCAGTGGTTGAGAGTCCGCCTGCCGATGCAGGGGACACGGGTTCGAGCCCTCGTCTGGGAGGATCCCACATGCCGCGGAGCAACTAGGCCCATGTGCCACAACGACTGAGCCTGCGCGTCTGGAGCCTGTGCTCCGCAACAAGAGAGGCCACAACAGTGAGAGGCCCGCGTAGCGCAAAAAAAAAAAAAAAAAAAAAAAGTACTTCTAATGAAGTTATCAATTTCCTTCTAGTCTTTTTAAAGATCCCTAAACCTACTGCTAAAGAACACTTCTCTAAAGAAATTCACGTACCAAAGTATTTTTTTTTTTTTTTCTTTTTGCGGTATGCGGGCCTCTCACTGTTGTGGCCTCTCCCGTTGCGGAGCACAGGCTCCGGATGCGCAGGCCCAGCGGCCATGGCTCACGGGCCCAGCCGCTCCGCGGCATATGGGATCCTCCCAGACCGGGGCACGAACCCGTGTCCCCTGCATCGGCAGGCGGACTCTCAACCACTGCGCCACCAGGGAGGCCCCAAAGTATTTTTTCCAATCCACTTGAAACGTCTGTTCCGAGATGCTGACAATACTACCGGCATTCTTCGGTATCTAAGAGTACTGAATTCACGCTCCTTAGCAAAATGTCTCTGTGGTGCGGTTTGCTGTGAGGGCCTCTGAACGTAAGAAGCTACCTTGGGGATGCACCATCCGCCTTTTCTCTAAAGAGAGCTCTCTCTCTGGGTTATCATAGTCAAAGCAAATTTAAACGCCGTCCTGGAAAAAAAGAATTGCCAGGTGAGGCTTAAAGCAAAGCTGCCTGGTCATTTAATGGACATTGCATTGATTACGACAACCTGATATGCTAGAAAATTTGTGCACTTTTGTACATGGAGTAAAAGCCCAGGGCCCTGTTGTAAGACATGGTCTGGGAGTCTATTTACTGGGCAGTAATAGGTGTGTACAGGTGCAGCCCGTGGCTTCCATCCCACGCAAAGCTTCACCTGAGTCACATCACGTCATTGTAAGCCTCCATCAAAACATAGGGCAGGGGCTTCCCTGGTGGCGCAGTGGTTGAGAGTCCGCCTGCCGATGCAGGGGACATGGGTTCGTGCCCCGGTCCGGGAAGATCCCACATGCCGCGGAGCGGCTGGGCCCGTGACCCATGGCTGCTGAGCCTGGGTGTCCGGAGCCTGTGCTCTGCAACGGGAGAGGCCACAACAGTGAGAGGCCCGCATACCACCAAAAAAAAAAAAAAAACATAGGGCAAAGGCAAAAACCAAACAAGACTGCGATGGCAGCCACCCAGCGATCACAATGCAGCCACGTAATCCAGCAAAACTGAGGAAGCAGAAAACCTCATTTTGCTTACAGGCTTTGTATAGCGTTTGAGAGGACATTCCGCCAAGCACACGGTGCTGCTCCCCGCCCCACAGGTGAGAGAGAAAGAGTCTTCCCACCACCTGGGGACCCGGGCACATTCCTGAGACTCAGGCACACCTTTCTGGAGGGTCTCCTCATCTACACTGCATCAGGAAGGAGAGAAGCCCTGCAGCCAGATGATTCAACTCCCCTCCCTCTACAACCTGTGAGCAAAATCCATGCGTACGAAAAATAGGCGAGGGCAAATGGGGCTCGTTTTGAAATATTAAAATTATCGTCACAGAACACAGAATGCAGAGAAGAGTGTGTTGAAGCCCAAAGGACATTAACCCAGCATGCGTATATCACCATTTAAAAAAAGTTTGCTTTGAAAGAACAGAGAAATTCAATAGCATACAAAGAAATATGTGTGATCAAGGAGATCTTTATAATCTGACAGAGAAAAGAACATATTTATTTATTATTTTGAGATGCTAATGGCTTCAATAAAATTCTGAGAAAATTTTGATATAATTAGTCTTGTTAGGATGATGAGGTATTTATATGGGTCACATTTCTTGTGTATTTGATAGGTCCTTACGTTGGCATAACTGCTATGAACTAAATTTCTATAAAGTCAAAAAAATAAAAATAATAAAATCACCTTCAAATTTCTCATAGTTTCATGATTTTACCAGATGGAAAATCTACTCGGTTACTAACAAGTATCAGTTATAGGGTAGGCAGTAAAATTTAAGCTAAGGGTTATAAAGGTAATGGGGAAGAGATCAGTCAAGAGCTCAGGAACATCCAATAGAGCAGGTTTATGCGAGGCTCAAAAAGTCCTACCTCGTCGCATGTTACTCGAGGGAGCTGAGGGGGATTGCTAGGAATCTGTGCTCAGCCCAGCCTGAAAGCCACTCTGAGATTTGGCTTCCAGATCGGACTGTGTCTGAGCAGCAGTGAAACCTCACCATCAGCGCCCCAATGGGAGAATCACAAATCAAAGAAGGCTCATCCTGCCAGCATGGAAGGAAGTGTGAGATTCTCACTGCCTGGAACCCTGAGAACAGGAGGAAGGCTTGGGCATTGCTATGGCCCCGCCCCTTTCTACACATGACCTGCCCTTTATAACTGGCCATGAAGTAAGCCTTTTCCAACCAGAGGGCAGCATTTCCAGTCCAGGAAGAGCAGGGTAATTTCCGGGGGAACCAGAATCGGGGTAAAGGGTCCAGACCATCCGCTGCAGCCAGGCATTTCAGATAAAGGGCTGCTGGCAGACGGCTCAGAATGAGGCCAGTAGAGGACGAGAGAAGCCCACCTCACATCCATTTTCTGTCTGCTTCCTGCCCATCAGGTGGGTGCTCAGGGCATGTCTGAGGATACAGAACGGAGGCCTTAGGAGCTCCGCTTGTAAAATGCGTTGGTTACAAATGGTCGCCAACCATGCTGCAAGCTGAGGGAGGCCCACGCTGGCAGAGAGTCACAAGTCTCAATCACCTTCCCCCTGCCCTGGGAAGCTCTTATGATGGCCAGGTGTCTTCACCTAGCAAGTATATTCGTGCTACCCTGACCCCAAAGAGAGGGTGTCCAGGACAGCAGCTCGGGAGCCACAAGGACAAAGACTAAGCCAAGTGCAACAGATAAAGGAGAGGACAGGCAGGGCAATCCATTACAGGTGTGTTCTTCAGCGAGCAATCCAGAGCTACCTGGTGAGTGGGAGGGGTCAAGAATGGCCACACGGGGGAGCTGACTGTACACTAGGACCTCGGGATCATCTGCTCACTCATCAACACACACACGCATCATTACTTGCTACAGGCCAGGTCCTGTGCTGGGGCTTGGAATATGAATGGAAATAAGCCACAGGCGCCTGCCCCGGGGTCTGGTGAGAAAAGACCCATTAAAGAGCAGTTGTATTAGCGTGGCAGGGTCAGGATGGGTTGACACGGGTGCTGGGGGGGAATGGAACAGGGGCACCCAGCCCGGTGGAACTGGGGAGAGAAGTGGGAGAAATTCAGTCCAGGCAGAGATGCTCCCTAATCACAGTGGTGAAGGTCCCAGGAGCCTGGGAGCCCAACAGGCCCCTTTATGGGGACTGGTCAGAGAGGCAGAAAGTAAGATAGAAGCAAAGACAGGGAAGGGACCTCAATGCTCAACTTTATTTGCCTGCAAGTTTCCTGTGTCTTATATATAGTTTTTCTCTTTGCCAATTAGATCCTACTCCAGTCCACAAGTACGACCAATATGATGGGGACAGAAAGTTGCTTATCAGGAAAATTTCAAAACATCAACAACTTCGGTGCTCACTTAGAAAGGAGCATATTGTATTAACTGCTTCTTACGTTTGACAGGTTTTATCTGGCCTTCTCTTTGCATCCTCTTGTACAGGAATGCAAATCCTTCCCTGGCAATTACAGAGTGAAATAGTGGAAAAGATACTTTTGCAACAACTTGTAATTTTCTAAGCTATGTATCCAACAGCTAGAACTCGGAAGGCTAACTTCTCTGCATTCTCACTCCTTGGAGAGAAATCCTTCAATCTAATTGTAGTTAATTAGACAAAACTGTTATTAAGCCCTGCATTTGGTTGCTGGCAGTCTGGATCAACATGAGATGGTGAACAGAATAAACAAAGAAAAGGACGGGCTTGGCTGCATCCTATGTTGTGCCCTTTCTCTGGGATCTAAAAGGCAAGAATGGTGATCAGAGAAAATGTCAAGATTCACAAAGCAGAGGGCACACCATGGGCTCACCTGTCCTCTTCAGGGAAGTCTCTGACACACCCCTCTCTTGCCTGTAGCACTGATGGAGCAAGTGGGGCAACTGCTTTGCTTGACTGACTAAAACTTGTTCCTTTCCTGTCATTACCAATAAAACACTCAATTATAAAAATTGTTTAAAGTCAGTTTAGTACTTAGAAAATTCAGTTACGAGGGGCCTGCAAACCAATTACAATTCTTGTTCCCATCTATTACTTTGTGTACTTTTGACACATAACAACATATGAATTCCAAACCTCTCTAATTCAGATTTACTGGCAGAGAGAGAATAGAGTTAATCGGTGGAAAATGTGAATTTCAGGATATATTTTGTAAACACTGATTTTATGTACATAAAGGAACTTACTCAAAAATAGATTACAAAAGTATATATAGTAATTTTTCTGATACTTCTAATTTAATGGTTACATGTAACTTTTTCTTATTCCAACAGCACAGTTAACATATTCAAGTTCATTAAAATGTATTTTAACTTTCTACTAGTTTGAGTTTAAGCAAACTTTTTATCATATACACTCCTTTATGCCCTTCCACAAAACTCCTGCTTTAAATTCTCGTTTATTTTTATTTTAAATTCTTTATTACAAATAACTTAAGCCATGGTAAAAGAAAAATGTATACACATTTTAAAACAGTATTTCTTAACAGTCTTTCTCCATCCTAAAAAAAATAGTCCAAAGTTATCTTTGGATATAATTAAAACAGGATATTTTTTCTTATTAAATAGTTAATGGGACTTCCCTGGTGGCACAGTGGTTAAGAATCCATCTGCCAATGCAGGGGACACAGGTTTCAGCCCTGGTCCGGGAAGATCCCACATGCCGCGGAGCAACTAAGCCCGTGCACCACAACTACTGAGCCTGCGCTGTAGAGCCTGAGGGCCACAACTACTGAAGCCTGCGCGACACAACTACTGAAGCCCACGCGCCTAGAGCCCGTGCTCCGCAACAAAAGAAGCCACCGCAATGAGAAGCCCGCACACCGCAGCAAAGAGTAGCCCCCTTTCACTGCAACTAGAGAAAGCCCGCGTGCAGCAACGAAGACCCAACACAGCCAAAAATAAATAAATAAACAAATTGGAAATATTTTTTTAAAAAATGATTGCTTTGAAAAAAGAATAGTTAATGGGTTATCAAGAAAACCTGATTTTCCAGGGACAGAAAGTAAATACATAAAATTTTAAGAATGCGCATGTGAGCCCAAAGCATAGCTATAAACATATGCCCAAGAAAACATCAGTATCTTATTTTTCTTGCGAGTCTACAAGTCATTCTGATAAGCTAAGTAGCAGAAAGCAAACCTCAGCTGGTCTGTATTCCCTACTGATAAAAGCTTATGGTGAAAAAAGGCAAACTGCTGATCCGGGGAGTGTGTGTATGGAGATACGGAGAGACCAATGACAGAAAGGTGATTTATTAAGCTAATTACACAATTACTTTCAACAGGCCATTTGTAAGCACAAATCTTGATAAAAAGTAAATGCTGGAAACATCAGCGTGTATAAAATTCGACATCTGTACCCCTCTGTGCTGCTCCTGGAAGCTCAGATGCAGCGACTTCCCTCCCTACACCCATGGCTAAAGATGACAAAGACAAAAATACTGACTGATGCTGTTAGAACAGCATCTCCCTGATACAATGTCATTGAATTAAAGAGTGTCTGTCAAACACTCTCACCATAACAGTACTTTGTTGTCCAGCAGGCCAGGCTACACATGGTTCAGCTTTCCACTCTCCTCCAAATGAGGCCTCAAGACAGAAAAGCTGAGCCTCACAAGATGTAGACCGTCCTCCCAAAGGTTTAGTTCAAGAGTCTTTAATTGAAAAAGCACTGAGCTCTACATCAAATTAAGGAAATACCTGAAGGAAACTCAGTAAAGATAAGCCATGAGGTGCAAGTTCCACACAAGAGATCATCTTTTTAAGACATTGTGACTCCGAGAGCTGCACATTAAACCACTTGCTGGGTATAGCTTCTCGTCACTCCCTCTGGACGAACCTTAAACTATTGTACCTTGAAATCAACTGAGAAAGGCAACTGCTCGTTCACCCAGGAAGATACAATGAAGATCAATCCAGGACACAGGAGCGGAAGGAACTTTATCCAGATGACATCTTTGAACATTTTTGGTTCTGTAATTTATCCCTAATGCCCCTAGCGTTCATTCTGAACCCCCTACTCTGGGCCAGAGACTGTGGGAGAGGCTGAGGATACAGAAATATGAAGACACAGTCTCAAGGCTTTAGAAGCTCCAACAGTAAAGGAGGGGACAGTGTGAACAACAGGGCTGCATCAGTGAAAGTCAAAATGGTAAGAGCTGGTCTACACCTGCCACTGGTGCAGGCTGGGGACATGGTCAGTATCACAGAGCAGGCTGGGCTGGGACAGAGATGGAACAGAAGGTAAGGAAGACAGGTCTCACTCAGCACTGGAATCAAGTGGGCTGAGAAGATGACCAGGGGATTCCACACCAAGGAATGCTTTCAAAGCCAGCCTTGATTGTCTAGAGTAGTAAAATCCACAGAGACAGAAAGTAGAAGGGTGCTAGGGTACCAGGGGCTGGAGGAGGGGAGAAGGGAGGTTAGTGATTAATGGGTATAAGAGTTTCAGTTTGCAAGGATGAAAAGAGTTCTTGAGATGCATGGTGATGATGGTTGCACAACAGTGTGAATGTACTTAATGCCATTGAACTGTACACTTAGAAAAGGTTAGGTGGTACCTTTTGAGTTATGTATATTTCATCACAATTAAATTAAAAAAACTTAATTAGCTCCGACAAGACCTAGTACTCCCTCGCCTTTATAGACAAAGTGGCCAAGATGTGAGTGAGTTGAATGATGGGAGATAAGGAAGTTAGCCAAAAGCTAAGTACATAACCCCAAAATAGCAGTAAGCTTCACCAAAACCTTTACTTCTTCAGGGCTGCTTTGAACAGATCATGAATCCACATGTTCACACTTGGTAGGACTTGTAGAGTATATTTCAGCAAGTCCAGTCCAACCACAGTGCACTGACGGTCTTACCCCCAATCTTCTTGAACCTAAAAGGAAAACCTCAGGGCAAATCCAGAGACCCAACTCTGAATCTGGAGAATTAAATAAACAATATCTAGAAGTTTGACCTTAATAACTGATTATCCTTTGATTGGGAAATAAAAGCACAAAATAGGAGGAAAAACTAAGGAAAGGACCGTGAATTTCAATGTGACAGAGACAACGGGCATCAACAGTGCAGAGAGTACAGAGACATGTGAACTTTGAAAAAGCCCTGCTTTGTCAGTGCAAACGTTAGGGGATCATTGCCAAGAGCATCCTTGGCTGGTGGAGTGAGAAAAGTTTGATAAGCACAGGTGTGGGCAGGAGATTAGACGGGACAGAGGTCAGAAGCTACCTGGCCTAGTCATTGGCAGCAAGCTAAGTAAGTTACCATTTTTCTCATTTAAAGAAGATTCCTCCCCCACCCCCAGCCGAAAAGTAAAAAATAAAAAGTTTCCTCCAGTTCAAAATGTTATGACTTGATGATTCTATTTTGAACCAAAGTTATTTATCTGGCTCTACTATTAGTGATACCAACAAAAAAAAAATAGCAGATTCTACTTTGACACAACAATATTTTCAATTGTGCGTCTCACATACACTACTGCCCATTAAGTCAAATGATGCTCCTATTTCTATAAAGGAAACCCGTATTCAAATATTTTGATGTTCTTTTAGATTAATGAAAGTAATTATATTCTACAATTTTTAATATCTCATAAAAATATTTTCCATGTGGCATCTTTCCCTTGGATACATGGCACCAACATACAAGAAAACTTTGTTCTTCAACATGCAAAAGCATATATGAACAGACTCACATTGCCAGTACGTTGGCATTCCATGTCTGAAGCATGACTTGGCCATTCTTTCCATGAGGATCTCCCAACAGATAAGACACTGGTAAGTGAACTTAACATTTATTAACTGGAAGTCTTTTCAAGATATATCTTTGCTTTTTTTTTTTTTTTTTTATAGTAGAATGAGAAGTCCCTAGGAGCTCAGAACCTGCTGGCAAAGCACACTATGCTCAATAGACACACAGTAGGATTCTCATCCTTTTGGCTTCCGGAAAATTAGCATACTATCAGTTTATGAGAATTATGATCCAAACACAGTGTCACTAATGAAATAACACCCAGCGTGAAACTGCTTAAACCGTTTACACTATCCAATTCCAAGGAAGTAATGTAATGTGCAGAATCCAATTAAAAAAACAGTTTTCATTTCCTTAAAGCTGGAAATCAGGGACAAAGCCAAGTTACATTGAAAGGAGAGGGTCTTAGCAGGTGTCCCGTGAGTGGGTTCTTGGTACAATGGCACGAGATGCCTGACTTTGGAACGTTTCTTACTTTTCCCCACCCTCACCTTTTCTCTCCTCCTCCCCGCTCCCTCTGTGTTATAATAAAGCCCCTCTGAGGCCAGGGAACAAGGCTGATGGGTGCAGCACTGAATGCCTAGCACTTAGAACATGGGAATGTGGTAATCACCTAATAAATATGGCGACAAGTGAATGAGTATCTCCTCCAACTGTCCCCTTTACTACCCTCTGGCCAGACAACAGCTGGAGGGAAGAGGAGAAATGATGGTCAATGATCACTGCTCTTTGGCCTTGACTGGATCAGAGCTATGGGATGAACTATGCGAGAACACCAAACCCTGCCCCTGATACAGACTCAATGATGGAAAGGTGATGGCTGCAACCAGCAACTGGGAGGCCACTTCCCCAACCAACGATTCCTCCCCTTAAAATTCTGCTCAAATCTTCACCTAACTCCAGCCATTATTCCTAGCAGAGCTTGCCCATCTGACAACCGAAGGCTTCTATAAATTCCTCTGTCTGGCTACAGTTGTGAACACGTTGTTCTGAAGGCCAAAAATTTTCCAGCAGCAGGCAAGAGCATTTAGAAAATTAATGAACCAGAATTCTATTACCAGTAAAATCTTGCTTTAGTATAAGGACCAGTCTGGGTGCTCACTGTGGGACTGGGTATCTCAATAGTTGGCAAAATGGAATATGGAATACTGCCAAGAGGAAAAGTGATGAAATTCAAACATACTTGTAGAAATGTAAGCTCCTGACCATTTACTGAGATCCATGATTGGCTTAGAATCAAGGCAACATGTTGCTTACAAACATAATGAACAGTAATACATAAATAGGCACTTAAATTTTTTCTGATTCGTAGATAGCATTTCATTTTTAGCTTTTAAGCTTGCACTTTAAATTTGATTTTCTGTTTTGTTCATCCAATCTCCCAAATTGACACGTTTAAGTCCTCCTTTAAAATACTTTTGACTCAGCAACATTGCTTGTGGGAGTTGATCCCAAGGAAATAAACCTAAATAGAGAGATGTTTTGGCAGAAAGATGGTCCATGAAGCATTACTTATCCCTAAAAATAACTTAAATATTTCACAGTTATAAAATAGTAAAGAAAAATAAAGAACACTCATTTGGTTGATAAAATTTATACCTAAAAGTGGATGCTAGGAAGACAAAGCAACGACACGGGAGAAGTGCCTGTCGTAGGAGATTAACAACCTCTAGCAAATGATGGGACATGCAGATGCAGAACACAGAAGTTTGCAGAGAGGTCAAGATTTGTGCAGGGACTATTCACAATAGCCAAAACATGGAAACTATCTAACTGTCCATCAACAGGCGAATTGATAAAGAAGATGTGGTGTGTGTGTGTGTGTGTGTGTGTGTGTGTGTATACATAGTAATACTACTCAGCTATTAAAAAAAATGAAATAATGCCACTTACAGCAACATGGATGCAACTAGAGGTTATCATACTAAGTGAAGTAAGTCAGAAAGAGAAAGACAAATACCGTACGATATCACTTATATGTGGCAACTAAAATATGATGCAAATGAACCTATCTACAAAACAGAAACAGACTTGTGGACATAGAGAACAGACTTGTAGTTGCCAAGGGCGAGGGGGTTGGTGGGGGGATGGAGTGGGACGCTGGAGTTAGCAGATGTGAGCTATGATTATATGGATAAACAACAAGGTCCTACTGTACAGCACAGAGAACTACATTCAGTATCCTATGATAAACCATAATGGAAAAGAATATTTAAAAAAAGAATGTATGTATACGTATAACTGAATCACTTTGCTGTACAGAAGAAATTAACACAACATTGTAAATCAACTATACCTCAATAAAGAAAGAAAGAAAGAAAGACAAAACAAGGTTTGTGCAGGGAGATAATAAGAAGAAACAAAAAAAGTTGAAAGAAAAATATTAGGGTCACAACAGTATAAGGATAGCTACGCTAAAAGATGTCATAAAAAAACGATTAGGACTTCCCTAGTGACGTAGTGGTTAAGAATCCACGTGCCCATGCAGGAGACAAGGGTTCGAGCCCTGGTCCAGGAAGATGCCACATGCTGCAGAGCAACTAAGCCCGTGCACCACAACTACTGAGCCTGCAATCTGGAGCCCATGAGCCAAAACTACTGAGCCCATGTGCCACAACTACTGAGCCTGCGCTCTGCAACAAGAGAAGCTACCGCAATGAGAAGCCCACGCACCACAAGGAAGACCCAACGCAGCCAAATATAACTAAATAAATTCATTAAAGAAAAAAAAACATGGATTAAAAGTGCTGAAGGAGGTAAAATAAATTAAAATTAGGGTCATAAATGAGGGATTACAGTGTATTTAAATTAAAAAAAACACCACCACATTGTGAAAGAATTCCAATTTCTTCATAAATAATGTAAACCAGGGAGATGACTTAATCTTTCTGAGTATCAATTTATTCATGTATAAATTTAGGGTGTTTAATTCTACCCTCAACTGTTGTTCTGAAACTAATAATGGTTAGGCAATGTGTCCTTCTGGTCTATCCATCAGCCGAAAGAAAGAGGTACTCAAATGCCCAGGAAAGACTCAGGAGGATGAGGGCTGTGTGATCGGCATGGGGTGTGGCTATCAGAGGATGTCAGGGACTCCAGGACAGAACAGTTCCAGGAGGGAGGGGGGAGAAGGCGGGGGCACGGGTAGTTAGAAGTGGTGGCCATGCCTAGATATTCTCTAGGAGTTGCCAAGTGGTGAAAAGAACAAGATAGAACAGACTCTAGCGACCTGGCAGGAAGCAGGGATGGTCGGCAGCATTTCTGGGGCTAGGAGAGTTCTACTCACAGAATGAGAAGAGAGAGGAGATGCAGAGACGGGAGATGCAAGAGGACGTGGAAGCGTGAATGCAGCAAGTGCTAAAAAGCTGAGGGGAAGAAACCGGGCACACGCAGAACCGGCTCTGAAAAGGAGATGGCGCATTTACCTCCGATCCAGGAGAGAACTTTATAGGTGGGACATACAAAAACAGGCACTTTGAAATGAGTGAAGGAAAAGGAAACCGAGACCACTCACATCTGATGGCTCAGATTCAACGTATTTACCAAGCACGAGCTCCGTGCAAGGAGCTCAAATTGGATGGTCATGTCACCTCCAAGGCAGCAGTAGGGGACACGGGTGGATGCTAAGAACGGTAATAGGAAAAAAAAAGTGCTATCCTGCCAACATCCACATCCTGCACGGCCACCTAGCAAAGCAGAGCTAACCGATTCACAGACACGCAAACTTCTAAAAGGGAAGGGTCCTGGCCTGGTCTCAAGGCAGGATCTCAACCAGATGGAAACGGTGCCCGTCCCCGCAGGACATCTGCACTGCAGAGGACAGGTATCCACCCGGAAGGGAGCGCAGGGGGTAACAGGTGTGGTGCAACTGCTTTCTACTCAGGTCTGAATCTTTTGTTAAATTAGCAAATTGGCAAACTTCATCCGCACTGAAAAGTAAGGAGAAAAGGCAACACTTCTGAAACGTAGGATGCGGACGTGCATGTTTCCTGGACAGCAAAACCCTCGAGCATTTGAGGGTGAGGCACATTATTATTATTGCACTGGAGAAATTATGAACTTATCAACAGCAGCCTTTCGCCCAAGTATGAGAGTCGGCTTGAGCCTCTTCCTTTTTCCAGCAAAGGGAACAGCGAGGTTGTCTGGCCCAGAGGCTGTAACACATGGTCATCAAGAACATATATAACTGAATCACTGTGCTGTACAGCAGAAATTAACACAACATTGTAAATCAACTATACTCCAATTACAAAAAAAAAAATATTTGAAGGCAATCTGCCAACTTCCAAATAATGGGGATATTTTAGTGAATATAGAAGGAAATAACTTTTTTTGGTCACAAATATATGAAGGCATTTGATACTTTTCAAAATCATACACTTGTTGAAATTTAAGAAAGCATAAAAGTAAAATGTTTTCTCTTATTAAATATTAACTTTAATCCCCATGGAAATAGTCATTTGTCCCAGGAGGGTACTCTTCTTTAAAGAAGAAATGATTAAAGAAGAAATGCCAACATTATGCACTGAAATAATTTGAAAATAGAAACGTTTGGGGATAACCTCTGACTAATGACCAGTACCACCTAAATACATCAGTACAATATATCATATTTTAGGTCAAAGAACCTAAAAAACAAAAAGTTTTGTTTAAAGGAAAATGTAATCCAAATGAGTGGCAACCTTTTGACTTCATAATAAACACTCAAGGAATCAAAATATACATTTTAAGAATCTAGCCAATTTAAGCTTTGGTTTGGATTTCCATTGTCTTGTCCTCCATACTTTCAACAATTAATAAATATTTTCATTAAAAAAATCCTCCCAGGTGGCACCTCCTGGGTACCACACTCTCTCTGAAAGAACACCACTGCTGTGACAAGTTTCCACTAAGTAGCAAAAGGTCTTCCCTTAAAAGCTGGCAATGCTTCTAAAGACAGGCACCGATCTCTCTTCTGCTTGTCCCTGCCATTGTGTCTGTATCATTCACTTTCAAATTGGTTCCAAGGACTTTTTAAATTTTTTGACCAAATATTTACTTCTGTGTGGAGTTTGGTAGAAAAACTCACAGAAGCTACTTCCAAACTTGGTACTTAGTCTACGGCCATACCACCCTGAACGCACCCGATCTCGTCAAACTTGGTACTTAAAGAGTCAATACAACAAATAATACCTTGACCAACAGGTTCCAACAGCCCACAAGTGACTCCAAAGGGGGGGGGGGGGGTTCTTGTGCTTTGTTTTCCCCAATGCAGCCCAAGGATCTGGTAGACTACACACCTTCTAGAGAACAATTTCATTCATGAATTCCGCAACTGACCTCCAGGTATCAGGGATTCTATTATGCCCAACCCTGTGAATCAATCCTCCTGTCACAGCTCAGATACAACTACTGGGGAGCTCTATCTCCATGAGTTTACATTTCAGATGCAAAGGTGCAGTCAGATAACTCAGCAGCAGAAACACAAATGAATATTCAGAGCCACATTTGAAGAGAAGAGGTGCGGTTCCTATAGGCTGAAGGTACAGGGTAATAAAAGGGAAATCTTGCTCTACTGCTCATGTTATTTAGATGTTTTTGCTATTGTCTTCTGGGTATTTTTGTTTTTTTGTTTGTGTTTGCTAGCAAAAAACAAAACAAAACAAAAACACCCTGGATTTTGACTATTTTGAAAATGTCCGTAAATCATCCCATGTGTAGGTAGGGTTTTTCTGCCTTTATTTTCTTTAGCTCTGTATAATTTATCTTAAAATCAACCTTGTGGAAGTATATTTTAAGCTTCTGAATGAGATCTGGATACAAAAAGTGCCTATCAGTCAAAGAGGATTATCAAAGTCATCTTGTCTATTTCAGGGTCTAAAAACACAAGGCAGAGCTATTTGTTCACAATGCATCATTATTCGTACCTGCTAGCAGGAACTCAAGATAAACAGGGTAGAGAATTGAGCTGAGGCTTCTGTTTTAAATTATCTTGGTTCAATGCCCTGGGCTCCCAGGGGAGCTGGAAGCTCAAGAGAGATGAAGGGGAGAATACCCAGCTTCAGGCCACCAATATGTTCCCATCACATAGAAGGGGTACGTGTACATTTAAAAATACGACCCCATAAATATAAGTCTGGATTAGGAAAAGAGAATAAAGATTAGCCTGAGAAGGAATCGCAGTGTCTATGTCTATGTTTCACGATTACTGCACAGACTTCTAGAGCTTAAGAAGGATGGGGGATTCTCTTTGCCTAAGGGTGTTATATGCCTAAAAGAGATGCTCTACCCGCAGGTACATAACTTAGAGAAGATTTCACACAGGTGTGCCTGGAGATAGTGAGATGAATGATCTTAATGGCACCGTTCTCAGCACAAACCCGGATACCGCCCATATATCCAAGCATGAAGAAGGGATAACTCCGTCGTGAACTATTCCTAAAACTGGAATAGTACACAGTAAAGAAAATGAACGAAGCACAGCTGCAACCACTGACGTGGACAGATTACCAAGCCATAATGCTGGAAGTAAAAAGCATGTCACAGGGCTTCCCTGGTGGCGCAGTGGTTGGGAGTCCGCCTGCCAATGCAGGGGACATGGGTTCGTGCCCCGGTCCGGGAGGATCCCACATGCCGTGGAGCGGCTGGGCCCATGAGCCATGGCCGCTGAGCCTGCGCGTCCGGAACCTGTGCTCCGCAACGGGAGAGGCTGCAACGGTGAGAGGCCCACGTACTGCAAAAAAAAACCAACCAAACAAACAAACAAACAAAAAAAAGCATGTCACAGAAAAATATGTATTGGATGATTCAAGGACTAAAGCAAGCAAAACATAAGAAAATACTTTTAAGGGATACATACATTCCATAGAATGGAAAATACCAAGAGTAAACCCCAAGGTGAATGAGGTACATTGGATGAGTATGAAGAGCCATATGGGTTCATTAAATGTAACAGAGGTACCATTCCGGTGGGGGTGTTGATAGTGGAGGTGCTGTGCATGTGTGGGACCAGTGGGTACATTGGAAACCTCTGTGCCTTCCCCTCAGTGTGAATGTGAAACTAAAACTGCTCTTAAAAAACAGTCTCAATTAAAAATTTTTTTTAAATGCAATGAAGGGTAATAGGAACATATTAATTCTACTCTGTAAACACACACAAAACACCCCTCTCCCCCTCCCAATAATAATCTGAGCTTGTATGTATAAATAAAATATGTACGTATATTTTAAAATTGCATAAGTACTTATGAATAAGGGGAAAGCTGTGTAAAGAAACAAGCCAAGCTGTCAACATTGTGAGTGACAGGAGAGGGTGGGAAGGGGTACTGGGGAGAGATGAGATTAGATTTGACTTTGTACATCCTTCACTGTATTTTTGCTCATTACAAAAAAACTTATATGACTGCTAAAAATGAAAAAGTAAGGAATTGGGGGTTTTCTTTTTCCCACGTGAGAACACTTCTCCAAATTTAAACTTAAGAAGCAGGAAATCCTCATGGAAGTGAGATGCAGGCAATCAACCTCAAAGTAAGTGTGATGCATATTCTCCATCCTTTTGAGGGGACAGGGTGGGGAGTGGGGAATTAAAAAGTGCTGACAACCATACGACCCAGCAGTCCCACTCCTGGGCAGATACCCGGAAAAAACCATAATTCAAAAAGATACATGCATCCCAATGTTCACTGCAGCACTATTTACAGTAGCCAGGACATAGAAGCAACCTAAATGCCCATCGACAGAAGAATGGATAAAGAAGATGTGGTACATACATACCATGGAATATTACTCAGCCATAAAAAGGAACAAAACTGCGCCATTTGCAGAGATGTGGATGGACCTAGAGATGATTATATTAAGTCAGACAGAGAAAGACAAAATCGTATAATATCGCTTATGTGTAGAATCTAGAAAAATGGTAGAGATGAACTGATTTGCAAAGCAGAAAGAGACACGGATGTAGAGAACAAACGTGTGGATACTAAGGGGGGAAGGGGGAGGGTGGAATGAATTGGGAGACTGCATTGACATATATGCACTACTATGTATAAAATAGGTAACTAATTTTTTTAAAAGTAAAAAATTTTAAAAATTAGAAGTATGAAAGGTCAAAAAAAAAAAAGTGCCCACAAAACAAGTCACCTAACTAACAAGGGCTCTCAAGGTCCTTCAGAAAGAGCATTCTTCTCAGAAGGGCACATAACAGATTCGGTAAAGTCATCCTGAGAAAAAAGTCCACACAAATACCCCAAGTACTCATAAATGGAACGAGAGCTTCTGAATGACTGGGCATCCAGGAAAGCCCACGGGGAAAGGCTTAACGCACATGGGGGGACCTGAAAGCACAAAAAGAAAAGGAAGTAAGGACTCTGGAAGCATGAAGCCCAGTCCTCAACAGCCAGCAAGTGCCCGGCTTATAATATTAAAGCCTTTTTACCTTTTCCTGGAAACCCATTTTCCCGTTCTGTATGGATGATATCACATGCTTACATATTCCCTTCAAGCACACCTGGGTACAAAATAACTTAGAAAATGAAGTCTCGCTTTCCTTGAAAGCAGCCAGTGTTCTCACATAGCGGCCACGTGTACATCTGCTTCAAAAAGCATTTCTTACGAGTGCAAAGGCCAAAAGGATTCTTGAAATAATCTCATACTCGATCTAAAGCAGACACATAATAGGAGGCCAGCAGGTAGACAACTCAGAAATCAGTGAGCCGGGGTTAAATAAGCCTTCTTCTTTCAGGATATTATCCTCTGAGTCCTTGAAAAAAAAAATGCACATAACCAAAATGATACACTCACGGGTGATGGGGTTTTTTTTTTTTTTTTTTTGCGGTACGCGGGCCTCTCACTGTTACGGCCCCTCCCGTTGTGGAGCACAGGCTCCGGACGCGCAGGCTCAGCGGCCATGGCTCACGGGCCCAGCTGCTCCGCGGTATGCGGGATCTTCCCGGACCGGGGCACGAACCCGTGTCCCCTGCATCGGCAGGCGGACTCTCAACCACTGCGCCACCAGGGAAGCCCAATGGGTATTTTTTTTTAATACCAAAGAAATAAAATTGACTTTTACAAATCGCCACGATAAAACCAGCTGTGAATAATTTTGCAATACATGCTTATTCTCCAAATGGATGACTCCTTCAAGGAGGAAAACACTGTATTCTCAAAAGTAAATTGAATTTGGTTTGCAGGTTCAAGTCTCTGTAAACGGTGCTGTTTTCAAACTTTGGAATCATGGCACACTCAGCAGTGGTTTGGAACATGCGGCAGACTTGTTGACAAGGACGGGAAATGATTTGCAAACTTCATCTCCATGTGGACAAGGCAAAGGGCCGGAGTCAGGGAAGGGTGAGTGTTCACAGGAACAGCCTGCACCTGGAGGCACGTCCCTGGGAAGACTCAGCCCCACCCAGGGGTGGCTGCAGAGCACAGGTGGACCACCTGCGATCCCATCTTCCTTCTTCACCAACTGCATGTATTACTTCTGAATATGCTTTTATAAAAATGACGGTACCTGAATTTTTCTTATTTGACCAGTCATCTAACCTATCATTTCGACTAGGGAAAAAACCAAAAAATCAGGGTATAAAAACTCAATAAGAAAAGCTGTTAAATGTTAGAGGCAAATATCACAATCATAAAAAGCACAGAGGATTTTTAGGGCAGTAAAATTATTCCGCATGACCCTATAATGATGGGTATGTGTCATCCCACCTGTGTCCAAACCCACAGAACGCACAACACCAAGCCTGAACTAATGTCATCTACGGACTCTGGGTGATCATGATGTGTCAGTGTAGGTTCACTGAGTGTAACAAATGGCCCCGTCCAGGGGGAGATGTTGACGGTGGGTGGCGGAGGGGGGCTGTGCATGCTGGGGAGCAGAGGGCGAGGGAGAAACCTCTGTATCTCCCCTCGATTTTAATGTGAACCTAAAACTGATCTAAAAAAAAATCTGGAAAGAAAAAAAAAAATCAGTACGGAAAGCTGTTACATGTCAGAGGCTAACATGCCAATAATGAAAAGCACACAGACAGCTATGCTTCTAAGGGGCACCTGATGCTGGTCAGATCATATCTCAAGACCCCAACTTCACAAATGGGGTCCCCAACTTCACAAATGGGGTCAATCCACACTCCCCTATAAAGGCAGAAAACAGGAAACACAGAGGCTGGCTTGGCAAAGGTCAATACGTGAGTTTTGGGGGGTAACCTGAGGAGGAGCCTTTCTCCCCTTAAGGTGTCTGATAGCTTAACCCACTGAGTAAATTAAGAGAAATGTCCTTCCCAAAAAGGAGACAGGCAGACCCCATCTGTCCAGCTACCTGCACTTGGCCTTCCCCAGCGGCCCTTCCTGCGATGGGTGTGCAGAGCTGGGCAGCCCAGCTGGAGCTCTAAAAAGGATGCCAAGAGCTGCTGGTTGTAATGCCTTAAGTCATTAAGCCTTTGTCACATTTAGAAACCAGCCCCAAGAATATTCTGAGCTTTTATTTCACTCTTCTAAAGAAATGTAGTCATGCCTAAGACAATGGAGCAGAGGGAGAGAATTTGCATTATGCGTTCAGTTGCATGTGCTGAGGAATCTTTGGGGAAGGAAAACAAAAAGAGAGAGACCAGTAGAGGTCGTCCTGCTCCCAACGTCGACCAGCAGCCCAGCTCCTGCAGGGAGGGGCAGAGTGGAGAGCTAGGCCTGGCACCCACATATTCATGGCCTATGCCAATCGCATCTAGAGGTGCAATGCCGGATGGACAGGAGAATTAAAGGCCAAGAGAGCAGAGGCAGAGGGACAAAGGAACAGCCTGACGTAGCTCCCGCTCGACTTGCACTTCTGGATTCCTGGGCTCAACTTGAGAGAGTTCCTTCCCAGGAATCCCAGAAAGTCCCCTTCTGACTGCATGAGCGTCCAATGGGCCTGGGTCCCCCATCCCTGAGAATAAATTTCCCAGCATGGGCTCCTTTATGGCGGCTCTAATGCCTCACACCACCTCCTTGGCCCTCCAAGGCTTCTGTGGGAGTCCTTTGCAGAGGCAAGGAGGGGCCCTTCTTCCCGGGATGAGCACTGGGGCCACGTTACGAGCACTGATGGTGCCCAGGGCACGTGTCGATGGGAGTGGAATGGAGTCTTTACGGTAGTTTCTATAGGTAATGGGATGATAACCACCAAATGTAAGATTCCATAAAAAATTCTCATTCTCACTGTGAGGGAACCAAGGAACTGAGATATAAATCTTCTCTTTTTTTTCCTGATTTGAAAAAAAAGAAAAAAATCCTGGCAGAGCATCATAGTGTGTCGAAGTGACTAATAAAGCGGGAATGATGACTTACACCAGCTGCACAGAAGCCAAGCTTAGGATTTCCTTAAGCCAAGCGCCTCCATGTCCTTGGAAAATAGCATAGAGGACATCGAAACCCTTGCGGCCCTGCTAGGGTGAATGAACACTAAAATGAGAAG
The DNA here is from genome assembly GCF_025265405.1 of Mesoplodon densirostris. NCBI lineage: Eukaryota > Metazoa > Chordata > Mammalia > Artiodactyla > Ziphiidae > Mesoplodon > Mesoplodon densirostris. Next base: position 5,385,420 of record NC_082661.1, read on the forward strand.
TCTTAGGAAATGGGCCCCAGCTGAATTCATGTGCTCCAGGGTCCTAAATATTTGGGTGCACTGCTAACAGGAGGGGGGCACATACATGTATAATTGGAGTCGCTATCCCTAGGTCTCTCTGAACAGAGTTCCTTCAATAAATTCTACGTGTAACACTTAACTGCCCCGGTTGTGGGATGTATTTATTTTTACAACTTATTGGATGAAGCACTTACTGGTGTGAATCATCTTCTTGCACTTTTACTACTTTTCTATTTTCCAAATCCACCATTTTAAAATGAAAGGCAGCTCCAACCAAGGGAAAAAAGAAGAATGGCTCGGAGGACTCCCTGTAAGCCTCTCCCCTCCAGCATGACATGAGGTATCAGATTCTCAGTTCTGACAAAAAGGATGAGAACCACCCTCCCCTCAAGTCCAGGCAAGTCATGAAAAACACCAGGTCACCAAAGACTCCACGGGCTTGACCCCATCCCGAGCCCCTACTCTCCCTGTAGTTCCAACTTGCCCTTGCTCCTTTCTTCAACCTTCAGAAAATCTTGAATGCGATGTTCCCACAAAGGTTGACCTCAGATTTTGCTTTCTTTTACAAAAACCCAAATCAAGCCCTAGAACACATGCAACACACACGTGCTTAGGCTTTTCTTCTTCAACTTCAAAGGCAGGGTCAACCTTCTCTTAACTTTTATGTGTTAAACATTCTGATTCATCAAGTGAAACCTTAGTATAAGGATGAAAACTGGTTCTCAGAACTGCCACTTGTTGTCAGCTGAAGGAGAGCATAAAACCAAAGAACTGCCTCTGGGTATTCCAAGGAATCTCAGTACTTCCAAGAGTTATACAGTGAGAAGATAAATTCAAAGACACTTCCTTCAGTTAAACACACTTGAGAGAAATGCAATGTATGTAGGTTAAGATCCTTACTGCTGGGAAAACACACGGCCATTGCCAAAGAGACATTACGTTAACTGCAACTTGCTAAATTACAGCACAATGCACAACAAACTAATTTTAGTTAATAAAGGTGCACCATAGTCCTAATGACAGGCTACAGAAAAAATGTTGTTATATAAAATTAAATTAAAATGCAGGAGAGAGGAAATATGGGGATATATGTATACGTAAAAAGCTAATTTACTTTGTTATACAGCAAAACTAACATACCATTGTAAAGCAACTATCCGCCAATAAAGATGTAAAAAATAAATAAATACATAAATAAAATCATGGTAAAACGCAAAAAGAAAAAAAGTTTATCTAATGTCTTTAGAGATTATCACAAAGTACTAACAGATGATACGATACTGACAAATCTTTTTTTTTTAGCATCTTTATTGGAGTATAATTGCTTTACAATGGTGTGTTCCGTCAAATCTTAAAGTTGGGTGACAATACACAATGAAGTTTATTGAATTCAATGATCACTAGGTCACATCTTCAGCATGTTTAAAAAAATGATACCGGGACATGAAATCTCTGCTCCCTGATAATATTCAAACCTGAAGGATGAAGTATAACATTAGTAAGGATATTTGAGTATTTATTCTTATTTTAGTGAGAAATTCATATGAAGCTAATACTTAATCACTTTTCATATGGTTACAAAGACCAGTTATAGAAACTTTTTATCTCAACTGTTCGGAAACTACCAAAACAAAATATATTTCATATCAGTCACCATAATAGCTCCAGTATTAAAAGCCTACAGCAAAGATATTCCATTTGGTTTCTTGAAGCACCTAAATAAATCGGGCATAGATGAAAATCCAATAACAGCTGTCTAGCATTGTCTCGTCTTGACTTACACAGTGCTCTCTCCAGGGCTGTGGAAGTTCAAAGGCCCCAAATACACTCACTTTCCCTTTTACTGCCTTTTAGTTCCAATAACTAGAATATTCCCATAACCAGCAAAGCAAAATCCTTCTGGTACACAATGACAAAGATGTTGCCATTCCCAGTTTTGTCTTTTTGGTTTTTGTTTTTTTCCAAGAATGTGAATCCTGATGCATGGAATTATTATCTGTTACTCAAATACTAACAGATGAACTGCTCCGTCACCGTATCCCTCAGCAGAAGGAATCCTTGACAGGATACACTGATCTAATTCTGCACAAACCTCCGATGAAGCAGTATTACCTAGAATCCAGTGTATGTGAGAAGCAAAAGGAAAAAACGCTGTTTCTTGTGATGAGTCAAATGTTTTATTAATTCATCCTTAAAATGTGGGCTTATATAAGGCAAAATTCTTCAGAACAACTTATGCTATGTATCAGGGGTCAGCAAATCTGGCCCACTTCCTGTTTTTATAAATAAAGTTTTACTGGAACTCAGCCATACTTATTTGTTCACCTATTGTCTGTGGCTGCTTTCCTGCTTCACCAGCACAGATGAGTTTTTACAACACAGATTGTATGACCCCCGAAGTCGAAAATATATTTATTATGTAACTCTAAGAAAAAGTCTGCCTCCCACTGCTGTAAATTCTTCTTTCCATTAACAGTTAGGTAATAAAGCCAGTTGCCTATTAAGGCAATCTCAAAATTGCCTTATGATAATCATCCATGTTCTCAACATGTACAAGAACAAATGATGTTCTGTTTTCCTGGGGAAAAAAGGGACAGCACTTCCAGGTCTCCCAAAAGTTTATTGGTTCATTCATGTACAAGCTGCAAATTAATACTAACATCTATATTTTGCCTCACTGAAAGTTGATTTGTTCTCCGATATTTCTGGAGAAGATTCCTGATCACCCACAACTTCTTGGTAGTGGTTTTTATGTAAGATTCCAGATCTACTCAGTCACATGTGTAGACCTCTCTGTGCTTCTTTTCTTCACCTGACATGGTGCTGATAACCATGACTTCAGTTCATGGAGCTTTTAGGAAGGTTAAGGTCCTAATTCATGAAAGGTCTAGAACCATGACCAGCACGGAAGAACCAATGGGCGTAAAGTGAGTCAGCTCAATGAAGACTAGAGAATGAGGGTGGTGGTGTTTTCTATTTCCCCATGAAGGTCAAGAATGTAATAACAGTTAATGGAGGAAAGATGGTACCCGAAACTGACTGCACTTTATGGAGAACAGAATCTGGGATGCCAAGGCTTGTCATTTACCCAGAAGAAATTAGCATATATTTAAATGAAATATTTAATAAGCCAATACATCTATTTATATTAGCGAGAAGAGAGGGTTGGCTACCGTAAAAACAGGAATAAACTCAACTAGACAAGGCCTGTAAAGTACTTAGAAGGAACACCTTAGTAAATTCCAATTTACTGTAACTCTGAAAAGTGGTGTAGGCAAAAAAAAAAAATCTTCCAAGATGCTACACAACCAGCCCTTCGATGTGCATTTCACACGTTACCACTTCATAACGTTGTGGAGGCGATGAAGTAAGAGAAAACATGTAAAGCATCTAGCACAGTGCCTGATCCTGTGGGAGGTAAGTCTACCTCTTTATTTTTTTAGCTCTGGTTTGTACGCAGTAAATGTCATAGAGGGGGTAAAGGGGAACTTTAGCAAACCGAGAACACTGATAGTCTGCTTTGACAACCCAAATCATGTCTAGACTATCTTACTCGGGCAATGTATACAGAAACCCACCACAGGCAATTTCAGGAGTTTCCAGTGTATACGTGTATTCATATGTGTGTATAAACAAGATTGTATAGTAGACGATACTTGATGCAAAAGATGTAGTCCTGCAAAGTCACGTATTAAGTTAACTTTTGACAACCTGAATCCCTCTAAGTGCATGAGAGACAGCGGTTATTTGAAGGTAGCCTTCGTGGAAATGAGCATTTGGTAAAGTTATCAGTTTGCCTGTTGCCAGGCCATCCTTTCATATAAGGAGTTTGCTTAAAGTGGGTTGCACCCACGGATGAATAACTCTTTTAAAATACTGATTCTGTTCTGTATTCAAATGAAGAGATTATGCATGCTTGTCAAGAAGTAGAGAAGAAAGAAGTCTATGGGAGATCTTTGCATTTTACATGGTATACAGACATTATTTCTGCTTTACTGGTGCTTATTTAAATTTCATGGCAAACTCAGCCACGTTTCAACACTTGACACATGCATGCATCACACCTTAAGCTGATTTCACTACAGCGATGTTTTAAAAATGTCCTTTAAGGACTAACAAAGTATGCTTGTCTATAGGAAAAGCAAGAATTCAACAAAGAACTCTACATACGCCCAATGTACAACAGGAACGCATTTCTCTAGAAAGCCACACGCTTCGTGCTACGGGCATCTGCCTCGGTTCACTTATGCGACCAGGAGGGGAGTGTTTACCAAACTACGACGTGGCTTTAATCTGCTTATTTGCTTATGAGATTGTCTAAAATATCAGATCGAATTCACGCAATTCACCCACAACCACAGAGCCCGAATCTGGAATTCCTGGGGCTGAGACCCAGAGCTTGACATCCAGAACCCTCATTCCTAATTTCGGATGGAGTAGGGAGCAGAGAAAGCTCCAGAGTGAAAATGTTCATTAACACCCAGGGACCAAAAAGGAAAGAGCCAACAGCTGACGAACCTGCAGGTGAAGATGTTGGCTCTTTACTATTTCCATGGTGTGAATGAATCACAACTCTTATTTTAAGGGACTCGGAAGTATCATCAGCAATTTCATGTGACGGTATTTACTCTGCTGGAGAGAGGGGGGAGAAAGTACCATTAAAATAAATTTCTTCATGCTCATATTTGGATTCAGTGAAATAAATAAATCATCAATAAATTTCATCTTCTACTAGAATTTTAGGGCACAATGCTCATAGCCCAAGACATCCTCATAGAAGGATAATTTTATATGTGCTCATGCTGATCAAATGTAGCAAGGTGATCCACATTCAAATGGGTAAAGAGATTTGAAGCATGAGATGGGCCAGGAGGGGACAAATCACAATTAATGAGGACACGGTGAACTGAGGCCAAGAGAGGCCATTTAGGGACTCAGTGGTCAGTCTCGAGAACCCTCACTGATTGCTGAAATGCCAAGCCTCGGTGCACGTTTTCAGTATTTAACAAATTCTGAAACATGACATGTTGGGGGTCCATACTGAGGACAGAATAAAAATGAATTAAGATTTCCTTGAAACCTGACACTGAGTAACAGATTTCTCTACTAATGCTATTTCATCTTTTTGGTGACTCAATTTCCAAATTCACACCTCAATTTTATGTTTTTTAAAAACAAACTGATTTTCAAGTTGCTTCCTTTAATCTCCTGAAATAGCCAACCAATGAACACCAATGAGAAAAAGCTTTGTATGATTTGCCTCTGTCCCTGGAATGAAATGCATGTTCTGGGATATAAAGACCCCTCCCTTCCTCTGAGCTCAGAAGCCTGGGGGCAGGGAGAGAACCCACCAGGGAACCGTGGTCAGCTGTACAGGGACTGTGGTCAACCTCGGCCATCTGCACCACATTCTAACCATACGCATTTTAACCTACCACACTGGGTTCTGTATTTTTAAAAAAAGGAAAAAGAAAAAAAGAACACTAAGCAACACTTAAAAACAAAATGTCTTGCTTTCCTTTGAATGCTGTAAGAAGTTAAATTTGTATAAGAAATGTGTTAAAATATGTTTTCGTTTATTGCTTTAACTTTAGTTAAAGGTGCACTAGTATTAACACATGGGAACCCAGAAGTGAGCTTCTAAGGCCAGGTGCACGTCTAGAGTGTAACACTGTTCCAGGATGTGCCAAAACACAAATTAGGCAAATTGGAAACAGGGAGCGCTGCAACACGACAGCGCAGTGGAATTAAAGTAATGGCCTACTTAATTCTCCAAGGATTCGGTAATACGAGGAAAAAAAAGAAATATTTATGAAAAACACAGAACTGAAAATCTGTGTGTAACCTTAGAGATCACCAAACAGAACTGAGACTTATTAAAATTCTGTACTCTTCCCAATTGGAACTTGGCATTTAAGAACAAAATGCTTGCTTTCCGATGGATGGCAGCTGGCCACCTCATCACCCAGGGTCCACCTTACAAAGCAAAGACATCTAGAAGACCATTGTAACGCAGCATCATGATACCTGGTCCCAGAAGAAACTGAGATGGTCTTCTGTGGTATATACGGAACATGTATGTTATGATGGATCCTTTTAGTAGCAGGTATTCAATAGAGAAAATGTGTGCCAAGATCACTGAAATTACATTGGAGAAGCAAAAGGTGCTATCCAAGTTCGAGATGATTATGGCATACTGCTGTTTCAAAGTATAATTGATACAGTGATCAGATGACGTTTAGGGGATAAAGGAGAAACAATGCCTGGCCAAAACCGTGCCTCAGTCAGACTAGACACGTGATCTGCTTTATGAGGGCTTGGCATTAGCAGTTAACATCACTGGTCAGAATCTGTTCCATGACAGAGCCAAGATGACACCACGAGAGCCTGGAGGGGTGAAGTCCACTCTGGACACGGGTAGCTGGTGTGGCCAGGAATGGATCTCGCTGGTTAGGCCACTCCTCAAGTAGGACCATGATGTCTGACCAGTGCGTGGTACAAACAGGGCAACACTCAATCTGTCCCTGAGCGAAGCTCAGATTGATACAAAAAGCATAAACCTGACTCGGGCAGTGTAACGTTGTGGCAGCTAGCAGTACTGGATTTGAATCTAGACACCATCACTTCCTAGCTGTGTGACCTTGGAGAAATTCCTTTTTTATTCTTCCTCTGTGAAAAGAGTATATAGGAGTATCTATTTCATGGTTGTCTTGTGAGGACAACAGGAGATGCTGCACAGTTTACCAGGTACATGGCATTCTGCAGAAATAGGACCAGGGAGGACCATCATTATCGTCAAATGGGGTTTGTGGAAGGAAAAGAGTGAAAGAATGAGGGTTCCTTGTTTTTCTCCTTGCCCCTGTCCCCATCCCTCCTCCATGTCTGTGAATCCCCAGGTGGGAATAGAAGGCAAACAAATTAATACCTCTATCCGATACCCCACAGCAAGTGCTGCGGGGAGACCGCAGGCCTCCCTGAGGCCCTGCCACACTGACCACAGGCCTTGTGTGCCCCAGGGCAGACGGCTCAAGGAAGGGCCACCAATAGTCTGGACACCAGCAAAGTGGGTTAGCAGAGCAGACACTGAAATTTGAAAGCAATTTTTATCCCTTCTTGACCTAATTCTGGTCAAAGGTATCATTCTTCAGCCGGGGTCAATTGCCTGCTTGACGAGAGGTTGACTTCGCCACCTCAGAGAGGCAGCCAGCATCACCAGCAGGGATTAACCAAAGCCCCTTACCTTCCACCTCATCCGGAAGAGATCTGCTCCGCAGCAGATTAGACTTGGATGATGAGAAGTCCCCCATGGGCCCCATCACCCAGACTCACAAAATGAAGGTCAGGTAAATAAGGTCCAGGTGTTTATTTCTCAGCACACCCACCTAAAGGAAAGGGGGCAGTAACGGGCTTGGGGGAGGGGAAAGCCTCTGGGTTTGCAGAACCCTGCGCATAAGGGGTCCTGAGCAGGGAGGCGAGAGTCAAAAGCAAATGCCCACTCTTCACCGTTTCTCACATACCATCGCCTCGGCTGCGTGGTGTGTTTAAGAAAACCTACCACCACTTTTGTTCTCTTTACAAATAAAAGCATTCCATTTCCTACAGATAAGTGAGATTCACGATGATACATTATAGAAAACCAGGAATTTCAACTCAACTGCGTGATGTTCAGTTTTTCGGAACCAAATTGTGTTCCAAGTCGGTAACATCATCCCTGGTTGCTCATTGTGGAAGGGAAAGAAACTAGGGATGGGGAGAATCCCCAGAACTGCAGAAACACAGCTCTGATTCTCACCAGAAGGAAACACGGCTTTGTTGCCAGGACAATGGAAGAGCCACGGGCAAGGGACTTTACACAGAAGGAGACTCTTATGCGCAGAAAGTCAGTCCTGAAAGCGGGCAGTAAAGGCTTGAGCAGAATACGACAAAAGGAGTGATTCAGAAGGCTTCTCACTGGTCTCTGAGGCAAAAGATGAGGTCTGGCTGGAGCCCCTTTGAGTGCTGTATCTTGTTCTTGAAAGAGAAAAGAAAAATGCCCTGATGTATCTGATCTCTCCCCTACAGGCTCAGGTCAACCCGAGTGCCCTCCCTTCCGTAGGGGCTGAGCATGGCTGATCTGTACCCACAGCTTCTGGACTGAAGAGTGGAACCTGCCATCACAGACACCGGCTCACCTCAGTAGCTGCAGAACATGAAAGGACGAGGTGGGAAAATCATCTCCAACACGAACTCTACCGTGGTTGTATCCTGAGAGCCTCCCAAGGAAGGATGCTCCAACATGCAGGTAATCAGAGCCTCACCCACAGCACCAGTGAGTCTGACACCCCTCTTTCTCTGGGCTTGGGTTTTGGAGAGAAAGACGCTTCGGAAGATACAAGCTAATTTCACTGATGGATAGATAAGCTGGTTCATTTAAAGGGTCAGATTATTGGGGGAACTTGTGTGCAGACACTGCAAAGATGCAGGGATAATGCCCAGACAGAATGGAGGCATCCTGGAAAAAGAGAACGTCTCGATGAACTTTTCCATAAGTACACAACTGTGCAACCACCTGGTTCAAGATACACAGAAGGCAGTGTGACCCTGTATGACTAGTGTGCTCAAAGATAAGCCCCCTTCTGACATTTACCACCATCAGTAAATTTTCCACCCTCTTGGACTTTATTTAAATGGAATCATGTGACGTTGACTGCTGTGTCTGGCTTCTGCCGCCCAAGGTTTGTGAAGGTCACTCACGTTATCATATGCATCAGCTATAACTTCCTTGCTGTGTAGTATTCCACTGTATGAATAAACCCCCCAATTTTTATCCACTCTACTGTTGATAGAAATTCGGGTTATTTCCAGTTCGGAATTCAGATGTACAAAACTAATGGACATTCTTGTACATCTTTGACTATATTCTTGTCTTCTTTAACGTGGAAATTGAGACCTCAAAATTTACTAAGCTGTAGGACTGAAAAGCCAGCAATTCTCTGTGCAACACCTGCCCACATCCAAGAAGGAGGCAAACAAAAAGACACTCGGATATTTTCTTAATCATCTGTCTTGTACTTTCTTGTATTTTTATTCTTCGGTGCTTCTGCTTTCGGGAAATTCCACTTTAAAAGTAGCTATTTTTTTTTGCCTTTGCCAGTCCATCTTTTCCAGCAAAAATCTGAAGCAAAATGTAAGAACCCAATTTTTACCGAATTGATTCCTAAAATGAATCTACTTTCTATACCAACTTTTAACTCCTTTTCCGAAAGAACTAAACATGATCTATTCTACACCCTAAAAATACGCACACTTCCATCCATAAAAAATAATGCCATGGGGATCTGGGAGCAGGAAGATGGCTGAATTCCCTGTGTCCCCCCGGCCAGCCTCCAGCACAGCATTTGCTTTAAAGATTAGAGCATGAGGTCGCATCAACTTCACCCATGTGGAATACCTCTCCACAGCCTAAGGTAAGGTGCAACAATGTTTCACCATTATTTACCTTCGTGAAGTTGAAGACCTGCCATGAAGTAATACGACAGACAAATAGTTTTTTACTTCAAAAAAGAGGGGGAATACCAATAATTTTAATAGACTCATGTCTACTAGATCCATGAACAACTAAAAGTAGTCTTGATGATATGAAAAAGGACAATAAATCCTCCTCTTCATATTAAGTGGGTCTTCTAACCTGCCAATTACGGCTTTCCATTTCCTTCCCAGAATTATACATCATGTGGCTCACAAACACCACTGTCCCTGGAGCTTGCCAGCTTCATGCTGCCACCTGTGGCTGAGCTCTGTCCCCGGTATGCAGGTATGCATTTATGTTTACCTGTTTTCGCTCATGGTCCCTAAAAATTTAGTTTTCCATTACCACCAGCACAATTTCAGGATGCCCTGGCAGCTTTATTTACAGTGACATGTTTAAGAGATGGAAGACAGATTTCGATGTTACGCATTAGCAATAAAGCAAGATTTACAGAAAGTTGCCCAGACCACTGGGAGAGATTATTGAGCCCACAGTGGTAACAGCCCATCCCCGGAGGATTATGTTGCAGGCATCCATGGCAACGATCCCTCTCACCTGGCACTGAATGTCCCCAAGTCCTACAAATCCCCAACATCAGTTCCCTTCCAGGCAGAACAGGGGTTACAGGTTTCCCGGCTGCTCACACATCACCTGGCAAATCTCTCCAGCCAGCCCCACCAGCGCCACTACCAGCCAGAGAAGTAAACAGGCTGAAAATGAGCCTTCAAGAATCTAGGTTAAGAAAGGATAATAAAGAGTACGGTGACAGAGTTTGGACCCACAGGTTGTGGATTCCCTTCCTGGGCATATCTGGATGCCGAGGATTGCAGAGTTGTATCCCAAAGGATGAGGGAGAAGGAGATTTCAGGATGCTTTTCTTGTGCAATGTCCGGACACATCACCCCAAGCATCCACGTACAGACAAATAAAGAATTTCATATAAAGTGAGTTATAAAGAACTGACACTATATAAAGCACGGAGCTAGGCTCAATTCAACTCAGTGAACAAGGACCCAGCAGTGGCTGAGTCCCAGGCACAGGGCTGGTGCGTCAGGGATGAGCAGGCGGGGCGTGTGCACCAGCAACTGTGTCTGAAGAGGTGCTTGAGTGAAAGGACGTCACCAACTGTCCTCCCAATTCATTCCCCAGAGCCTGGCACTGCCCTCCGGGCTACCATTTCTCTGACCTTTCTCGGGAAATATTAAGTCTAATGAACGTGGCTACTTCCAGCCATGTTCAAAGAGAATGAACTTCAAGTCCCAAGCCTGAGAAAATTTAGGGAGCCAGGTGACCCGCAGCTGGCTGGCTGTCTCATTGCGGGCACCAGGTCCTGCCAGGAATAAGCAAAGCCCCTGGGGCCAGGTGCTTTGAGCTCAGAGGACCTACGCATAGGTGGATTTGGGGGGCAGTGGGTGTAGCTCCTTGTGCCTCCCCAAGCGAGCTCCACTCTGGCCTGAAACTAACGCAGCAAGCGCTCTGGCCTGGCAGGTGGGTGGTGAGCGTCAGTGGCGGGGGAGGGTCTCGGTTAGGAGCAGCGGTGGCGCCGGCTCTGGAGTGTTCCTAAAGGTCAGCAGGCAACGGACGCCGCGGGCAGCCCCACTTCGGTCCCCAGGCCAGTCGCAACGAGCCTGCCGGTCAGTCTCCACTTAAGGGGGGCTGACCCCGGGTTGGGCCCAAGGCAACGCGCCCCTGACCCTGGCCTTCACCGGGCAGCAATCCGCAGGTGAGGGGGCAGGCGCCTACCCCCCGCGCTCCTGGATTTCAAAGCCCGGCTGGACTGGGTCGGCCGGCACAGCAGGCGGCCATCGCGCGGGGTCCCCACCCTCCCGGCAAAAACCTAGGGGGCCCCGCCCTCCAGCTGCTCCGGAGGCGGCTCCAGCTCCAGGGTAGGCTCAACAAGTTCCCGGGCCGCGCAGCGCCGCCTGCAGCCCAGAAACCCCGAGGACGCGCCGCGGTAGAGCCCGGCGCGCAGGCGGCAGCCGCCGGCGGCTCCTTGCACCTCCTCCCGGGGCTCGGGCGTCGGCGGGCGGGGGCTCCTGCACTCCCGCCCGCTCCGCTCCCTCCGGTCCCCCCACCCCACGCACGCGGCCCGGCCCGGCCCCGCGCCGCCCCGGCTCCCGCCCCGCGGGTCCCCGGGCTCCGCCCGCCTCAGTGCCAGCCGGGCGCACAGGCGGCGGGCGCGCAGCTCCGGCGCCCTGTCCTCCGGCCGCCCGGCTCGGCGGAGTAGCTGGGACCCGGGGGTGGCGGCAAGGACTTCCCTCCCGCTGCCTCCCCGTCTCCGCCCCCGCCTCCCGGCCTCTGCTCCGAGATCTCGCCGGAGACAATCGCAGTAGATGAGGACATCGGAGGAGCTCGGAGCCTGGTGGCTGTGGCTGCCTCCGCCGCGCCGCGAGCCAGCGAGCGCGCGGGCATCCCCGGAGCCGGCCAAGCCGCTGCCTCCCCGCGCGCGTCGCTGAGCCGGGCCGGAGGGACGCGAGCTGCGGAGCGCGGGCCGGCCGGGCCGGGCGGGCCGGGCCGGCGGCCGTGGAGGGGGCGGGCTGCGGGCGCGCAGCCGGCCAAGTCTCCGGAGCCGAGCCTTCCTCCGCGCGAGCCCGGTGAGCCTCGCCGCGGATGCCCTGCCCTGAGTGCTGCGTGCCGCGCCAGGCTTGCCCGGGTCCGCGGTGAGACATGCCCGAGCCCGGCGCTGCACCGACCTCGACTTATCTGTAAGCAGCCGAAGGTAAGCGGAGCTCCGCGCGCCCTCTTCCCGCGCCCTGGCGCCCGCTGCACTTGGCCGCGAGCAGAGCACCGCCGGGACGGGCGCCGACCCCGGCTCGGGAGCTCGCACTCGCCCCCGAACGGGCTTCACCGGGGACTCGGCGGCTCCCGGGGCTGGGACGCGCCGGTGCAGCCGGGAGCGAACGCGGCGGCGGGCGGCGGGCGGCGGGCGGGGGCGGGGGGGGGAGGTTACGCAACTGCATCTGGCATGGCCGGGTCGCCGAGGGGCGTCAGGCAACTTTGGAGACGGCCGGGGAGGAGCGGGGCTGCGTGTCTGCGATGTCGGTTCTAGACAAACGCCACAGCCTCGTGAGCGCCCGACAGCCCGAGCCAGGCAGAACTGGGGGGATCCGGGGGCGGCCGTGGCCCCGGCAGATTTCGAGGTTTTTAAGTCTTTTCTAAACTAAAGCGAACTGGCAAGTAAGGCTGGTTAACTTCGGGGGCATAAGTCAGAGTGGAGGGGCCCTGGCGCCGGCCGCGATGGAGAGGCGTGGGCAGGGCGAAGGCAGCTGCCCACGTGAAATGCCCGTCTCCACCCGTGGCGCCAGGGCTCGCTCGGGTTGGCACCTTCCCGGGGCTGCGGGCTGGGGTCGCCGCCCGCGGGTCTTCCGACCGGGACAGGCGTGGGAAACCAACCAAGGCTGCAGACCGAGCTAAGCAGGCTTGCTGGCGAACCAGGGCAGGAGGGAGGAGGGAGCCCGCGGGCCGGCCCGGGGCCGGGGCAGCGCCTGGAGCCCAAAGTCAAGAGCGAGTCTGCGTCTTGCTGGTTCATGCTCAGGGTTCCCGGCCGGCATCTCCATCGTCAGGATAAAGAGCCTGTCCCCGTGACCTCAGCATTCTCCTAGCCCAAAATATGCCACAGGGAGATGGAGCTAGCGATAAGGGGATGCCAGGAGTGGGGGAGGAGAGGCGCATCTGGTGTAAATCGGGGAGGACCGGGCGCGTTTGGCTCATCTACGGAGCGGGGCGGGGCCCTGACCCCTCTCCTGCTGCAGGTCTGTGCCAGAGGGCTGGACGCCCGGTCGGGCGGCTGAACCATGAGCAGCAGTGAAGCCGTTGAATTTGACCTTGTCTGCTTGGGCGCTTAAATTCTGCGGAAGCATCCCGAGGTGAAGTGGCCAAGAGAGGGAAGGAACTTTGGGCCAGCCCTACCTTGGCTGGGAACCCACGCGATCATTTCACAGGACTACAGCTCAGACTAGGAGGGTCCAGGCCGGCGCGTTTGGAGGTTTTCCCTTGGACGAGCACTAACCAGGAGGTTCCCCTTCCATTTGCCGGGGGAGGGGGGGGATGTCAAGGTTACCGGACTGGGGATTTGATTGAAAACTACCACCCAAATCACCTGACCTGGGCCATTCCTGACGAGTGGTACACGTATGAAAACGCTTTAACCTCATTAAGCTGATGCTACGGACCCAGCAGAAAGTATAACCATCATTTCACTCTGCAGAGGCGGAAAGCGCCGGGTTTTACGATTCACACTGGGTGCTATTTATTACATTCATATCCTGTTGAATGTTAACTTTTCAAAGAAAAGTTCATATTCATCTTTGCCATTTTTTTTGCCAGAATGATCAGCAAACGTGCAGTCAGCTCAAAGGAAAAATGGAAGTCCTGCCATCTGCACGCCTCACCAGATATTAATAATTCACTATCTATGTTTACTACTTACATTAGATGGCACTGCTACTCATGATGGTTTTATTACAGGAGCATTTGGAGAAAAAAAATGTCTAGCACAGCTATCACTAATTGCATGATTTTGCATAACTTATGTTAGCTACAGAGAGTTTGAGCTTTTCTTCACTTCAGGAAATTCATCATTTCCTTAAAGATAGGACGATTCAGTTTAATTTCTTAGCTAAAGCAGAGGCCTCTCCTTAAAGATGGGTTCCCTTGAAAAGCAGAGGTTACCTTTAAGTTTACTATAGTTTATTATTGTGATTAAAGCATTAGCTTTTACTTAACTCAGGCCCATTATCATATTGAGACACACAACCACTGGTGATGACATAGGTTAATCAGGCCAAAGCTGGAAAGCTTTTCAAAGCCTAGGGAAAGCTGGGTACTCTCTTAGTCTCTTGACTTTGGGGGCTTCTCTGTTCTGCCACATTTGTTTCCCCACATGTAGGGTATTTCTTTTAGTTCTCCCTCTGTAGAGAAAAAAAAATTTAAGTAAATTAATGAAAAGACTTGGGCGTGAAAGGCACCGGTCTACGGGGAAGATTGCTGCACGAGGAAATAAGAAGTCAGAAAATAAAAATGATTCTCAGAATGAAGAGTTGAATCCAGCAGAGCAGTTGGACAGATGTGTTCACTTAGCTCCACACTTGTCTTCTCTTGTCTGCTCTCACCCCTGGCTGTCTCATTTAGAGCTACAACAACTGAACTCTTGTATGAGAAGCAGATTACTTAGGTGGGGGACAGGCCGCTTCTCCGTGATAAAGAAATCACAGCTACACTGCAAAGCAGCAGTCCTACGGACCAGCATCAATTTAGGGGGGCAGTGACCGGGTCGTCAGGACCAGCCCACCGGACACCTGAGTAGGTGCACAGCAAGGCTGCTGCTTTAACCAATCAGAAGCTCGGGGAACCACACCAATTATGCCTACCTATTTAAGGCAAACCATGGTCATTTAGGGACTATGAGGTCATGATGATGCCCCAGACAAAACTGGCATTGTTATTTTAAACAGTTCCTTCATCACCAATTCCCTTAGCAACCTCTTCCCCTGAGCCCTGCATTTCCCAGCCAACGGAATGAGCTGACATAATTTATGAAGCAGTTTCTTTTTAGTCTCCTCACATATTTGATTTTAATATTTCATTATGGAGTGACTTCAGTACTTTAAAGCAAAATTTAGTATGACTGATATGACATAACAACACTCTTATTACCAGGGTATTTGTACACAAACATTTGGATAAGTCTTTAATATTTGGGCTAACCTATAACATAAATGTAGAAAAACCTTTTAACTTTTACTCAGTGTATATTTAAAGTCTATTTTTCTTATATATTAAGGACAGAACATAAGAGATTTAGTGCCACATTGTGGGGACCCTGCTGGGATTCATATGAAGAGGCTGTTTAGTATTAAACAGTAAGCCGTACAAATTACAGGTTTGAACCTTTGGACCGTGTATGATAATGTATCTGTTTCAGGTCCAGAGGCCCTGAAGTGTCTCCAAGCACCCAAGAATCTTACCTCTCAGATTGACAAAAAACATAACTTGGAGACATTTCCGAGTTCCAAATTCAATTCCTGATATAAACTCTTTCAGTCACCCGCTCTACCATAGGGGTAGGTGCACAGCAATATCACCATAAGCCACCGTGACATTCAGTATGGGTCTGAGTCATACGTACTTGAGACATCGTTCACACCACAGTGAATGAGTTGAGGGGCTCTAAGGTAGACAAAGATATTAATTATCAAGGGACAAATCGCTGATGGAAATAAAAACAAAACACTTTAACCTGATGGCTCTGTGTCTTTCTGCTGAGTGCATATTCCCAGCTCTAGTTGGGAGAGAAAGAAAATTAACTCGACTACAGAAAAGCAGATATTAAGGACAAGAAAAACTTAGGTTTCTAAATTATAAACCTTTTGGCTAACACCATATTTCCAAGGAATTTGGAAAGAACAGTCTTCAAATATATCATTGCGAATATTGCTTCTGTAGAGTACTGAACTGATTATTCAAAGTATTGTACATCCACAGACAAGCTCTCTTTACCATGTCATCTTGCTCTTAGGAATCGGAGCAAAAAAGGAGGAAACAGACTCACGTTTACACACTGAACCTTCACCCGAGTTACTCTATTATGGCCACGACACGGGTGAAGAAACTTTTTGAAAAATCACAACAGCATAGCAAAAGGCTGGTCAAAGTTTATATCGCAGTTACTACGGAAAATTCCAATTCAATCCTTAATAATCTAGCGTCGGGCATAAAATGAATGCAGTAAACTACAGCATATGAAAGACATGAGAAGGAGGATTTGGGATGCCAGAAATATTACAAGCAGCCCTGCAAATAAAAGTTACTCTCTCACCTCACCAAGAATCCAGAGAGAAAGGGCAGGAAAAGGAGGCTGATGGTCTGGGGACCTCGTTTCAGCTGCTCAGTTAAGAAATCACCCTGGAGGTTCAGCATCTCCACTGTCAACGATAATGAAACTGACCAATCTTTGTTTGTGTTTCTAGGTCATTCCACCAGTGATGTGGGTTGTTCCCTAGGAAGTATCCAGTGTTTGTCCATTGCCTATCTCTTTAGTTTTTCTGTGTACTTAGGAGTTAGACTCAGATCACCTCATATGATCTGCATTTTGCTCCCTGGAAGCTGCTTGCTTTTGTAGTAAGTGATTTTAGCATCCTTGGAAATATAATGGAACTATTAAACCTGGACTTGATAATGGGCAAGCACTGGCTTTTGGTCCAGAAAGGAAGGCTGGTTTGTGGACAGGTACCCGACAGTAGCAACAGTGGCCATGGCCACGTGTGAGGTGTTGCAAGATGAGTGAGAGGTCCTCAAGAAGTTCAAGGCCAGGAGGGCGAGAGGAGGTGGGAGGTAGGATCAGGAGAGGACCAGCGGTGTGCTGTGAAGGTTCCCAGGCAGGAAAGGGTAATGTCCTGGCTGAGACAAGGGTTGAGACTGGCCCCGTACACACAAATTCTGCAGCTTAAGCACAGCTGCCACGTACTCAGAGCAAGAGACTTGTGTGGGAAGGCTTAGAAGTGACACTGGGGGGCTTCCCTGGTGGCACAGTGGTTGAGGGTCCGCCTGCCAATGCAGGGGACATGGGTTCGTGCCCCAGTCCGGGGGGATCCCGCATGCCACAGAGCGGCTGGGCCCGTGGGCCGTGGCCACTGGGCCTGTGCGTCCAGAGCCTGTGCTCCGCGGTGGGAGAGGCCACGGCGGTCAGAGGCCCGCGTACCGCAAAAAAAAAAAAAAAAAAGAAGAAGTGACACTGGGCAAAGGTCTCGGGGTGAAGATCAGAGAGTGAAGAAGCAATGTGAAGTCAGTTAACAGAGGAACAGGCAGGAAAGAAAGGTCCTATGTTCACTGGCGATGGGTAAACAGTGAATGTTTTGAACAATCACATACACTTCCAGAAGATTAAGTCTTGACAGCTAGAGATCGGCTGAGAGGGTGTGACAGGTGAGAATTAACTGGTAGCAAAGGTGACTGGTGACAATGGTATATAAGGGGGTGGCTGGGAGAGAGACATCTCCGGCAGCAAACCTTTATGACATGGCAACATGAAGAAGGCATTAAATATGCTACTAACCCAGGCAGACAAGGTGGTTGGGGAATCAATGGAAACAGAGAAGCCAGGGAGTCAGCAGATCTGGGGGGAAAGATATGATTACTATTAGAAATGTGAACTTGAGTTTCCAACTGGAAATATTATTTGAAAAGATAAGTTCTTCATCATTTCTGACTTCTTAGGATGTCCATTAGATATACTCTCCAAGAGAATAAAACTGAATCAAAGGATCCTCAACACAGAGAAATTCTTAAAGGACTAAGAAGAGCCCTATCAAATAACAGGTGCTTCATGAATATTTAATGAGGCTATTAACAATAAACCTAGTCAGTGATCTTGCTAGAAATTCACAGACTCCAGATTAGACAAAAATTTTTTTTCTTCCATTTCAAGTTGTTTTGAAGTAGGAATTAAAAGGAAGTCTTCTGAGAAGTTGCTAACAATGAAGACAGATTCTGCAGATGGACAATCCTTACATCTGGGCCACACAGTGATCAGAAAAGAAAAGAGGATCAAAGGTCTGGGGTTTTCCACCCTAAACTCAACCTTATCGAGTTTCCTTTGGTAAAAGTTCACATGAGTGGAAGCTGACTTTTTAAAGAAAGAATGTGGGCTCTCCCTGGTGGCACAGTGGTTAAGGAGCCACCTGCCAAGGCAGGGGACACGGGTTCGAGCCCTGGTCCAGGAGGATCCCACATGCCACAAAGCAACTAAGCCTGTGTGCCACAACTACTGAGCCCGTGTGCCACAACTACTGAAACCGCACTCTGGAGCCCACAAGCTACAACTACTGAACCTGCACTCTGGAGCCCGCAAGCTACAACTACTGAGCCCATGTGCCACAACTGCTGAGCCTGCGCTCTAGAGCCACAACTACTGAGCCCGTGAGCCACAACTACTGAGCCTGCCCTCTAGAGCCACAAGCCACAACTCCTGAGCCCGCGTGCCACAGCTACTGAGCCTGCACTCTAGAGCCGCAAGCCACAACTACTGAGTGAATGAGCCACAACTACTGTGCCTGTGAGCCACAACTACTGAGCCTGTGCTCTAGAGCCATGAGCCACAACTACTGAGCCTGTGCGCCACAACTACTGAGCCTGTGCTCTAGAGCCGCAAGCCACAACTACCGAGCCCGTGTGCCACAACGACTGAAGCCCGCACGCCTGGAGTCCATGGTCCGCAACGAGAAGGCACCGCAATGAGAAGCCCGTGCACCGCAATGAAGAGTAGCCCCCGCTCGCCGCAACTAGAGAAAGCCCGCATGCAGCAATGAAGACCCAATGCAGCCAAAAATATATAGATAAATAAATAAATAAATTTTAAAGAATAAAGAAAGAATGTGTTTAAGTTTAGTGACCTAGTGTTAGAGTGAAAGAAACAAGGGAGAAGAACAGGACAGATGATGACTCTATCTCGCCTCAATCCAAGAGATTAAATGCTCTTTTACCCCAAATGCTGACATTTTGGGGTTGAAAGGAATTTTCCCTTTACCAAAACACCAGAGAGTTCACTGGGTCAACCCAAGACCACCAGAAGACGTCTGGTCTCTTAGCCTTGACCCCACCTCTCAATATGACGTCATGACATGTCCACTCCATTGGTTTTTGTGCCAGACCCATCAACGTAGCACTTCTGTTCTAATCAATACCAGAGTGGCTCATGAAGACTTGGGGGTTTTTTGTTTGTTTGTTTCTTTTTTCCTTGTTGAAACTGCATGGCACAAACAACTAGACAACTAGTTCCCCGTTAGTCATGCACTTAAGACTCGCCTAGCTTGGAGAAGTGTGCCGAGGAATCACTCCCAAGAAAAGTTCATACCACGTGCAAGCGTGGAGAGTTTGAAATTTTAAAAATGTTAAAAAAGGTAAGTTGCTCACTTTTAAACCATATTTTTCATTTGACTTCTCAGGCCATTGAAAAACCCCATGATAGCTGCTCTTCTCAAGTATTTACTGTCTGTCTGTTTTCAAAGTAGTTGTTAGTTCAGTGGCTTCACAGAAGTATTTTCCATTCTTGTTTGTCTTTGCTATTTCTATTTGTCTCCACGTATACTATTTACTTTCCTCTAAGTATGTCTCTGCTTTATTTATTGTTTCTATCAGATTTGCTAGTGTGGCAAAAATCCCCAAGGGTTAGGCTAAACGATGGAATTTATCACATGGTTGCAACACTGGGTCTATGAAAATATCACCTGCTCTTGCTGGGAGGGGAAGCTCAGGGGAGGCATCGCTTCTCGATGGGGCATGGTCAACTGCTGTGTGAGTGGTAGAGAATGCACTGGAATCCAGGGCCCCTGGCTCTCAATTCATTCCTAGTGACCATTTAAATTCTAGTTACATCAAAGCATCACATCAATTCTAACTCTACATCTAAAGATTACATGAAAATGACCACTGGCACGCCCTGTTTTCAAGTAAAAACCTGTATAATTTTTTTTTTTTTTTACTTATTTACTTTTGGCTGTGTCGGGTCTTCATTGCTGCGCACGGGCTCTCTCTAGTTGTGGTGAGTGGGGGCTACTCTTCATTGTAGTGAGCGGGCTTCTCATTGCAGTAGCTTCTCTTGTTGTGGAGCATGGGCTGTAGGCATTCGGGCTTCAGTAGTTGTGGCACATGGGCTCAGTAGTTGTGGCTCGCGGGCTCTAGAGCACAGGCTCAGTAGTTGCGGCGCACGGGCTTAGCTGCTCCGTAGCATGTGGGATCTTCCCGGACCAGGGCTCGAACCCATGTCCCCTGCATTGGCAGGCGGCTTCTTAACCACTGCGCCACCAGGGAAGTCCAACTGTATACTTTTTAATGAGCTGAAGTGGAAACCTTACAAGTGGTTCTCAAACCTGTTTTTCTCAAATAACATATCCAGTGTCATCTACACCCATAACGTATTCGTAAGTGCGTTGTCCTTGTCAACAGCACTTCATCACCAGCAGCAGCATCGCCAGGACCGCATACTGAGGGCTTCACAGGCACCAGCCTCCTGAGCCCTCATCACAGGGTCAGAGCACTGAGAGCCACGTCCAGGGGACACTGTCCACATCTGTACCCTCAGTTCTGCCAGTTACTATCTGGGTGATGTGGACATGGACTCATTTCTCAGTGCTTCAGTTTCTCCACCTTTTAAAATATGGTAACTCCTCCTTTAGAGAGTATTTGGAGAATGCAATGTAAGAACATGGACAAAGTACAAAATGGTACCTAACCCATGCCAAGCAGGATAGAAACATTAGCTTCTAATTACCTTTACTTGCCCAGGTCATATAACGTGCTCAGGATTCTGGGCTAATATGTGAAAGGGCCAGAACTCGAAGCCAGGCAGTCAGTCTCTAAACCCCAGTTCTTAAGCACCGTGTGATACGACATAGCCAGGAATGACCATGACAAGAAAAGACCGGAATAAGTCTAGTCTAAAGGAATGACCTTGCATACCCCCTTGCTAACTTATAAAATCCTACATCTAAATCATTCCCTGAAAAGCACTGGCACTAATAACTGATCTCAAAGCCCAGATCCCTGGTGAGAAGAGCTGCCCCCACCCACGGAATTCCTAGGGAGGGGCAGAACCCTAGATGTGCTGCATCCCCAACCGGGATCACCAAAGAAGAAAAGATGTGAATGTGTCACATTCCTGCTATGGACCTGCCAGGCGACAATGTACCTGGAATTCGCCACCTGATAATTAATCCACATTGCAAAAGACCGGTATTTTAAACGATGACAATGACAGGGCACTAACTGTCCCTCTCTGTGGAAGGGGAATCCATGCCCACTGCTGCTCCATGAACAGAGCCATGGAAAGCCCACCCTGCTGGCCTCGACCTGGGCTCTGTTTGGTGATCAGCAACCCTTGGCTGAGTCCCAGGTTCATTCTAGAAAAACTAGAAGGGGACGGCTCTGCTGGCTCCCCTGAGACATCACTCATTCATCCCTTCATTCGGTAAATATTTATGGGTACATGTTATGTGTCACATGTAGCTCCAAGCTTCAGGGGTACGGCAGGAAATACAGGAAAATGAGGGGAACAAAACAAAACACGGAGACCGGTGGTTCTTCATCTTGCATCCATTATCAAAATGATCTCGGCCACCCTGTCACCAGTTTCCCCAGAAACTCTGACTACCTGGACTGGGCTGGGGACCAATATATGTATTCTAGAGAGTCAGGCCCAAGGATGGAGGCCTTGAGGAAGATACGTGTCTTCCTACTTCCTCTGGGATGAGCACAACCTCCCTTCGGATTCTTTTCCCCTACGTGGCCAGAAAGGCTGTCTTTAAAAACAACAACAACAAAACTTGTAAAAGGTACCACTTCTTCAATGCTGTGCTCTCCTCCGAAGTTTCAAGAAAGCCAAGTATAGAGGGGTCGTTTGAGGTTTTAGAAAGACTTATGTTTTCCTTTAAAACAGTATCTTTAGGATTCTGATGGGCGCAGAGAATCATTTCAAGATCAGCAGACTGCTTACGCACGACGACGCTAACTTCTTGAACCTCCACAGTCTTTTTTTTTTTTTTTGCGGTACGCGGGCCTCTCACTGTTGTGGCCTCTCCCGTTGCGGAGCACAGGCTCCGGACGCGCAGGCCCAGCGGCCATGGCTTACAGGCCCAGCCGCTCCGCGGCATGTGGGATCTTCCCGGACCGGGGCACGAACCCGTGTCCCCTGCATCGGCAGGAGGACTCAACCGCTGCGCCACCAGGGAAGCCCGAACCTCCACAGTCTTACCCCTCTGTTCTCTCTCCCTTTACCACAATCCCTGTGAAGGAAGAGAGCATCAGTTCCAGCAAGGTGCCAGAGAGATTAAAAGACAGAAGCAGAACACAGAAACGTCAACCTAAAATGTGATTATTCATTCAGTTTAACACTTGTGTTCATTGTGTGTTGGGTGCTTCATAAAATGTGAAACTACGATGGTCCCGCCTCAGGTACCTGTCCTTGGCTTGATTTTTGTTTTGCCCTGGGAGGAACTGTCCAGCTCCGTTCTGGACGGAAGGAGAAGGGTTGCTGCAGCTGCCTGATACAGAGCAGTGGAAAGCTGACGGTAGTGGCTCTGGTCCATCAGAACGATCTGTGCCTCCATCCCCAGTTAATAGCACTCAGGATGTAATGCCCTCTGCCTGGACTGGCTTCCCTGAGCACCTCCCTTTCCTCTCCTGTGTCTGTGCGGTTCCAGCATTCACTGTTCCCCTCACATTCTCCCTCTCATTTTATTTCCCCATTTCCCTTTTCCATCCTCCCCATGTTCATCACAAATAGTAGCGTAGAATTATATTTCTAACTACTGATTTTACTTACTGAGTGCCATTTTATACTTTATGTTCTCATTTCAAAGTAAGGAAAAATGAAAAGCTGTTTATTTCATTCAACACCTTTGGGCCAAAACACACATGCTCTGAAGTAACTCAATGCAAAGGTGTGATTCCCAACCGTCTACTGATTCCCACCCCCCGCCCTGAAAGGTCAGGGGTTCCTCCTCTATAGCAAAATCTAGAGTCCAATTAGAAGGCTGAGATTACACCGATTCCACGCTCTCTGACATGTTTATGTTATCCCAAGCTATTGAGATTTTTGAATTAAATTCTTAATTTATTCTGCCATGACCACATCCCACTCCCAAGGAGAAGGCTGGGCAGTGTAAGAACAAGCCTGCTGGTCACATTTACTATACCAAATATGTTGTAAGGGCCCCAATGCACTTTATGATTAAATATAAAACATACACCACTTCTGAACCATCTACTCATTTTTGTGAGTGTGTGTGTCATCTCGTTTCCCTCCACCTGCACAGAAAAAAATTAAAAGTAATACTGTGTAACAACCAAACTCAAGATAGTTACGCCAAGGTTCAGAAGATAAAAATCTGGACACGGTTTTACTCAAACTAATGAAACTCTGTCCCATTCCCTTTCCACTCATCCGATCCCTACCCAGGTTGCAGAACACAGCCGTGTTCACCAGATCTGAGGATCCAGGTTATGCAGAAAGACTCCATGAAAGCCGGTAATACTGAGCACCCACTCTCCACCTTCTTAAAATGTCATGGGTAAGGCCCCTGCTCTGAGGATCCTGGGATGTATGTCATTATATTCTTAAACTAATTAGCAAGAATCAAAGGCTGATTGAGTTCGAGAGAGAGGAGATGCTTAGCGCAACCTAGTCTACCAACACTTATACACGTGTAAGAAGAGAGAACTGGCACATCAAAGAAAAGTGACTCAGGCTTTAGGCCAACTTTTCCATGTCTCCCAGGGGAGGCCTGCCTTGACTCCCAGGGAGCCCTCCCTCAGTACTTTCTTCTTCCTGACGCCAGGATGGTCCTGAGCACAGTGGGCTGGTGCTATCCACAGAGGAATGTCTTTCCCATGCTGAGCTGCACATTGCCGAGGACTGTTCCTCGATTCCCTGGGTGCCCAGCACACGCCACCCTCCACATGCAGGTGCCATTCACTGAGTCAATGGAAGCAGCCATGAAGACTGGAGTGGCCAGAGAAGGCAAGGCTAGACCCGGACCATTAAAAAGGAGGGTGGGGCACAGCCCCAGAACATGAACCACCGGAAGCAAAGACACAAAGTAGGGACTGACCAGGGTGTATTCTAGAGACAGTACAGGAACTGACTTAACTTGAACAGAGTTTGTGAGTACCCATGAGAAGTCCAGGGAGATTAGCAGGATGGGAAAGATGATAGAGGACCCTTAAAAAAATTGCCTTTTGGAAGCACTACCAAACTGGGACTCAGGTAGGTACCCACAGAGAGGAGAGATGTTTGCACTTGAAGCCTGGGCTAAGAGGACATGCAGGATGGAGGGATAGAGAGCTGAGGGCAGGGGATGTAAAAACACCAAGGTCAAGGTGGGAACGGTGGGAACAAAACGGAAGAAATCAATAGGTGAAGCAAGAGGAAGGAAAACCAAAGATCAGTGGGACCTGGTGATGGCTGGGTTGGGGGCATTAAACTAGGGAGTCAGTCAGGCAAAGCACTGTCAGCAGCTGTTAAGGCACCCTCAGAATAAAAGGACTCAGAGACTCACACTAGCCTATGATGGATGGGCTGGGATCTCTTGACTCCCCGGTAAGACAAGTTCAGTCCTGCATTTAACACCGGGCACCTTTGCTCCATGCGCGGCTGAGGTGAGCACAGTAGCTTTGTTACTGGGTTGCGTACAGACCACCAAAGTCTCAGGCCATTGCCTTGTGCCAGTCCTCCTCCCAGGAGGGCAAAGAGTCCTCCAGGCTGCCAGGGATGCTACTGAGCTTTTCATGTGGGGGAGGGGTGTAGCTTCATATTTTTTAAAAGTAGCTACATATTGTTAGGCACGGAGAAGACGAGTTCACAACAGCTGTTAGTCAAGGAAAGAATTAACCAACCAACGGGCCTGGCAGAGTAGAAAATCCCCCCAGGACCAATGGGAAGTCGAGTTTATGTTAAGGAATAAAATGTGACAGCTATTTGGATGCTAAGGTATGTGACACACAGACACCTTTTGTTTTCTCTTTTTCATCTCCCACCCCTAACAATGACGTTTTGGGTCCCGAACACTGAAAGTTCACCCTCAGTGCACCTGCAGTTGGGAACTATCACTTGCTACTAGTAACGTTCCCTCAGTTTCCCTGTCCTCAGTGTACACCCTCTCCCTGCCGAGCCTAAGTTTGGTCTACACCGACATCGCTCTTGAGGGTAATGAACTACTTCTGAGGTTCCCCCTCACTGTTCATCAGCTGCCGTTGAAGGAAAGGAAAGGGGTCTTAATTCATGTCCTCTTGGTCCTCTCAGATTAAATAATCCCTGCCTCATTTTTAGCCCAAGAATCAAAGGAAAGACTCAAGTGTTCAGACCAAGCAACCTTTCCACCCTGGACGCCAGCTGATAAAACATGAGCCGTACGTGGGAAGACCACACACCCTGACTCTGACTGTGGCTTTTTGTGAGGATTCTGACCTGGGTGGTTGTCTCTCTACATTTTGCCATCCACTTACAAACAGAAGCCGATGACAAGAAATGCTCATTTCTCCCTTTCTTTCTTGGCTTGCTACCGCTGCAGTACACCCAAGACCTTGCAAAGTCTACCGTTTGGCCAGATCATGGAAACACGGGAGACACACTACAAATGAAAAACACACGGGGGATCCGTTTTGATGGTAATAGATGGACACTCCCATGGCCTTGCCAGAGAGATGGATTACATCTTCAACTCTAATTGATTTCAATTGTAGTGAATGGTAACCTCCAAGCAGAAACCCTGCCGGGGTGTTCCAATATGGTATCCTGAGATTCAGCTGATAGAAGCAGCAGGGAAAACATACCCTTTTGACAGTTATTTCTTGGGGAAATGACTGTTCTAATTTTAGCTTCAGATATATCATGAGTCAAAACATGCCATTTAGTAAAAAAAAAAAAAAACTATGGATTCACCATAGTTCATCAATAAGGCAAAACAAGCCCAAAGCCCATCCCAGTATGCACACATTCTCAAAAGGACTGAGATTCCCATAAATAGTCTAAGAAAGGGAAGCCACCTCATTTGCATCCTACTAATTCCAGACTCTTGGGGTTGGGCCCCAAACTACCAGCTGATTGTTGCTTAATTACTTGGAACCATCAGGGAATAGAACAGGTGAGCTATTTGCTACCGTAATCTAAACGCACTCATAAGCTATGCTCCAAACGAAAGCCCTTATAGTTAACATCTTCTGTAATCGTCATACCGATGGGGGAGAGAGCAGGAGCTGGGAAATCAGTTCTTCTGACTGGTCTTACACGTGATTTTGGTGAGCTATTGGAACCAGGTTTACTGAATTCTTTTTGGGCATTGTTAGTTAGCAAAGCTAACTGCATCACATAAAATTTCTTACAGTGATGTAACATCTCATTTGGAGGAGGTATTTTTTCCAGTTGGTTTTTGCCACCATAATAAACTTCTGCTAATTCATTTCTAGTAATTTAGATTCTGTTTGGACAGAGGATGAACAAAGGTTAATGTCAGTGTAAGCTGAACGTCGAAGAACTAAGTAAACAGTGAAATACGAACGAAGAGGAAAGTCTGGTCCAATGGGCATCTTCTGGTTCTTCTAAAACCTCAACACTAAACCCAAGCATCCATGTAGAAAATGGATGGTTCACTCCCTCTGTTCCCACTCATTAGAAACAGGCCAGTGAGAATCTATTTATGTTACGTGGCTGAAGTAACCGAGTAAAGGTTTTCAGTAGGTTAAAATGGGTTTTCTGAAATCAAAGAGATACATGAGCCGGGGCCCCACCTGCCATGCTGTTTCTTCTGCCCAAGACCTGCAGGGAAGCTCCCTGAGTGCCCTTTGCCCTGCTTCCGACTGGATGGTCCTCACTTCTTAATGATGGAGGCCTCACCGCAACAGTCCACAAATCCAGGGAGTGGGGTGTGACTTGGGCCACCGCATTGGAGGCTGAGACAGGAGCAGCCTCCCCACAGGGCTCAATCTCAGGGGGGGTGTCAGCATTCACTTTTTTACCCCATTTCAGCCCTCTTAATCAATGACCTCTGAAGAAGTCAAGAAACGTCTGGGAAAATATCATTTCAGTGTATTAAAGGAAATTAAACTGGATAATGAATCGAACTAAGACACAGTCCAAAATCTATAGCAGTTAGCTTTGCCCTGAGGAGAGGAGGGCTCCCATTTTGGAAGAATCAATCAGTGCCAGTAAAACAGGTCTGAATGTTAACTATTTCAGAAGGCAGATGCATTCATTAATGGGTGAGGTTCTGTCTCACTTCCCCTTCCCTCCGGGAAGCAGCGTGTTAAGGCGTGGGATATTCTTTTTCACCACTCCCCCACTCTGAGTAGCCTAATGTCCAGGCATTCCCCCCGCATATAGAATAAACTGCTGACCCAATTAATCTTGAATCCCAGCCAGCATCTTCGACACCAAGGTGTCTCAACAGTGGGAAAGCAACGGGAACAACCAAGAATGTCATGCGGTCCCTTTCCAAACTCATCGGGTTGCTTGCCTTGCTTTTTTGCTGTATCCACTGACGGATGGGACCCTGGGAGGTGTCTTAGCAAGGCTGTCCTGTTCCCCAGTCCCCACTGTCAGTCGACTGCATTAGGCCATTTATATCACAGCTCAGGGCCAGACTGGAAACCTCTCAGGTCCCTGCAGACACTAAGAACAGAACTAACCCAGTGGAGATTCTCTCTCGTGCTGAAACCCCACAAAGTTTCCTTCAGATGGTAACTGCAGATTATAGGTCAAAACTGCTTGATTCATAATTAAAACAGATGGCAAATTCCAGCCGACAGTGAGTTTTCGCACATACAGATTTATCTTCTACTAAACGCTCCCTGGATCTCCCAGCCAGTCCACACACACCTATATACAGAGGCATGTATGTACATGTCTACACCCTGCAGATAACACATACACACACACGAACATTGTTAGGATTTTGAAATTCATTTTCTTTCTTTATCCAAGGTTTCCTCAAAACAATACAAGATGACCTTTGGGAGACTGCTTGTACCCAAATCTAATCATTTCTAGGTTTTTCTTCTTTTGATCCAAGTGTTTCTACTTTCCAGAGGCCTGATCCTGTCATGCTGCCCTAAGGTGTGGACTAACTTTGCCCTGTGTTTTTTTCATTGGCAAACAACATAACGACACTGCAACTCCCCCTACCCAAACTGGAAGACAGAAGGGAAAATAAACCTCCCCAAAAGCACTATCTCAACACCACAATGATGACCAGTTTTGTTCATGTTCTTCCAGTACAATTCGGTAGATTGCTTTCTTTCACTTAACATTATTTCATAAGCGTTTTTTTCCGATACTAAATATTCTTTTTAATTAATTTATTTATTTGTTTATTTATTTTTGGCTGTGCTGGGTCTTTGTTGCTGTGCGCAGGCTTTCTCTAGTTGCGGCGAGTGGGGGCTACTCTTTCGTTGAGGTGCGCAGGCTTCTCATTGCGGTGGCTTCTCTTGTTGCGGAATATGGGCTCTAGGCACGCGGGCTTCAGTAGTTGTGGCACACGGGCTCCATGGTTGTGGCTCGCGGGCTCTAGAGCGCAGGCTCAGTAGTTGTGGAGCACGGGCTTAGTTGCTCCGCGACATGTGGGATCTTCCCGGACCAGGGCTCGAACCCTTGTCCCCTGCATTGGCAGGCGGATTCTTAACCACTGCGCCACCAGGGAAGTCCTAAATAATCTTTATAATTATCATTTCAATGGCCTCACTGAGTGAATATACACCATAATTTACTTAACCGTTTACCTATTGTTAGGCGTTTAGCTGCTTCCATTTTTCACTCCTTTAAGCTGGAATGAACATCTTTATATAAGCTATTAATTTAAAGCAGCATGCAGAGATGACTCTCCATCACTAATCTAAAAATACAGGGTTTATATATTTACAACTCACATTTGATTACGAAATTTAATTTGAGGGTAATTAAGACATTTATATTCCAAACAGCTCCTGGACATCAAGCTCTCCCTGAGCTAGCCAGGCACAACCATGACTTGCCATTTTCACCTCAAGACAGCACAGTCCAGTGAATTCTAAAACACAATTTTCTTATGAAAAATGAACTTTCTGAACTGTTGCTGCTTTAGAGCCAAGAGATTAACTCCAAGAGTCCATGATTCTCTGTGGTGACATAGCCAAGGCAAGCCACTGTTGAAAATGCCAGGCTGGTGTCATGCTCAATCCAAAATTCAAGGCAACCCTTGTTGAGTCTGTGCTCTAGGACCAGGTACGTTCCTGGGACCTACCTGGAGGTTCTCTGCGTAACCTGCACCCAGATACGTTGTGGCAACAGGCCAAGGAAATTGCTTACGTGAGTTCCAGCTGTTTGATGCTTTATGAGGTTTATCATGGGTCACTTCCAGTTACAGATTTCCCCAGGCAGGAGTAGTTGCTTAATGCATGGGACTTAAAGGGATGCAATGGCTGTGTGATTCTGAGCAGGTTTCGAAAAAATCTTGTGCCTCAGTTTCTCCATCTGCAGCTTGAGGATAGCAGTAGTACCGCCCCTGTGAGGCTGTCATGAGAGTCAAGGAGAAGATGCAAGTGAAGTGCCTAGGACAGTGCTGGCATTTGGTTAGGACACAGAAACAGGGAACGTATGGACTGAATGTTGAGGTTATACTGTAACGTGTCCATGAACGAATGCATGAAGGAACGATGAAAAACGACTGTGCCGGGCAGTTCCACTTGTCTCAGACTCTCATCTAGAGAATGTCCAATGTTCTTTTATGACACAATCATTTTTTATTTGTTTTTTAAATTTTATTGAAGTATAGTTGATTTACAATGTTGTGTTAATTTCTTCTGTCCAGCAAAGTGACTCAGTTATACATATGTATAATTCTTTTCCATTACGGTTTGTCACAGGATATTGAATATAGTTCCCTGTGCTATGCAGTATGACCTTGTTGTTTATCCAACCTGTGTATAATAGTTTGCCTCCGCTACTCCCAAACTTCCAGACAAAATCATTTTCTTAATGGTAATCACTTCAATCCCCCCAATAAACAGTAAATGAGCACCCTGGAAAGATGAGCCCAACTTAATATAAAAGTGATTCTTAATGTCCAGGAAAATTCCATGGTGAAGCTTTAGAAAATATCATCCAGTCATCAGTAGAGCTCATAAACTCATCTGAAGGCAAAATAAGTCATCTACAGAACTCCTTGGTGTCTTTACTATCAGTGAAGTTAAGACCACTTCATTACTATACTCAAAAAAAAATTCGGCAACAGCAAACTAAACTGATTAAAAAACCTTATTTAGCACCATCATTTCTACTAATAAGCAAATGATTTTTACATACTTTGCAACTCCCTGTGAAACAGAGAGGTGCCTAGGAATTTTTTATTATTATTATTTTGCCACTGGCAATTAATTCTTCTGATTTGTTCTATTAGTTTGACGATTGGGTCCAAGACTCAGAATATCTTTCCAAACCAGCAGACTGATGTAAAAAAATTACTTCAGTTCAGTTCTTGGCAAATCGTGATGATGAATAGCATGGTAGGACAAACTTATTCAGACACACATTTTTCTGTAGTGGCAGGGAAAAGGCTGAAAAATTACTATAAATTGCTTTTTGTAAAAATGCTTTCTCTTTCAAATTTTCCCTAGTATGAAGGTCTTCTGCAGAATGGTGGCACAATACATTCTGACACACCTGGACAACAAAGGCATTAAAGAATGAATATGAGATCAGAGTGAGGGTTAAGATGCATTTCCTTATTATCCCACCCCCCATACTCTCCCCAACACAAGGTCCCTTGTGTGCATCTTTTTAACCTCATGGAATAAGTAAGTGTCTCTTAACCATATATATTATCTACCCTCGCAGGCATGCTCTGTCCCCAGCACCCATAATCTAGTTCAGTCTGTACCTCTCCCTTTTCTTCTCTCCAAAACTGCCTAGTTTTTCGAGTTTCAAATGACAAAGGTCTCCAAATATCCTCGGTACCCAGCAGAGCACCAAAGACCAAAGCAGCCTTGTTCTCTGTCTTCTCCAAACTACCCTCGGATTGTGATTGTTTCAGGTTAATTCTTTGGTCGGAGGACACACAGGCTGCAATGGAGTGAGGACTTGCCTCAATGCTGGCTCAGCACAGAGCTGGATCTTTTCCAGATTGGAGCCTCAGAGCTGGCACTTTGCAGACACCCTGCCCCCTGGGAGGTGGGACACTGCCATCCCTTCTTGGTCTTTTGTGTGGCTTTCCACCCCAGTCTTACCTTCAGGACACACTCTAGCCACCCAAGGTTACAGGTCTAATGCAGTGGTTCTCAACTGGGGATGGTTATGCCCCCCCCACCAGGGCCATTTGTCTGGAGCCACTTCTAGCTGTCACTTCGGGGTGGAGGTGCTACTGGTATCTAGTGGAGAGAAGCCAAGATGCTAATAAACATTCTATACGGTGTAGGAGAGCCCGCCCAACAAAGAATGACCCAGTCTGTAATGCCAGGAGTGCCAAGGCTGGGACACCCCGGTGTGACCGATAGCAAACTCTGCAAGGATTATTTTTGATGTCCTCTAACATGATTCCCAGCTCACTGTTCAAGGCAGAATTGATGAAGTACCTGCATTTTCTCTAAGCTTTTCATTCAGTAACACTAGTGAAGTGCTGGACCGCGCCAGTGCCATGCTGGCATGAGACATCAACTTAACGGAGTCCCCAGACTCCAAGGGGGGGGCAGTTTCATTAACTCACTCTCAGACAGGGGCTCCGGCTTCTCCTCTCTTCCCCTTCTCTGAACCACCACCCCGTTAGCCTGCAATCCTAAGTCAGTAAGGACTAGGGACGTGGGGAAATGTCCTGCCTCTCTGTTCACTGGACACCTGAGGGACCAGAGACAGCATGGACTCGGGGGTCAGGTAGATCAGGATCCTGCCAGCATGTCTTACTTGCTGTGTGATGATGACTAAGTATCATAACCTCTCTGAACCCCAGTTTCCTCCTTGAAAAGGGACGTGTGGCAGTGAAGGTACTAGGCGTGGCCCTCCTCTATCAGCAGAGCTCCTGGGGGCCCACACACTCAATGGGTCTCAGAGCAGCAGCCACGTGATCGCAGTGCCTCTAGCGTTTCACGGAAGTGCTCTGGGAGGGACAGGGTGGCCTGACCCTGTTCTTGTTCCCCTCTCACCGGCTCCTGTCAATGACCTTGCCTCTCCGGGCACCTTGCTTGGACGCCAGTGCCCTGTACAGCCTAGCTTCCTCCCATCTGACTGTTTTCTTCTCGAACACAGGGGGAAAAAAATGAATGCTAACTCACAAACAGCATACTTAACTATATTTTCTCGCTTTCAGTTCAACCCTCAAGAAAGTTCTTCCATGTGCAATACACAGCTGTGAATCTGCCTAATAAAGTGAAGGCATTTTACCCACTGGTATTCCCCCAGAGCAATCATTGGCCACCTGCATCTTTTTAGTTGCATTTAATAATTCAGCCCAAGATGAATTTGCATGATTAACATAAAGCCTTGTGATTTTATTTTCTTTCAGGACTTAAATCCTGAAACAACCACCATTGTGTTCATTTTCAGAGGTTGTGATCAAAACACAAAACTTGATTTTAGAATGAATAATTTCTTTAAAAAAAAGAAACAACGGTATTTTCAAATACCGCTCTCCACAGAATCAAAGAAAAGAGTTGCTAACACAAACTTTGTAGATGTAGGGAAACCCATGTCCTTTCTATGGCTACTGTTAACCCGTTAGAAGCAAGCCATACTGCAGAGGTTTTTTTCCTTTATGCTTTTCCCATAAGGCAGCACGGCCCACTATCCCATGGCATCCAGAATGGCTACCATAAATAGATTTAGCTCAGTTCCTCATCGGAGGGCTCTCCACATTTATCTGATCAGGAGCTAGAATCCCCGAGAAGTCCTTAAGAAAAAATAGCAATTCTCTCGGATTCCAATAATAGATTAATCACGTCATCTTCAAAAAAGTAATAAAAACCCAAACCAAGTAAGTTGCATTTGGGAAACCATCTGCCTATGAAGTGGAGATGTGCGTGTGAAATGGCAATTTGCAAAGCAGAAGAGGCAACGCCGTCGGGTTTCTTCATGAATATAGTAAAACAGGTTTGTCTAATAGGGAAACATGCCATACTATCAAAAGAAAAACGAGTGTATCCCACATGGAGAAGGAAGCAAGCTTTAATATCTGAGAAGCATTTCAAGCTGTGCCTGCCAGCGATTCTCCGTCTGTCTGATTTTCCTTAACATAACAGCCGACCTCACCTGTTTAAAAATAATTAGGGGGCTTCCCTGGTGGCGCAGTGGTTGAGAGTCTGCCTGCCGATGCAGGGGACACGGGTTCGTGCCCCGGTCCGGGAGGATCCCACGTGCCACAGAGCGGCTGGGCCCGTGAGCCATGGCCGCTGAGCCTGCGCGTCCGGAGCCTGTGCTCCGCAGCGGGAGAGGCCACAACAGTGAGAGGCCCGCGTACCGCAAAATAAAATAAAATAAAATAAAATAAAAAATAATTAGGGAGCAGGCAGTAGTCATTCCGGCCCAAAGTTTGTGCTGCCTGTGTTTGCGTGTGTGTTTCTGTTCCACTGACACGTCTGTTGTCTCCGACTGCAGGAACCATGGTCAGTAAGGAACCCAGCAAATGCGCACTCACGACCTCGGCGAGTGAAGTGGAGCCTGCCGCCTGCCTGGCCCTGGAGATGAAATATGCCCTGGATCCCAACCGGCAGATTAAGAAGCGTAATAAAGCCCTGCAGGTGCGGTTTAAGGATATCTGCGAGGCGCAGAACGAGCAGAGGGACACGCAGCTCTCCTCGGGACAGCTGGGCGACAAGCCGGCGTCCTACAGGGCCACCTACCGCAAATACATGACCGTGCCCGCTCGGAGGTCCATCCCCAACGTCACCAAGAGCACAGGTGTGCAGACCTCGCCAGACCTTAAGAAGTGTTACCAGACTTTCCCTCTGGACCGCAAGAAAGGGAATCTCAAAGGCATCCCGGCCGCCGATGCCTTTAAAAGTCAAAACAATGGGTTTGTAATTGATGCTAAAGAGAAGCGTGAGGAAGGGCCCGGGGCGGAGGCCCAGCAGTGGGGCGCGCATCGGGCTCAGAAGGCGGCGGCGTTGGTTTTCCACTCCGATGAGCACGTGAACGCGCTGGACCAGCCCGCCGGGGTCAACTGCGCAGAGCCATGCAAAACCCCCGACCTGCACCGCTGCCGAGATGCTCCTCTCCAGATCTCCACGCGTCCTCCCTCCCAGGAGCCCGATGACCAGCTGCACGGGAAAGCAGAGCGCGACCGGGCGAACCCAGACGCCGAGGAACCCGCCGCATCGGCCCACGGGACGGTGTTTAAGACAGAGGTGGCCACCGTTTACGCACCTGCCCCCGGCGCTGGCGCCCCCGAGCTGGCCTTGTCGAACTCCGCCCCCTCGAGCGAGTGGTCCCTCTGCCCCGTGGCCGACCAGGAGCGGAGGAAGGCCTCACAGGCCAATGGGCTCCAGGCCCCGCCCGACGCTGCCCTGGCCTGCTCGCTCCCGATGCAGTGCCTGTCCCCCGAATGTAGTGAAGCGTCCCTGCAGACTCAGGCCCCCCCGGGGCAGGAGCACCAGCCTTGTCCGACAGCGCTCGCTGTGGGTGAAGAATGCCAACAAATCGTGCCTCATACGGAAGTGGTGGATCTGAAAGCACAGCTTCAGATGATGGAGAACTTAATCAGTTCAAGCCAAGAAACCATCAAAGTGCTCTTGGGGGTCATTCAGGAGCTGGAAAAAGGAGAGGCCCATCGGGAAGGGTATGTATGTTCACGCCTTTCTTATGACGCTCTCTGCAGGCGTATCACCCTCAGGGGCCATCAGGAGCCCCCACAGCCCAAATCCTTAATGAGACTAAAGGCTGCATTTCTGAGAACAGGCTGTAGTCTGAGGACACAGCAAGGTCAGAGCGGTCCCAGATTATTTTATGATGCTAGACCTCATTCAGCCTCACCTGCAAGGCTGACTTGCTGGTTAGCGTTCCTGTGCCTGGCCTGGAATTTAATACCTATTTTTTGAATGAACTGATGGAGCTTTCCTTTTTATCTCCCAGGGCCAAAGGTTTATGATACTGATGAAGTATAATAGGCATGCCAGTCCAGAATATCTAATCTAAATAAGAAGCTAGCTGCCTCTTAGGAACCATATTATGGAAGAGAAATTCGGATGGCATTTTGAAAAGTAAATGCTGACTCACTTACGCTAAATAATTGGAATAACATTGATATTCAGGACTGTATATGAGGTTTTATATTTTATACAACAGACAGTATTTCTTTTTTCTTACTTGGAACGCATAGAAGCAATGCCCATCCTTAGACAAATCCTAACTGTATATCATTAGGAGCAAGATGCCTTTCTCCACGAGCTGCCCTGTGTGCACAGACGGGCAGTAGAGAGAATGAAAGTAGGGCTGTCTGCCATTGATAACAGATTGCTGAACCTCGTTTCCCATCTTTTGTACTTGAAACTGTGCTAGGACGGCCAGGCAGTGTGCTAGGCTGATACGAAACAGCCAGCACTGCTGTGCTTCCGTGCTTCTTGAAACCCCGTGTCATGGCTCCCTGGTTCTGTCTAGACGGCCAGACCTTCTCTTTCCCATTCCCCCAGGAAGCTGTGTGGATTCCACCAGCCCATGTGTTGGAGGTGGCATCCGAGGCACTACCCTGTTGCCTCACGTGGTCAGCACGCTTCACCCCGTGGGCTCCCACCCCTGGTTAAGTGAGCTGGCAGCCAGCATGAAGATAAGCCAAGAAATGCACGGTCAGGGCAGCAAAGCACCCTTGCACAGGATTGTTGTGGCTGAGTTACATTGTGTTTGCATGCTGCAAACAAAGGGGAGGAGACAACCTCTGTGATCTTAAGGCCTGGCCCCAGAGGCAAGGTGCCTGGTGCAGATGTTGCCCTTGGTGTCTGGCTTCTCCAGCTTCGTGCAGGTGATTCACCTACAAAAGGAGTTAACTCTCAATAACCCCCACCTCCTACGACCTAGCATTGTTTGCAGCCTACAGTATGAAGCAAAACAAGTTGCTAGCCAATCGTAAACTAATCTAACAGTAGATTAATAGTAACCTACCATTAGAGAACGGTTTTCAAAAGGCTTTCTTAAATTTGGGGTTTACATCTCATTTTCATCCCACTTCAATCATTTAGACTTGAATAAATACATAACCAAAAGCAACACACTAAGGTGGGTCTGTAAGGGATTTGTCATCAGTAGAACACTCCCATGGAAACATGAAAAGCCCAAACAGGGACCGATCACTGACTTCAATGTAGCTGGTAGTGACTTAAACCAGACAGCAAACTAGAAAGATACCAACATCACCAAATGGGAAATAAACTTCAACAAATGGTATAAAACCAAATGCATATACTAAGTCGCGTGCATCTCACAGGGGTGCGTGCCAAAATAAACACCTGCATGGTTTGAACAGCCACAAACACCCCACGCAAGGAGACCTGTGTTCTACACGGAGGTCCCTTCTATTAGAACAGGGCGGAAAGTTGTTTTGAATGGGATCCTCTGAGTTCTCTGAGACTACATCAGTCTTCAAAGTGGTTTTGAGTTTGTTAAGACATGTCTAGGTGGAAATTCTGGCTCTGAGGACTTGGGCGAGGGCTGCACCCCTCTGTGCCTCAATGCTTCGCCTGTAAGTTGGAGCTTATCACCTGTCCTGCAGACCGAGGGTGAGGAAGACAGGGAGTGACCTTCTAGTGCATGGAGCCCAGCACCAGGTGCATCTGAATGGGTTGGTGTCTGCTGGTGGCGTGAGGGTTGCCTTGCTGGTCAGCAGTGTTGGGGTCTGGGGAACACTTAGTGGCCCCATTTTTGAGTCCAGAGTGACGGATGCACCCCACACACTCTCAGTACACAGGCGGCCACCAAGTGCCGTTCCTGCATGCCCTGACCTGCTTTGTCCAACAGAGTGGCCACACGTGGCTATTGAAATTCAAACTCGAACTAATTACAATTGATAATTCCGTTCTTTAATCACAGGATTAAAGAAACATCACAGGGCCCAAGAGCCACCTGTGGAGACTGACTCCTACACAAGACAGAGGACATTTCCATCATCACAAAAAGGCCTTCGCCCCAGTACACCCAAAACAAGGGACAGTGCCTGGCTTCTAACCATTTGAGGAGTAGGCACCTTAGATCAAGGCAAAGGATGACCTAACTTAGAAATCAATCTCTAGGTCAGTTGTTGTCTGCACAGGCCAGGTTCACGGTAGAAAAGCAGGACCATAGCCAGGTGAACTCCCACACCTGTTCCTAATAATCTTCATTTCCACTTCCCTCTCTGAGCTCTCTGGATAACAGTGAGTCAAGTGGTTTCAAATTCCAAAGCCACCTTGAAGGTGACCCCTCTTGCTCAACTGCCCAGGGTCATTCATTTGCCCAAAATTCAAATTCCCACCACTCTTTTCCATGTCAGAATATGGAAAAGGGAACAGTGGCCTCAGCGGCAGGCAGATAAGAAGCAGGCTCCTGCTCCATCCCTTTTCAGGGGTCTGGGGCTAGCAAGGGTGGAGAGTGGGGGAAAGGTCTGCTGGTATATTTTTAACAACTGGCTCTCAAAGAAGGGGGAGTAGCACTTGCTGATTTCCATGGTATAAATACTGCCAATAATTGTGGCCAATATCAGCCAGCTCATTAAATCCTGAAAATTTAACCTTCGGCTGCTCTGAGCACTGGACCAATCCCCTGAAGGACATGCACTAGGACAGTCACTTTAAGGGAGGAATTCACAGGACTTATTTTATGTACTCAGCCTAAGCCAAGAAATGTTATCTTATCGTTGCATCTCATGGTAGAAAATAGGAAAACTCACTCTACTTTATGTAGATTATTATGATAGTCATTGTGTAACACGACAAGGAATTTCGTGACCACATTAAAATATTGGAAAACACTCCACGTCATCACCTGTGAAGAATGCTCAGAACCTGGGTACAATCCACTTCTCTCCTCACCCTTCACACCCAAATTAGCTTGCAAGGGCCTCTGTATAGAAATTTACCTTCAGTAAGAGGAGTCTCAGTGAGGGAAGGAATTCTGTGTGCACTTGACTTAGAAATCAATCTAAGAGCTCACGACTTTGAAACCAAGTGACACATTTTGCCCCCAGATCCCCACTGCACTGCAGGCTTGAGCCAGGGCTGGCGAGGCATCGGGGGTGCTCTTGTGGGTGATGTTAGCCCAGACCAAAGGAAGACAATGCTCGTTGAACTTGGCTAGCACGGCCACGGGCAAATTACATTCAATGTGTAACTTGAATAGAACTTCTTTTCATCGTTGAGTTTGTTTATGCGTTACCAAGTCTGCCAGGCAAGTTCTTGTAATAGTTCTTACTCTGTGCATAGGAATTTCTGTATCACCAACCAGGACCATTTTCAGTAGCTTCCAAATTATTTTTCAGAAGAGACTCTTTCTTTACTCTCGTGTGCTTATATAGATTTCTGAAAGGCCTCAGCAGAGAAAGGTTTCAGTTTAGGCAAGTTACTTAATCTCAGCGAGCTTCAGTTTCATCTTCTATTCAACAGGGACGCTAGAAGCTTAACAACGCTGTCCACAAAGGTCTCAGCAATAACCGACACACAGCGGGTGCTGAAAAAGGACCCATCCTAATATGAGCATTTCAGCGGGATGCGTTCTGTAAGCGAGTGGATGTGCACAAAGTGTTCAGGAACATGCCTTCTTATTCTTAGTCCCTTGTAAAATGTCTGGGCAGTTCACTAAAACCACTCACTTTAAACAATTCAGGTGGCCTTTGATCCCTCTGTTTGCGTGAAGGCCAAGAATGATCCTGCTTATTTCAAAGCTCTCAGCGTTATTCTTGTCTCTTCCCAGGAAGTTCAGGGTCACACAGGATATCTAAATGAGCCACAAATGTAATCGCTGAAGGCTGAGACCGGGCAAACGGGGCACTGAGTTTAGAAACCCAACCAATTCTTGTTAACAGTCGTAATTCCCCAGAGCAGCTGTGGGTTGCTGGGCAGGTGACCCTCCGACCCGAGGCTGTGGGGCTGCAGCACTTAGCTCAGGTGCTGCACCCTTACCGGCCACCTCGGCAGGGAGATGGCTGCTTACTTCTAAGATGCTGGCAGCCCCACATGTGTGGTGTCTTGAGGGGTTCACTAGCTGATGACAACCCAGCGATCCTCGGTTCTTCAGAGAAGACCTACAGACGACATGAGAAGCTTTACTCCACCCATTAAGCAAGAGGGCAGGACCCGCCATTGCCCAGAGTGAGACAGGTTCTTTCACTGGTCGGGTCTCTCCCACCATCAGCCAAGTGTCACATGCAGGCTTGGGTGTGTGGGAAGGAGGAAGGAGCGGCCGAACCCAGGCCACTCCTGGCCCTTAAATGTGACCAGCAGGTAGAGAGGAAATCATGAAGCTCCGGGGGCTTTGTACTGAGTCAGAGCAAGTGTGAGGCCATCACATAAGACGTGAAAATCCTAAGTAACCAACCAGCCCAAGGTGCCTGGTAGCTTGCAGTGAGCGTTATAAATCCAGTGATTCAATCTCCCGGTCATGGGGTCCTATTCAACCTCACTGAGAAATGGGTTTCTCCACGGGGGGATGTCCCGTTCTCCCGAGTCCAAGTCACATAGCAACAGGAAAGGGAAAAACTAGCCAAGGGAATTGCCCTGAGATCAGGGGCCCTTTGAGGGCATGCTCTCAGTGGCTCTGCAGGCAAAGGCGATAGGAACAAAGGTCTGGGGACGGCCCCGAGTTAAGACGAACCCAGTGTGGAATCCTGTAGTCACGTTTGCTCAACTTTGTTTTTCCTTTTAATCACTGACAACAGAGGCAGCCACAGAATGGGTGAGGGTGTGTGTGTGGCACGTACATGTAGAACTAAGGACCTAGGCCTGCAGGATCTATTTTTACTGAAAGACCTCAGGATCAGCTTCCAGTGTAGCAGATGTCAGCAAACTTTTTCTGCAAAGGGCCAGACAGCAACAATTTTAGGCTTTGAGGGCCGTGCAGTCTCTGTTCAAGTGGTTCAGGTGTGCCACTACATCGTCAACACAGTCATACACGACACACGTACGAATGAGTACTGCCATGGTCCTAGGAAACTTCACAAAAACAGGCGCTAGCCAGACTTGGGCCAGTTTGCCAGCTCCTGCGACATGGTCCTGTAAGTGTAGTAACCATAGTTCCTCGACCTGAAACCAGGTCACAATATGGGCGCAGGGCAATCCCAGGTGTGACTGCCCCACAGACGAGTGTATCATTCATTCACAGGTTCAAAAGGCTTCTACCAGGAGTCTCCTAGTGTTGCACAGTGTGTCAGGCAAGATGCGGGGAGAGGGGACAAGTCATAGAACTCAGGCCCTCCTCTGAAGAGTTCCCAGGTCACTGACACTCTGTCTGTACAAGCCTACGCTTATCTGTTCATCAGCCCATCAAACCTTCAGGATTCTGCTGGGGAAGTGTGCATGGGCGTGTACGTGTGTATTATACACAAACCTGTAATTTACACTGCATATACATACATGATGTGGAAGAGGTCTCACTCTCCCACCAGCAGCAATAAGAGGTCATCACAACACCTATTTATACGATGTGACTTGCTTTCGCCTAGATATTCACGCTGGATGGACAGAAATTACATACTTGCTTTACCTTCTGTCCTTATACTGACAGATCACACAGCAGCAGGCAGTCTTCAGAGGGACCTGTCAGGGGTGAGAAATCTCTCCAAATTTTCTCTAATTATCCATATGCCCAAACAGAATAAACACTGCATCGCAATTACAGAGGAAGCATAGAGGGACCATTTAATTTGTTTAAGTCACAGAGCAGAAAGAACCCACAGGAAAATCAAGCATCACTGCAGCAGCCAGGGAGTAGCCCGGAGTCACGGAGGTCCCAGCAGGAGGCGCGCAGCCTCCCACCCACCCGGAGCCCAGGGGGAAGCCAGGCAGTTAGGCAAGCCCACCTCAGGTCGGCTGTGCGCCCTCTAGAAGGAGACTGGGTTACTCTTGCCCAAACCCACCCAATTAATTGAGATCAAAGTTTTCCACCTGGTTAGCTGGAATGGCCAAATGTCAAAGAGGGGAGGTGGGTGCTTCTGAGGTCTTGCTTGACAAGCATCCTGGCGGATGTCTCTGGAATGTGAGCACTGCCTTCCCAGGTGTCTGGCCCTACAGCGCATTGCAGGAAAGAGGGGGTGTGAGCCGAGAGCAGCACACAGTCAAGTTCAAAAACAAAAAGGTTCTCCTCCTGCCAGCCGCACCCCTGTCCTCTCAGGCTCCCTATGTGGACGGGATGGAAGTGTCAGCAC
Organism: Mesoplodon densirostris; assembly: GCF_025265405.1. Lineage (NCBI taxonomy): Eukaryota > Metazoa > Chordata > Mammalia > Artiodactyla > Ziphiidae > Mesoplodon > Mesoplodon densirostris. The sequence continues at coordinate 5,426,772 of NC_082661.1, forward strand.
TTCATTTTCTAACGTGCTTGAGAAATCAGTTTGGGTGTCTCTGCCCATTTGTTGCAACCCCAAACATTTTAAAACACGCCAGCCAGCGGACTGAGCTTCCCTCCTGTTCACGTGGTTTTTCCATTTTCCGAGAATGACCGGGGCTCTGCAGCCAACTGATCCTGAGCTGGCCACGTGGCCCCGTCCCTCCCTGTCCTACATGTGCTTGGGGATGGTTATTAACCTCTCCAGTGCCTTTCTCCAGAGGCTTCTGACTCTGTGAAAGAGACCTAAGAACACCCGCCCCTCCTGGGCTTCCCCGGGAGATTAAATAAAATACCGAGGACCAGGCTCTCTTTGCACACTGTGTGTGCAAAGTTAACTCCTTTCAAGTTACTTTGTTACTGAGAAGCAGCCTTCCAGGTGCTAAAATGCAGGGAGGTGATGCAAGGGTGTAGGTGTGAACACCTTCAGAGAGATCTTCTTGCTTTACTCCAAAGGCAGGTTTATTTCCAAGGATTAGGAGGGGCTGAGGATTACAGAATGGAGACCTCCAGCTTTGTGCTTGTTTTCAGAGAAGTGTACGGGGCAAGGTTATTTGGTGTTACGGCCAAGGCAGCTGATGTGGAGTCAGGAAACGTGGTTTTGTTCCCAGCTCATCCTAGCCTCGCCCCTCTGAGCCCCACGCTCCCACATGAAAGGAGGACAGTCCACATGAGACAAGGGACCTCAAGGGTCCTTTCTGATCTAAGAACCAATCCTCCAGAGATGTCCAAGAACTTCATAAGTTCAGCCACTGCTGTAAATACATAGAGAAGTTGAGAGAGAGACAAGAGAAAGCAACACGGCCCTTTCTACAGATGTCGGTTAATAAACGCACATAGTGGTCCCACTATTAGGTTTTCTTTCTCCCCCTGATGCCTCAGCCATCCCTTATCTCTTCCACGGCTACACATGCTGCAACTGGCCTCTGTCCTTCTAGCCTGCAATCCTTTGAATAGTCTTCAAGGAAACCCCCCTTTTTTTTCTTTTTCTTTTGTAACTAATGGCTTTTATATATTTGTGATAAAATATTCAAGTTCTAGGGCCTCCCTGGTGGCGCAAGTGGTTGAGAGTCCGCCTGCCGATGCAGGGGATACGGGTTCGTGCCCCGGTCTGGGAGGATCCCATATGCCGCAGAGCGGCTGGGCCCGTGAGCCGTGGCCGCTGAGCCTGCACATCCGGAGCCTGCGCGTCCGGAGCCTGTGCTCCGCAACGGGGGAGGCCACAACAGTGAGAGGCCCGCATACCGCAAAAAAAAAAAAAAAAAAAAAATTCAAGTTCTAAAGTCCAAGTATAAGTTACCGTGTTTTATGATTTTGAAATAGAAGCATGTATGATATTCCCTTCTAGCATTTTCTTCATTTAATACACAGGGCTGCACTGGGTCTCTCCTATAGCTTAAATGTATATAACGTTGTAAATACCATTTTTAAGTTTTTAAGCAATAATAAGCCTTTCCGTCCTTAATATGAAAAATGAAGCACATATATTTATGAGACTATAAAACAGGTTCCAAATTCTTGCTTTGGGCTTCATGTAGGTATCACACATACTTGCAAATGTAATTTAAATAATCTTCCTGTGCAGAATGCCAAAAGAGATTTCAAATACCTCCCTAGCCTTTTAAGTTGGTAGGTGAATAAAAGCCTCACTACTGAGCCACTAGGCCATTCAGACACCCCATTCGTAGATAAAATGAGCAATTCAAGGCATGGCCTGAACGTTTATGGAATTTATGGATTTGTGTCCCAGAACTCGGGTTTAAAAAAAGAGAGAAATGAAATGCAGGTTCTCCTTTTCAAATACTTTTTTTTTTCTTTTTTAAACCCCATACAATTTCTGCTAAGCTACGCAAAAATGGTTTGAGCTCTATGTCCCATTGGCTCTGGGGGAGAGTTCCAGTGAAATGTGTGTCTCTGGGAAGGGCACCAACAAAGCTCATCCATTTTGAGCACCTACAATATGGTGGCCATTCTGCATTGTCTCCTTTAATCCCCAAAAGAACACTGTAAGGTAGGAAACTAAAGCTTGGATATATTAAGTAACAGCCCCAAGGTCAAGACTGGTGAGAAATAGTAAAGACAGAACTCACATCTAGACCCACCAGGCCCCAGCAGTATCCTCTCCCTCCTCTGAAAATGGGAAGCCTAGATGTCTGCACTGATGTGAAAAGCAGACATTTTTGATGCTCCTGCCAATTCTGGGTTCTTCCTTTCACTGGATGGGATCAAGAGGCTCCTGCACCCAGACCTGGTAAGGTCCACGTGGATTTACGTTCTGGAGAAAGCACACTTTTAATGCTGGAGGGAGCAGAAAGCACCTTGGAAGGGATCCCGGTAATAAATTACGTTTTTAAGGATTCCTAATCAGTAAGAGGAAGCCCCTCTGTGAGGTAGTTTCAGCAAAATCAAAGCCGTTGATATGGAAGTCCAGGGACCAGCAGCCACATCCATGAGCAACCTTCCCGGGGAAACCACTTCAAAGCTTTCACGTACTGCCTGTCACCTAAGTGGCTAGTCCCGTGTGCCACCCGAGCTCTACCTTAATTTATGTCCACATTCGTGTGAGCAAACGCTGAAGCAAAGTTTTTAATGCACCATAAAAACAAGCAAACTTGTGTTTTAAAAGACAGATCTGCATGGACAGTTATGAAAAATGAGTTCCTCTAGGTAAAGAAGGCATAAAACTGGGCCTGTTTTGACCCAAAATGGAGTAGATTTTTTGGTCAGTATCTCATTGGTTACAGCACTAGACTGGCTCCCCAGATGAAAGTCTCATAACTGGACATCAAGAATTTTATACTTGCTGACACCAAAATTTGAAGATTTTAATCTTCAGCTGCAAGAGCTCTGAAGCATTTGTTTAAAAGACGAGTGCAATGTCAAGCTTCTGAAACAAAGCACAGAAGCTTCACGGAGAGGAAGTCTGATTTAAAATTGTGAACTAACGTGCTCTAAAAAAAATACATCAAAAGAAATTATACATCAAAGATAAAAGCTCTGTGGTTATTTACCATCAGAACCACTGCCCAACACACATAATTAATTATTTCAAATTAAAACCTCTGTAAGATGGTAAGTGACAATACTACAGCTGAAGAAAATGGCAGCGCAGAAGGAAAATTCATTTTCGTACGGTACACTCACGTTCATATTTTCCTTCTAATTTGGTAGCGATGCCACCCAAATTCATTTTCGTTAATTCTCAATAAACTATAGCTTTAGTTTTCTCTCTCCCTCAGGAAACAAGTTGATCAAGTCAGCTTCAGCTCAGCCCTAAACAGTTGTTTCCTTTATTAATAGCTAATCCCGGTGCCCTCTGGGGCCAGTGACTTTTTTGTCATTATTGTCATCATTTTGCAACTTAGCATCTCCTTGATTTCAGGAATATGTGAAGGAAACTGGAAGCCCTGCCCTATCTGTAATATAACTGGGCAGTTCTACATGCCAAATAGTAATTAATATCCGCCCCGATTTTTACACAGTATGATTTTCTATTATGGAAATAGGATTAGAAAACACTAAAGAAAAAGTCCTGCCCTGACAACAGTGTTCATCTCCGTGCCTGTCTCTGTTCGAATCTCCACGTATTTCTGATAGGAGTAATAATGACTATGCAATAAGAAGAAGACAGTCCCTCTTCTTCATCAGGCATGGCTCTGCGTACAGGCAAAGAAGGAGAGAGCTGGGGCAGGGCCCAGGGAGAGGCACAGACCATGAGACCCCACGCTGGAGGAGAGGCAGGCAGCTGCTGCCGACCCCCGGGGACGAGAGGCTGAATGGTCTTGACTCCCCATGCTGGCGGCCATGCAGCACCACTCACCACCATTATAGCTTCCCTTTAATTCTTTGTAATGAAAACAAGCATTAAACGCTTCCCTAACAGCTAGAGCCTCCCCAGAATAACAGAGTCACCGCATTTGTTGGGGGGCTGGGCTAATAAACGTTAATTTGTCAACGGCGTCTTAAGAAAGCCACCGAGTTCATTATATATGGTGTTTGCCACTGAAACGTGTTCACCAGGATTCCTTCTGGGATAAAGAAATGACATTTCCTGGGGTGAGGAGAGGAGCTGGTTTAGGTGCAGACTAAGCCACTTATTTTAATAACTGGGTGTGGGAAGCAGAGGATGACTGACCTTTCCCACTTGTGTGGGGAAATTTAAGATGGCATCAGGGTAATACTTTTAGACAGACGTTTTCACCAGATCCAGCTGGGAACATCAGAGGACTGACCACCCTGCGGGTGGGTATCAGTTAATCCAGCAGATACTCAGGCAGATTCTTCATTCATGCATTCACTCGTTCATTATTCAAAAATATTTCTTGAGTACTCGCTACACTTCAGACCCCAATGTGAGCACTAAAAGTCCATCACGGAATAAACAGACAAAATCTCTGCCCTCGGGGTGCTGACATTCTAGTAGGAGAGGCAGACTGAAAAGCAAAATCATAACTCAAATTTATGGCATGTTCCACGGTGGTAAGTTTAAAGCAGAGAAGAGAGGTAGGGTACTGACTTTCTATCAGTCACGACAGAAGCCGGCGTTTACGAAGCACAGCTCCAGCCCTGCTCTCCAGAAGGTACCAAACTACGTGCTGGGATTGGGAAGACGGCTGAAGCTGTGTCCATGGCCACCAATATGCTCTCAGCCACACAGGAGAAAGACACCTCTACTGGACATCATCAGCATTCACTGTGGAATGATCTGGAAAAGAGCAGGGTGCTGGGAATTTGCCAGAAGCCATGCTGGGCAGCCTATGAGGGAACAGCGGAGCTGGTCCAGACCAAGGATGCTGGTGTGAACGAGCACAGCAACTGCCCCACGGAAGGAGTGCTACTTTTTGAAGTGACACGACTTACTCCGTTAACTTCGGAGCAATTCCTTCATCTTGGAAACAAATGTCCTCTAGAGTTTAAGTGTCGTGAGGGCAAGGTCTGTGTTTTTTTGTTGTTGTTTTTTTTTGTTTTTGCGGTACACGGGCCTCTCACTGCTGTGGCCTCTCCCGTTGCGGAGCACAGGCTCCGGATGCGCAGGCTCAGCGGCCATGGCTCACGGGCCCAGCCGCTCCGCGGCATGTGGGATCTTCCCGGACCGGGGCACAAACCCGTGTCCCCTGCATCAGCAGGCGGACTCTCAACCACTGCACCACCAGGGAAGCCCTAAGGTCTGTGTTTTATTCATCCAAGCAACTGCTCTCCAGCAAAGGGCCACGCACAAAGCTGGCGAACAAGAACCATCCCATGGACTGAACACACAAACATAGTGAAAGCCAGTTGGTTACTTTCGCTAATTTATAGCAAAGTGCTTGAAAGTCTATAATCAGAACACTACACGGAAATAACTAGGATTACTGAAAATCATCCTGATGTGTTTAATAAGCTCACACGGTGTTACATAGAGAGCTCGTTCTTCAAGGGTCCACATCTCAATTCTTGGCTCTGGGAGAATGGTGCGTGTACAATTTTGAGAACTTCACCCTCTAGTGGACAAAATTAAGTAAGGGTAACACGAATGGGAAGAAGAAAGATCCAGCTCAAGCTATGACTGGGCTGTGCTCTAAAACATCACTTCTAAGTAATCTGTTTGGACCTCTGCACAACTTCCAACAAGCCAAAATCATAGATGGTGTTAGAGTTCCCAGGCTAGCCCTCAAGTTTTTTCAGCTGTGTTGAGACTCAACAGAGAATGCTGTGAAATCTAACAGTCAAGTTTGTAGAGAGATTATTTCTTCTAACACAGGACTCCAAAAATGGATCTCCCTTAAAGGTGCCAACCAGAACAACTCTTATTTTAGGCAAGCGACATCTGGAACATACACATTCAAATTCAGGAGGATCGCATGAGTGTGTGTGGAAAGAAGTATTTGATGTCCTTCGATCTCCATGAGAGCCCTTTCCTCCAAAAAGAAGTCCAGAAGATGAAACTAGAAACAGAGGAAACCAGTGGTTAATGAGAATGGCCTTACTGCCTGACCTCACATCTACAGGCCAAAGAGCAGGAGAAGAGAGAAACCAGGGTCCTGGAATAAATGATTGCTGGCTAAAATTCTCTAAATACAAACAATGCAGCGACTATAACCAAGAAACTGGTGCAGGCGCTGCTCTACCATATTCAGGGTAATAAACAGAAAACATGGAAGTGAGTCTTTTAAAGCTTTCTTGAAATGTCAAGAGCTGCCAAATCCCACTGAAAAAGAGATCAAACCAACCCTCATAGATTGACGGAGACAAAGTTACCTTCCCAAATAACTTTATTTTTCATTTGCTCTTTCATTCATCATTCCATGCATCCAAAGCCTTTCCACCTCTCCTGTGACCAGCAAGCCAGATGTTGGCTGGGCAAACAAAGGAAAAGGCAAAGCACGCCATGACGATACCAAATGCTGGGAGTGCTGGTGGAGGAAAGTCATTGACAGCTGGCCAAAGGGCACCTGAAGAGCAAGTGACGGTGCAGAATTCTAAAAAGGCTTCACAACGACCAGCGCACTTAGACATCCCTAAGGCAGGGGAAAGCAGGGGTGGTGAAGAGATCTGGGGTCAGTGTTAAATCTGTGTTCTTCAAACTGCAACCCCAGTCTTTGAAACAAACACACTGCTTTGTCAGCTTGGGGATTCCAGGCCACTAATGAACAAAGAATCGCTCAGCCTAACATAGCAAGTCGGCCACTGGCTACAAAACGGCTCCCCTCAGCTACTGGGAAAAAGGGACCTGGTCAGACCATCACCAGTGAAAGCCAGTACTGCCTTTTATTGACCAACGGCTGTTCTTGGCGTTTGTTAATTAAGAAAACTTTAAACTTAAAAATTTTTTTAACAAACTTAAATTGGATGTCCCCCACATCCTGGCATTTAATAGCTCAAGTTAATAAAACAGATATCGTTGAGTTTCCACGGTTATATGGGGAAAGTCTACATTCACTTTAGCCACTAAACAGCTGATATAGGAACTAAACTCCAGTTGCAGGGCGTAATCTGGCAAATTCCTAGTGAGAAATTAGACTTAGGAACAAGCCAAAACTACTGCCAGAGGTGGGCTTAAAACATAGGAGATGGTCACTGAAAACAGCTGAGTGTGACTATTTTTGAAATTTAATTTCCGCCAACAAAAGCAGTGGTATCAGTTTATGCCTCTAGTTAATGTCACTTTGAGACTATTAAGTGGAAAAGCCCTTTAAGATGCTGACGTAAATGATGGCTCGGTTATCAAGAAGGCACGGCTGCAGCACAAACCTGGCCTAGAATGAGGATGGAAAGAAAACAGTGAGAAGATGAAGTGAGAAGGCCGAAAGAACAAGAAAGATCAAAACGAGGAGAATAAATTAGACAAGGGCATAAAATGATCACTGAGAGCAGAGACCGTGCCGTTTTCTTTGTTGCAGCAAACAGTGAGCAGAGGGCCTAACACATACCTTTGAGTTAATTCAAAGTGACTCAATACCCTACGGAAGGAGTGTTTCGAAGACCCCAATTAAAGGACCACGCCCTGATTTTAACATTACCCAAACGCGTCTTTTGCTTACATGCGAAGAGCTCTAAACTTGCTGAAAATCACCGTGTCATTTAAAAGACCCACAAATTAGCAACGGGGTCACTTGCGCTGTGTGTCCTGTGCCGTTCGCCCTGCTCTATGTCCCAAAGTGGAAGTGGAGGAGGGGCCCCTCCAGGGGCATGCTTACACACTAGTGAGGCTGGCTGAGAGGAGAATGCTTTTCTGAAATCTAAAACCAAACACTCCATCCACTGTTCCCAGGGAATGTGAGAAGAGATTTTTCCTTGGGCAACTTAAGATCTTCTGGCGAAAACAGTGTTGTGAGATGTGGCAGGAGAAACAGCACATTAAAGCCAATTCAGTAATCCAGTACCAGTGATTACAATTCAATACCATAGAATTATTTCCACTTGCCAACCATGCTTCTCTGAGCTGCTTATAACTTTGTCAGACTTTGCTTTTGAGAGCAGGCACAGTAAGAGACATTTTTTTCCCTTTCCGGACCTTTCCACCAAACAATTTTTCTCTGCTGGGGCTGGAGTGGAGACACAGGGTTGTCAGTCTCCACTCTCAGGCCCCATCTTCAAGGTCTCAGAGACACTGAGCCACTTGGACATGGAGCCAGGAAGAAAGCTTCCGGTGACCTTTCTGTGATATTTTGCAGCACCCTCTCCTACCACCCAGGGCCCAGCTATCTTAGATCTCCCTGTGATGCGTTCATGAAAAAGCAGATGCCTGTCCCCGGCTCTCCATCCCTGCCTCCCAGGACACAACTGTGGTCCAGCGCAGGCTGAAGCTGGCAGACATCCTCCTTCGTTGATCATTCCTAAGGCTTTGTGACAAAAACCGCCACACCAGCTCCACCCTTTGCCTTCCCTTCTTTGTTTCTGTTGTTTAAATCCCATTCCTCATTGCCTCTTTTGTTGCTGATCTGCAACAGGACTAACTGAAGACTTGCAGACCCCAAACTGTCACCAATGCTGTCTATTTTATGCAAGTGGATGAAAGTATATTTTTACCTTCAGGAATTTTGGATAATGACAACTAAAGAATTGGAGCAGATGTCCTCAGAAGCCAAAGGCAGCTAGAGAAACTGGTGAACCACATTCTGAGTTAAACCTGAAAATTCTAGGCCAGTAAGAAAGGAGGATTTGACGTTTTCTTTGAATGGGGGTGCCCCAACTAGAGTTCCATGCTGTCTGCTATAAAGGACACTCCTTTTGCTTTCTTGAAAGTACAGCAAGGTCTTCTGAAGAAATCTGTTTCACTACAAAGAGGAAGTGGAAATGACTCTCATACTGGACTCCACCAAAACTACCTTGTAAAATCAGCTCGAGCAAAACCTTCTGCTTTAACAAATCAAGAACAACAGTCCCCTCCTGTGCTTTCCACAGAGTCCATTCTCTTTACATCCCTATTAATTTCATAACTGAAGTCGAGTCTCCTTTACCTTTCAATAAAGCCCACCCTGACCAATGAGTGTCCAAAGGGCATCAAGGAAGGAGAGGGTCGGGATCCCAGAAATGGTCCCTGGGTTAGACCCGAGATCTGGGGGGATGGGAGTCAAGAGGGTCAGTGGAACAGGAGAAACGGCACCTCGGACTCTCGGCGCTGTCCTTGGTGCTGAATGTTATGATTTCCACCCCCCACCTCCCCCCACCACAGTAATATATGCTGTTGAGTCCAGAACATTCACAAATGGCAACTAACTGTAGTGAGATGATAAACAGCAAGTGCTGCAAAGATCAGTGCATTAAAAAATCCATGTCTGCAGTGAGCATGCCTATCACTGGGATCCAAAGAGGTTTACACTAGAAAGTGAGAACCAGAACTTTTCATAATTTATACTTTTCATATGCTTTTTTTTTTTTTTTTTTGCGGTACACGGGCCTCTCACTGCTGTGGCCTCCCCCGTCGTGGAGCACAGGCTCCGGACGCGCAGGCTCAGTGGCCACGGCTCACGGGCCCAGCCGCTCCACGGCACGCGGGATCCTCCCAGACCGGGGCACGAACCCACGCCTCCCGCATCGGCAGGTGGACCCCCAACCACTGCGCCACCAGGGAAGCCCCCTCATATGCTTTTTGCACTTAGAATATTTTTCATTAGATTTGTCCATTACTGGACTTCAATATGAGAACACAAGAGACTGACTGTATTATTGGGTTAATAAATTAGTATTAACCAAACACCCAGCGTGTACCAGGCATTGTGACAGGCATGGGGTTATAAACCTATATAAGGTATAGGTTCCTCAAAACAAAAGAGAAGAGAGTTTTATAAAGGTAGCAATTAATGTGCAAGACAGGAAATTTTTAATTTTTGATCAAGATGTTCTCCCTCTGTGGCTTTGACATCAATAATCTAAGCTCCCTCTTCTCCAAACTTCTAATCACAAAAGACCTCTAGCCCTCCTGTCACTGGAGAAGCATCTGCTCCAGCAGTTCAGAGTTTCTGGATCGCTTCTCTTTTTGGCAGTGGCAATCCAGAAAGATAATCATTCCAAGTATTGGTTTTATGACTTGTTTCCAAGTGAGAAGGAAAAAATAGGGACATTCCATAATGGCACTCTGTGTTCCCTGTCCTGTAGAAAGGACTCATCTGTTTTGTCTGTATTTGGAGAACACATTCATTCAGATTCTGCAACGCAATTATTAATGGGACCATAAAATCATCAGCGAAGCCAAACCCTACATCTTGTAAGCCCCAAGGACAATGAGATGGATTATCAAAGCAACAAGCACAGTGGGTCACACAGTTCCAGCCCTCTACTAAGAACACCCTCAATGCTTAATAAAACTGTAGTGGACATACCTTGATTAACAATAGGTATTGGAGGCAGCCTGTGACTTAACCATATGACACAAGGACAACACTTTAACTTTTATCCACCAATTAATCTCTCACTGACATCCGTTTTTATGAACTACCTTTCTGGACTCCACCAAACATTTGAATCCTTTCAAAAAGAGAGGTCCTTAACAAAACCATGGAAACATCCTGAAGGGTCTTCCCGAGAATAGTTCGTGGCAATGAGATCTTGAAAACACTTCTCACACACGGTGGCAATATGGCGGACCACCAAATTTTCATTTAAATTAGCTAAAAAAGGGGGGACCACACACAGATATGTCTCTCTATAAAGCAGATATTATGACTCACTTGATTCTAATCAACAGACATCAGCCAAACCACACTGTATCTCAGGATTGCGTGAGTTAGGTTGGGCTACAAATAAAAGAAGGGAGAAAAAAGAAATTGAATGCAAATGATGTGATAGAAAGGGAGGAGTGAGAGTAAAGGTTAGGAGGAAGTAGGTTCCATGTCATTCTGTCATCCACGTATAAATAAACTTCTACAGTGGCTTCCCATTAAATTTACAATAATGTCCAAAGAGCTTCCTATTTCATATGATCTGTTCTCACCTCCCACCTCTCTCATGTGCTCCAGCTATTCTAGCCACACTGGCCCTTTTATCTGTCCTGCAAACATGCCAACATCATTCCCATTATGATGTTCACAAGTGATGGCCCTTTTGTTTGCAAAACTCATCTCTAGATCTGGAGATGACTAACTGCCCTTTCATTATCATCCAGGTCTCATTCCAAATGCAGGGTCCTCGGGGAGTGAGCCAGAGCCACCTGTACAACATTTCCTTAACAACGAGCCGTCTCCAGAGCCATTCATTCATTCACTCTTGTGTGCATGTGTTGCCCGTCTGGCTCTCCCACTCTGCTGTAAGCTTCGAGGACAAGGACAAGATCCTATTCCAGAATGTCTCCTCAGTAGCCAGAATAATGCCTGACACCTAATGGCACTTAATCATTATTTGCTTACTGATTATAACAGGGAAAAAAATGCATGCTTTTTACCAAGTGATAAGAACAGTCTGTTCAGAAAGGGCTTTAAAAAGAGCAGTTTATAACTGAAGAACCCCAAGGTCCTGGAAGAGAGTTCTCTTGTGTGTTTTAGGTGCCTGAAGCCTTTGTCCTGTCAGTGCTGGACTCATTGACTATCCCAAGGTGGCAATTATACAAAGTGCAGAACACAGGTCCCAAGGTTCGAGCAGGGCATCACGGAGCATCAGAAGCCTGGGGTCTAAGAATAATGAGATCCCAGACCTGAAGTGTTGCTATATTCTCCTCTGTAAAATGAGGTAGCGTAATTAATTCGAGGACTCCAGGCTCCGATGTAAGTGAGACACTTGGGAACTCCATGCTCCTGGGCAAGGAAGGGGCGTTGGTGTCGATGAGAACTGATGCAGATTCTTCCTGAGGTCTCGAGCAGGAAAGTTCTGCAAGCATGGAAGTCGGATTTTCCTTAGAGCCCAGTAAGCATGCCCCTCAAATAAAGGTTAGGAAATGCCCTTGATTTCGTCTGTTTTCTTTTAAAAGCCTAAACTTTAGAATGTGACCAGCGCATACAGAAAACTAATACAGATCCTCCTCGCTGGCTGGTGCTTAATACACACCAATGCAACACACAGAGGAGCTGTCCCTCGTCTGCAGCCCAGCCTAACAGCGGGACAGCACGTCCTGCAGCAAACACGTCATTGCCAGCACTTGTGCTCAAGTACCATGCTTATTTTACCATACAAAATGACCACGGTCGGACATGAGCTTAGGACAGAGCTCCAGTAAAATCAGTGGGATGCAGAAAGGCCTTTTATACATAATGAGGCATGGGAGAATGGAGGTCAGTGTCTAACACAGAGGACTCTTGGTATGGGTTGAACAAATCTGGAGCCAGGGAGGAAGGTTCAGGAGGAATGTACCCTTGGGGCTTGTCATCAGGAGGAAAGGGCTAAGGAAAGAGGAAGGTGTCATGCACAAGCTCTTCCCTGCTCTCCTCCTGACAAAGCTCAGGGGAGAGGAAAAGTCCCCAAGTGGGCATCCAAAGGCGTCCAATATGGGGGACAGAGGTCAACACAAACGCAGCCACAGGGTGATTCCAATTCTGGCTCGAATATCATGGGCCGCAGGCACTGACTGGCGACACTTTAGGACAGAATATTGTCACTTGATTAACAAATGAAATGCACAGAACTCAAAGGTCAAGTCCGAGTTCACCAAAGCTCACTGCGACAACATGGCACGGAGAGGAAAATCCTTTTGTCAAGTGTTTATGCAACACCAAATATAATGAGGAAAACAAAAGTTAATTTCAATTCAAAATCCATGACGCGTGCCAGAGAAGTTTACATAGGGAAGGTGATAAAATATCGACCATCCATGTTGACAGAAAACCTTCTGAGCACTGTTATTATGTTGAGTCACTCTCCAAATGTAAATGTGCCCCCGAAGTATGTATAAGCCAATTCAGATGGAAGCTTTTTTTCTGCCACTAATTTAACAGATTCTGGTTATCATGTTTGTCCCTTAGCACAAAGTAATATTCAGAATAAAATATGCCTGCACGTTAAAAATATCAGAGAGGGAAGGCCAGCCAGAGTGGTAGGAGAAACATAATGAAAGCTCCCCAAAACTAGCTTCTTGGGGTGACTGGGCTGAGGAAGATTCAAGAAAATCCTCTCATCAAACCTTTAAGTCTATACAACCTTCCAGAATATACTCCAAAAAATACTCTAAGGTTATTTCTGTTAATGGGAAGAGAATCAGCACCCCTACCTCTCCTCCTAAAAATGTCTAGTCTCACAGGGCTGACAGAACTCACCAGAGAATGTAGCCAGGGACGGTGTCAGAAGGCATTGACAATGAATGCAGCACGATACTCTACCACACAGGTCAGCAAATTTTTTTCTCTAAAGAGCTAGAGAGTGAGTATCCTGGGATTTGCAGACCAAGAGTAGTGTAGCTACTAACGTAAAAATGTTCACTATTCTTTATTATCAAAACTTAAAACTATTTACGGACACTGAAAACTTAATTTCATTAGTTTTCACGTGTTCCAAATATTCTTATTCTTTCAATCTCTTTCAACCATTTATGAATGTAAAATTCAATCTTAGCTTGCTGGCTCAGAGTGGGATTCGCCTGAGGGCCCCAGTGTGCAGACCCCTCCTCTCGCAGGCCAAGGGGTGGTGGGGCAGAAACAAGTCAGAAGGTCTGGGGTTGGTTTCCCATCAAAGTTTCTTTTAAACACCATAAATATCAAGCTGCACTGAAACATCCCAAATTCCCTTTGCTTATAACAAAATCAGATTATTTACTTCATCCCGTAGTTTATGTTCGCATACGAGATTTAATTTACCTATCAGCTATAGAGGTTGCATTGGTTGTATACAATAAATGCAGAGACAGGAGCAAAATGGGAAACACACGGATCGATTTCTATTACCCTAACGAGCAATGGCATTGGGAAAGAATCTGATGGGAGCCGTGCGCTCCAGAAAAGCCAGCGGCCAGCAGCCACCACGTGTAATGCTCTCCTGTTCTTATCTTGTAGGCTTTCATATCGGACTGGGCAAGACACAGCTAATTGTGACACATGCAGGAACAGTGCATGTATTATCTATAGGTATGTCAATGTTCTCCTCTTCCCACTTTGTTATTATGAGTGACAAATGATGTTTACCCACGAATGCAAGAATCATCTGGGATCATGCTGGGGTGATTATATCAGACAAAAAGTAAAGAACCTTTCCTGACCATAATTCTAGGCTACTTCTAAATACTCAGCCTCACATACAGAATCATGGGACGAGGGAGAGCTTGAACCCACGTATCTGGCAAATGTATCTTAGCAGTGTTTCCAAAATCGGTGTAAGTTTGATGGCTTGCTCCCTCAGAATCGACAGCCATGGACACTGTACTGTGTGTTCCGTAACGGCTGTGAAATATAAGCCCTTCAGATGGTATAGATCAAAGGCTGCAAACCACACTGTATGTGCTAGGAATACCACAGAAAAACCCAATGTGCAGTTTATTTCCTGGGGAATCACCAGGGTTGTGGTACTTATGTCCCTTCGGGCATAAGCCCCTGTCTAGAGCCCTATGGCTGGTCTTCCTGTTTTTCAATTTGAAGTGCGTTTAGATTACTCACGTTGACAAGAATACAGCAGAAACTTTCAACAAGCAAAAAGCATGTAAGGCTTTTGGCAATAATTTAGGATTTTAAGACATGGTCATGACCTTCAGAGAGGTTACTGTCTTTTTTTTTTTCTTTTTGGAAATATAATTTTCATAAGCACAAGATGAGAGCAGTAAGAGATGTTATGATTTAGTTCATTTTTTAAAATTAAGCCTGAAGAACAATTTTACTTGATTTGCCAAATTATCAACAACAAAAAAAAGCTGCACAGTTTTATATCTAAAACTGTACAAAGGAACGCCGATCTCAAGCAAAAAACACCTTCTAAAGAGATCTTCAAAGTTCCCACCCTCCTATCAAGAAGGCAGAGACAGGGAGAGGGTATAAATGTCTTAACGATGGCAAAAAGCTTGAGTCCACACAGTCTTGAGTCCATCACATCTCCAATCCAGACGGAGCATCCCAGACTGGGCCCCAGGTTCTTTACAAGTAGAGTTGGGTCACCTGGTGACTGGTGTGGTTGCAGCAGAAGAAACCACAGGGCAGACACGAGCTCCGGTACCACCGTAGCAAAGTCCGTCCTGCAGAGGTTCTCAACCCAGGGAGATTTTGCCTCCCGGGGCACATTTGGCAAGAATGGAGGGAGATGCTCGCAGCCGTCACAACTGGAGAGGTGCTACTCCATCTACCAGGTAGAGGCCAGGGATGCTGCTGACATCCTATGATGCCTAGGACAGCCCTCCACGACAGAGTCAGCCCATACAAACTGCCAACTGTGCCAAGACTGAGAAAGCCTGCCTTGCAGGAAGCATGGCCTGGTTGCGATCTAGTAAAAGGCACACAAACTGCTAAGGCCTCCTGGCTACCCAGAGGGACCCGGGTCCCCTACAGCAGCCCTGGCCCAGCAGGCCAAGATGCCTGATTGCTCAATATTAACAAGGAGGTGAAAATCAAGCACCCAGGCAAGAAACGTCAAGCACTCCCAATACAAACTTATCAGAGATGTTTGGTCAGTGGGAATCTTTTTACTACACCCATATTATGGGAAACAATTTTGAATCAACAGTGAAGGGATGTAAGTGACATAAAATAAAACGCTTTCAAAGAAAAAAAACTGCTTTCACTAAACCAGTCAATTAGGAAAAGAAATGAAGAACTGAGACCTCCTGGCATAAATATCCTCACCCTTTAGCTTTTGCTACTCTGGGAGCTAAAACTCCTCCAGTCTCCAATGCTATAGAGTCGAAGGGAACCCAGATTTCCAAAGAGGTTGCGAAGAGTGAGCCTGATGATGTAAACCCACTTAACACTTTGTGGGTGACTGAAAGAAGAACTTATTAGCACACTCTCCAATGTAAAGTGAAGTAATTTACATAAATGTAGCTCTAAATCCAGAAGTAACTTACGTTTAAAAAAAAAAGTGATTGGGGCCTCCCTGGTGGCGCAGTGGTTGAGAGTCCGCCTGCCGATGCAGGGGATACGGGTTCGTGCCCCGGTCTGGGAGGATCCCATATGCCGCGGAGCAGCTGGGCCCGTGAGCCATGGCCGCTGGGCCTGCGCATCCGGAGCCTGTGCTCCGCAACGGGAGAGGCCACAACAGTGAGAGGCCCGCATACCGCAAAAAAAAAGAAAAAAAAAAAAAAGTGATTGAACTTAAATCACTTTTTAAAAAGTTAAAAGTGTTAAAGAGTGATTGAAGTTTAAAGAGTTAAAAGTGACTGAACAGTCTGTGAAGGACAGGAATTAGCCTTGAGTGTTACTGTTTAGACGTGGCTCACCCAGCGATCTGTGTGAATCCCAGTACACAGGCCACTGGCTCATTTATCATAAGAACTGGGAGTTCCAGCACCACAAGAATTTGACAAAATTTAGTAAGACTCACTCACCAGTAGAGGGACTGAGTCACTGGGACCACTCTGCTCATCTCCTGCAAACTGGGGAAACGATGCGTGTCTCTTCATAGAGACCTTGTCATCAAAGATGTGACGGCAGGGACCGTGCCTCTTCAGGAACTGTGTACAGTGGGGGCCTCTACAGCCATGCCACCCTACAGTAAGTAAGCCCCCTCTCTAAGTGAACAGGGCATCCCGGGAGAGGCGGCACTAGAGAAGAAGTGGAGTTTTAGATCGCTCTTTCGGGAAAGTGTTTTAAAATCCCCCCGTCAGAGTGGTAACAGCAACAAAAACTTCCCAACACCCCAACTGCGGCTGCAAAGAGAAGTTACTCGGAAGGCTTAATGGTAACATTTCAGCTGGGCTCCCACTGGCCCCCAAAAGCAGTCTTCCTGCTGTGAATTCAAACAGAGGTCTCTATATTACTACCAAGTTGAACCTATATATTCGTCACATTCTGTTTCCCGGTTTTCCTATCACTTTATATAGGATATAATTTAAAATTAGAACTGTTAAAATTTAACAGTTACTCTTGACGTTGGTTATTGACATTAGCACGAGTTTTCTGAGCACACAAATAAGAGGAAAGAAAGCTCGCTTCTGGTTCACTAATTGAAACACGAGTCAAAAGAGAAATCATAAACGTAAACATGTTATTTGACTCTGAATCGTATAACTGTCTTACAATGTACATGGTTTTAAGTTATGCCAGTCTTTTGAGGTGAGGCCCAGATGTCTTCTGTGCCCGTGGTCACGCCCACTGGACTTCCAAGGTATCTGCCACAAACCACACCCACTTTCCTGAGGTAGAACACCATCTTGTGACAGAACCTGATTTCAGGGTCCTTCTGGACGCCAATTTGCCCCTCCCTTTGCCACACTCAGTACTTTGTAGCGAGCTCCTCTGTCCAAAACATCTAACCCACAGAAATAATTCTCTCTTGCCTCCAGTGTATCTCACTGGTTTATGTAACACTCAAATAAATCACATCGTTTCAATGCTGAGTACAAACGGCATAAACAGATCCAAACCCAGCATCCCCTGGTGAGCACACAGCTGGAGAAGTGAGGACAGAGGGTCAGGGATCCACAACAGAGGAGCCCGTGTGCCAGGAGCACCCAGCCCCGCGTGGGCGGCAGTTCCATCATGGGGGGCACGATGGTGGTGGCTACTCCAGCACCTCGGTGAAGGGGGGCTTTTATTTATTATTATTATTTTTTTGTTTTGCGGTACGCGGGCCTCTCACTGTTGTGGCCTCTCCCATTGCGCAGGCTCAGCAGCCATGGCTCACGGGCCCAGGCGCTCCGCGGCATGTGGGGTCTTCCCAGACTGGGGCACGAACCCGTGTCCCCTGCACCGGCAGGCGGACTCTCAACCACTGCGCCACCAGGGAAGCCCAAGGGAGCTTTTATAATCCCATCAGAAAACCAAAGACTGGTACAAGAGAGTGGTGGCTGGCAGTTGTTGATACCTCCAGATAGGTAATTTCCCTTGGAGTTCCCTTTTGCCAGAAAAGAATGGGGAGTGTAGAGCAAGGGAGAATCCACCCAGATGATTTCTCAGTGTACAGTCAGCCCTGTGATTCAATCCTCAAATGTCAAATGCTTCATGAAGGATAGAGGTTTCTTTGAGAGAAAAGCATCCAGAACACAACAGGCCTTGGGCAGAAGAAATCACCTGTCCAGGTGACCCTGTAGCAGTGCAAATGGGCAGCCAGAACATAGCAGAGGTGAGCCAGAGGAAGTGTCCAAATTGCAAAGGCTTTTTTTTTTTTTTTTTTTTTTTGCGGTACATGGGCCTCTCATGGTTGTGGCCTCTCCCGTTACAGAGCACAGGCTCCGGACACGCAGGCTCAGCGGCCATGGCTCACGGGCCCAGCCGCTCCGCGGCATGTGGGATCTTCCTGGACCGGGGCAGGAACCCGTGTCCCCTGCATCGGCAGGCGGACTCTCAACCACTGCGCCACCAGGGAAGCCCAAAAGGCTTTATGATTTAAGTGCATCTCTTTTCACGGAGGACGTCGCAACAAATCCTCCATCAATTCCTGCAAACGCCTCTGTAGAGACGATCCCATCAGAAGGGGATGAGTTCACACTCGGAGTCCCTGCAGTTGGTTCTATGCCTGGCTCGGCACTCAGGCTCTCAGGTACCAGGGCCTGCACCCTAGACTTCAGGAATGTTCTAAGAGTCCCTGTACCACCATCTCGGCCACTCTTCTGGGTCTTTCCCAGAGGATGCCCGCAGCACCTCAGAACTGAATAGGTTGAAGGAGTTTCAAAATAGACATTTTAAAATGCCAAAGGCCTGTGGCTGTCCCAGAGCCTGGGCGAACATGAGGGGCCATCAGAGCTACCAGTTTCCACATGTTGTCATTTGTCATACCTGTTTGCTGGCAGGCAGAGAGCCCTGGAGGTCAATGAATTTGATCCCTCCCACCTTGCATTTAAACACTGCTTTTCACCCAAAACCCAAGGACCCTCTCGGAGCGGTGTAAGAATCCACCACGTTGCCAGTAACACTTGGCCTAGGGACATGCAAAGGGGGCCGTGTCCAAGACACGGCTCCCTGTCGTTGTAGCAACGCAAGCCCTTGAATAAATGTGTGCCTTTGCCATGGGTGGCAGTACATATTTCTCTGTAAAAAAATAAGTCTGTCATAGAAAAAAAAAATCAAAGGGACAAAAGATCTTGAAGCAATTTCATGGAAAAAGGGCCCCCAGGACCACAAACAAAAGGTTGTGAAAATCAGCCTGCCTGGGACTGATGTTCAGATAGGGGGTGCCTCAGAGGTTAGGGCTGAGCTGCCATCCTCTGTCTTTGGAGGGGTGTCCATTAGATCTCCAAGTCCTGCATGATTGAAGGAAGGGACCAGGTAGGTCCTCTCTAGCTCTGAAATCCCATGAGTCAGTGATCTACAATTATGAAAGGAATGGATCTGAGAACTTCAGAAGAAAGTCTACGTGGAGATAAAAGTTTGGGCATCCACAGGGCATTTCTCAACCAAATAACATCCATTCCCGTATTGGCAAATCGATTTACAAAGAGCCAAAACCATCCTTGGGCAATGGATTGCCCTGCTTCCTAGACACTGAAACCCAAGCATCAAAAGTGATATCTTCCATCCGTGGGAATTTGGAGGTGGTTGACATGACTACAGTTTTTGTTTCCTAACCTGGACCAATTGTGAAATTCTAATTTAAGACCATCTCAGCATGAAACAAGATAACAAGAGATACAAGTTTTAGTTTTCTGTAGTAAAACTTTTCTGGCTTATCATCCATAGTTCCTGTCAAAATAGGCTGTAATTATTTCAGAAAATGTTTGAAGGATAAAGTACTAATATAATATAAGCAGTTGAAATCCTTTGTATCCACCCTATCTCAGTAGGTCTCGTCAGACTAATCTGATGAGTCACGCTAACTGATGATTCATCCTTTGTTCAGATTTTGTTTCAAAAAGGAACAATGCAACATACCATTTCCCTGCTTTACTGAAGTGGTTAATTCATAAAATAATACCACAACAAAATGGCTTGAATTCAAATTTGTGCATTTTTATGAGGATAGCCTGTGCTAACCTCAGTTCAAAGGCTTTGGGGAATGAAAGCGAGCTTTGAAAGATAATGATAATGATGATTCAGACTAATTAAGTAGAATCTTTACCAGAATTTAAATCTTCCTGTAAAGTATTAGAATTCCTACCATTAGTTCCAAGTCCTAAAACACCTGTCCCCTTCAGGACACTGCCCGCAGCTGCATCCTTTCTGTATCATCAGGGCCACCCACAGCCAGCCTCAAGTGACACTAATAATTATGCAGTGAATCCGTGAGTGGACTTGGCCCCCAAGGGAAGGGAACACTGCCCGTCTGCCTATCACTTTGTTTTCAACACCCCAAAGGGAGGGAGTTTGCAGGATGCCCTGTTGTCTATGTTGTATTTTCATCTTTTGATATGATCCATGGATGGTCAAGGACAGACAAAATTTCAAACAACTGTTTTGATAAAGTACCCGAGTCCCTTCCATTTGGTGCTTCTATGCATTTCCTCAGCAAGCATTTTTCATGAAACTCCTAGGAGATGAGGGGCATGGTCCCACACACCGGGAGGTGGGAGGAATCGGTGATCTGGCTGAAGACAACCCCGTAGAACCCCTTCCGTAAGACCTTTTAACAACAGAGTGGTAACAACAGGGAACCTTCTGTACCGAAGGTGTGGGCCACAGACACAGTGAAGAAAGGCAGAGGACGGGGAGATGAAGGCAACCAGGGTGTTCCACCTGGGGACAGCTGACGCAGAGGAGAGAGGACCATCTTGGAGGGGTAGCATCTTGGGGAGGGTTTAGATGTGTTCTGTAGAACACCTCCCCAACCCCCCAGGCTAGAGGGTTGGAAACAACCGGAAGGATTAGGGGGAGAAACAGCCAGAGGATTTCCAAGGATGAAAGGGGATGCCTTGCTGCTGGCACATAAGCATGTAGCTTTACAGCAGCTGGGGAACTTTCCAGTGCATCGAAATCTTTAACTGTTTATCAAGGAAGCTCCCGAATTCTGCAAGGTCCTTTCCAAAATGGTTGGAGGGTTTCAGGAAAGATGAGAAAAACACCCTAATAGTATGAGATGGAACAAGGAATTCACAGAATTAATGGTTTGCATTTTCTCAAATCATCAATAGAAATTCACTGCATCACCAATATGAACACAAAATAGAAGGCCACAAAGATTCCAGACAAAAATGTGCATGGAAATGTCACTGATTCCAGAGTATCGCAAAAAAGGAGCTGCAATCAGGACAGCCACCAGAACTGGACGCCTCGAAACTAATGAAGTCTTATTGTTAAGAGAGGTAATTCCATTTGTATGCAGAACCCGGGCCAGGTCTAGCCTGTCCAGAGCCCACTTGGAGCGGAATCTTTGCTGCCTTTGTCATTTAGTGATTCTCTCTTAGTGGAAGTGGCCAGGCCAGGTCTAGCCTGTCCGGAGCCCACTTGGAGCGGAATCTTTGCTGCCTTTGTCATTTAGTGATTCTCTCTTAGTGGAAGTGGCCAGGCCAGGTCTAGCCTGTCCGGAGCCCACTTGGAGCGGAATCTTTGCTGCCTTTGTCATTTAGTGATTCTCTCTTCGTGGAAGTGGCCAGGCCAGGTCTAGCCTGTCCGGAGCCCACTTGGAGCGGAATCTTTGCTGCCTTTGTCATTTAGTGATTCTCTCTTCGTGGAAGTGGCCAGGCCAGGTCTAGCCTGTCCGGAGCCCACTTGGAGCGGAATCTTTGCTGCCTTTGTCATTTAGTGATTCTCTCTTAGTGGAAGTGGCCAGGCCAGGTCTAGCCTGTCCGGAGCCCACTTGGAGCGGAATCTTTGCTGCCTTTGTCATTTAGTGATTCTTAGTGGAAGTGGCCAGGCCAGGTCTAGCCTGTCCAGAGCCCACTTGGAGTGGAATCTTTGCTGCCTTTGTCACTTAGTGATTCTCTCTTAGTGGAAGTGGCCTTTGCAGGCCTGTTTCCGATCACCACCACTTGTGCATATTAAATCCTTTACCAACGTGAGCTGATGTGGAGGAAATTAGCTTTTGTCTAATACTTAGTGTTCTGTTCCTAGTATTTACAGTGACTGATGGGGCGGGAGGAAGATGCCAGAAAGGATTTCCTAGGATAATACGTTAGGCGATGTTGTTCTGATGTAAGGAAATATGTTTTAATAAAGTAAATTAAACGTTAGAAAAAAAAATGACTTAACAGACCTGAAAATTCTCCTTGAAAATTCCCCAAACCAATAATCCAAGTTTTCTCTATTCCATTAGAATTATAAAAATATATTCTTTCTTTTTCCCCAATATGTAAGGATCAGGTTTTAGTCATCTTTAGTGACCTTTTACTAACCTTTAGTATCAGAAAGTCTATGTGTAACTGATGACAGCTGTACAAGTGAAAACTGATCACTCACCTCAACATATTCTTTGTAAAGCAATTAGTTAAAAATTATTCAGCAGAGAAAGGTTAATTATACTGACAGCCCTCCTCTTAAGACCCTCAGAAGTCAAAATTAACGAGGTAGTCACCTATGTCCGAAACAGGGTGAAGGAGTTACATGGTCAGTGTCATGAGCCAGTCAGTGTCATTCACGTTCAGACAACCATGTAGATTTTGTAGCCACCTATGTCCAAAACAGGGTGAAGGAGTTACATGGTCTGTGTCATGAGCCAATCAGTGTCATTCACTTTTAGACAACCATGTAGATTTTGTAGCCACCTATGTCCAAAACAGTGTGAAGGAGTTACATGGTCTGTGTCATGAGCCAATCAGTGTCATTCACGTTTAGACAACCATGTAGATTTTTCTACGAGCTGGATACAGCATCCAGTCCTTACCTGGGTGCCCTCAGCATGTAAAATTCCCTGGGGACTCAATGACAAAAGAAACCACCTAGGGTTTGCTGCAGTCACTCAGCTGACTCTCCTGCCCCATCAGCTGCCTTGAAGGAACTGATCCCACAGACAACACATCCCTGGAGGTGTGGTAGGGAACCCGGGGGTTTAGACAGGTCACCAGTGACACCGTAAGACATGCACAAGAAGCTCATGGCTTTCTGGCCTATGCACTGAGGACTATCACTGCTCCATAGCCTCTCTCTCTCTGCTCATGTCACAATAGGGGAAGCTCCTGAGAGCGTCAGCAACTCAGCCTTCTGGGCTGGTGGCTCAGAGGGGCCGGGTTGCTCTGCACTTTAGCTCAAGCACTGTGACCCCAAGTCATTCCTCTCTGGGCAACAGGTTGTCCACCCTCAAGATGAGAACAGAAGACAAGGTCACAGCCAAGATCTCAGCCGACCGGACTCGGGTCACCTGGCTGGGTGTTCCAGCCCTGGCACCTGAAGGACCCACGACAAACAATTTTGGAGAGTCCTGTGTTTTCTCCTTTTAACTGCAGTTACAATGCACGTCCTGCTCAAAGATTAAAAAAAATGATTGTGGGCTCTTTGTTGAGGCCAGGGACAGCAGTGAACTGGCAGTCCACATTTAATAATTATCCATCCCTTCTAAATATAATGTCTGATCTTGATGGCTTGCTAGAAGTAGGACATCAGATATGCTTAATACACATGTGGCACTGTTAGTGATCTGGTCCCTTTCTTACTCGAGAAATGATTATGGTTGGAGGTTATAAACAGCGCTTGAGTCTTTCTGCCTCAACCTCTCTGTGGCGCAAAATTACAGGAGGCTCAAACGCAGTTCCCTGATCCCTGTGCATCTGGCCAGCCCTCAAATTTGGGCACTTAGATGAAGCCCAGGTGCCAGACCACTCTTTGTATTCCAGAGGAGTCACAGATAATAAAGATACCGAGGATGGAGCTTCAGTCAAGCATAAAAGGAAGGACTGTCCTCCCGCGTGGTCAGGCTACGTACCACGATGTATTCAGAAAGGTCACTGTCTATAACTTTGGATACTTTGGAATATACTTTATAGCTAGGATAACTGGCTAATGTTTTGCTTTTTTTTTTTTTTTTTTTTTTGCGGTACGCGGGCCTCTCACTGTTGTGGCCTCTCCCGTTGTGGAGCACAGGCTCCGGACGCGCAGGCCCAGCGGCCATGGCTCACGGGCCCAGCCGCTCCGCGGCATGTGGGATCCTCCCGGACCGGGGCACGAACCCATGTCCCCTGCATCGGCAGGCGGACACTCAACCACTGCGCCACCGGTTTTGCTTTTTATAACCATAACCATAATTTCCTTGCCATAGGCCATCACGAAAAGGGGACAGATCTTATAGTTCAGGTATTAGTATTATTGAATACCCATCTATTTTTGGTATTTTAAATCTTACAGTGACTCTGTAAACTTTGATTAGGCACCTACTGTGTGAAAGAGTGGCGGAAGAAGCATTCAGAGTTATGATGAATCATTTCTATGTTCAAATTATTAATACTGGAAACTACTGGAACAAGCTCCATATATATACACAACAGGTATATAACATGGACATATTTTGTGTACATATGTTCGTTTTGATGAATAAGTTATAACTAGACAACAGAGGCAGCATTCTGCTGAGACTGGACGTGAGGGGATTCGGGTTCATCAGTTTATTTCAGTTCAGTAAACAAAGAGGTCACGTGCTGAGTCTCTCACTGTATTAAAGGTATCACAGATGCCGCTGAATTCAACATGGTCTATCCCTCGATGCATTTCACAGAACTGAGAAAAAGTAGCGATGATCCAACATGAGCCAGAAGTGCTCTGATAAAAATGTGCAGAGACCCTAAGCAGCGTGGACCAGAGGAGTTTGGACAGGACGGAGGGGCGGGCACATGTGGTTAGTCTAGAAAATCCACAGAAGGAAGAGGCAACAAGTGCCCTCGGTTTAAAGGATGAGAGGAAGTTTTGTCAAGGAGTTTCAGGTTTTCCTAAGGTAACTCTGGTACTTGGAAAACGCGTTAGGGCAGGAGAGAGATGGAGAGACGAAGCACTGGACGGCTGTTTCAGTGGCCAAAGTGAAAACTGCCTAAGTTCTTTGGGGGCAGAGGAAGGCCCTGGAGATTGCTGAGGGCGGCTGCATGGTACCCAGCTGATGGAAGCAGGCGGGAAGGGTGAGTCCAGCTAGATGCCAAGGTGCCCAGCTTGGCAGCTAAGTTTGGGAAGACAGAGCAGCAGGCTGGGGAAACGATCTGATTCTGGACATGCCGGATGGATGGGGCCCCTCAGTAGCCACACGGAGATGCGTCCAGGGAAGTCTGATGGCTATTTTGGGTCCTGGTTCTCCCACTGCCTAAAGGCACAGCCGGGACCACATATGTAAACTGAGGCTGAGAAGTAAATAAAAAGAGATGTGCCTGGTTCACCAGGCTTGCAAGGGAGACAACCCAGCCTGTAACTTGGAGCCTGACTTTCAGCTTCTTCTGAACAACAGTGTCATCCAAGGCGCTGACGTGAAGCCAGCCGGACATAAAGCACTGCATTTTGAGGACACTGTGAGAGCCATCGCACGCCCCAGCGAGCTGGCTGCCCTGAGTTTGCCCGAGTTTCCGTGCAGGCGTGGTGGCTCCATGGAGCCCCCTGGCGGTGGGCGTGCATCTCCACTATCATTTCACAGCCCGGGAAGCTCAGGTCCCTGAAGGTGGGATGATGTATCCCCAGTGGCAGAGGGTGGGTCAGTCAGAGCCACAGCGAGCACCGGGGACTCTGCGATCTGATTCAAAGAAAATTAAAAACGGAGGCCTCCGCTCTGCAGTCCACTGAGCCCCGCCAACACTGTCAAGGTTGGAGAAATCAGAGATTTCGGGTTTTCTTCCAGTCCAGAAAACACACAAGTGCCTGGGAGCCGAACTCACCTGCTTTTAACTCTTCACTGCTACACCCAGGGGACTGGAGAAAGGAACGTTCTAAATCCATTTCCCCTTCAATTAGCTCAAGGAGCTGGCGACAGCTTGCTAAGGAAACTGTGGCAGGGCCCGGGTATTTATAGGAGCAGCAGACAAGCAGAGCATCCGCTGGAGATGCTGGGACCACGCTCCTCTGCAAAATCGCATGAAGTCGTGGGGAGAAGTGTTACTACAAAGCCCAGCAGAGACGCCGGGAAGCAAATAAAGCTGGTGCCAGCTGACAGAGCAGCCTGAGATTCAGAGCAGATTTTTATTCCTTTGGAAATGTAGAGTAATAGTTCTGTAAGCAAAGTCCCGACACATAAAACTTCTATTTTCAAGAGAAAAAGAGTAACCAAAAAATGCAGCCTGCAGCCCGTGGCTTTAATCCTTCATCACCGTGAGCCACAGAGATGTGGCCAGTGGCTCTCGGTCGCACGCCTGGCAGCACGGCTTCAGTTACCACGGAGCTCTCAACACAAGCATTTTGTTGGATGGACGCAGGCAGGGGAAGGAGAGAGATAAAACGTAAATAATGATAGCTCCCGGGGATTTATATCTTGTCAACAGCCCCAGCAGTCCTGGGGCCGTTCTGAATCACCCAGCAATCTGCAGTCTGCGTTGTACCTCAGGCACTAAAGGAGAGAACAGCCAGCATAGCGGAAGCTGGCCCGGCTCCAGTCCCTTCACACTCAGGCTCAGAGTCTCTAGAGTCAGGACATTTTCCAGGCTGCTTATCCTCGGATGTGCAAGTGTTCCACGCGATGCGTGTGTCCCCTCGACGGTGCGCTACAAACGCCAGATCTGGCCTGCAGGAGGCGGGCAGTACCAGCAGCAGCCTCCAGCCTCGTGTGCGGCCGGACTCTGAGGCCCTGGACCTTGCAGGAAGCTGTGCCAAACCCCAGCCGAGTCCTAAGAGGTGAGGACAAGGTCTAGAGGCCAGACTTCGAACACACACACTCCTGTCTGCCTGTGCAGTGAGGGCAAGTCTCTAAGCTGGAGCTGCTCTGGGAAGGCAGGTCCAAACTGCACAGGGCAGGTACGCTGCCCTCGACGGAACTTAGAAGCAGCATCATGCAGAAAACCACAGCAGGGGCGCCAGCCCACAGGAAAGGTGTAAAGGGAATCAAAAGACTCCCGGGTTCCAAGTGCACAACTGGCCACACCCTGCTGACCCCACCCATCTTAAGATTTTACCGCAGACTCTTCCAGAAAAGGGGAAGCCAGGAGTAGAAGCGGGGGAGGCAGGCTCCAAACAGATCCTGGTGTGTGTTTTACGACAAAAGTTTCAGCATCTTCTTCGATTAAGTTCTGAGAGAAGGGAGCCGGGCCACAGATTCCACCGGGAGTGGGTCCAACAGCGCTGCCTGGGGGAGAAGCCCTGTTTACCGGCAATGAGGAGGGGGCTCGATGTGGGAGGAAGAGCAAGGGGGCACAGCCAACATCACCGACCAAGACAGAGCGGCTCAGCGCAATGGGGACGAAAGCCGAGACGGGACTTGTCTTTTACAGCCCAGGCGTTAATTCTGTAAGTATTACGTAGGCAACTGCCGCGATTCAGGCCGTGCTGTAGGTGCTGGGAGCAGAGACGGGACAATACTCACCCCGTCACAGCAGCTACATTTGGGGGACGGAGGCAAAATGATACGGAGATAAATGCAATCATCTGTCATGAGTGCCAAGAAGGAAGAAAGGAGCGGAGTGGGGGAGCTTTCAGAAGGCGCTAGAGAGTAAGGAGGTCACGTGGGCCTGGGGACAGAGGGGCACGGAGTGGCCAGGACACGTCCTCCAGACAGGGGAGAAAGCGACAGCCCTGAAGACGGTGACGGTGCCCACATGCACCGTCTGCCGGGCAGCTGCAGCCAACCCCCACCAACACGCCCCCCGTGTCCCTCTGATCGGGGTGGAAGCCCAAATCGAGGGCCATCGCTTCTCCACGGGGCAGCACCCCCCATCCCCCGCTCCCAGGCCCTATCTGGACAGCTCGCTGTGTTAAACAGGGAGGGGCTCTGGACACAGAGTCCAAGTGCCCTCGACTGTCCACCACTGGCTTCTGTCCAAGTCCTCTGTGCGGACCAGGGCAGCAGGTGCTGCTTTATTCTGGCCATTTGGCTGCTAAGACTGAAGGGCCCTTTGCTCTGTGTCAGCTAGAGTCGGCCAGACGATTAACCTTCGGACACTGCCCTCTCCAGCCGGCTGTCTGCTTCCGATCGACCCCGGTGACTTGGTGTGCTCCTCCCTAAAGGAGAAAAGCCCCCCAGTGGAAAGCACTGGACAGAGCCACGCTATTCCTACCTGACAAGCAGGTGCACTGCAACTTGGGGTTACAGACCGGGAGGGAGGTGCAGGGCTCAAGGTCACCTCACTGCAGGCATCTCCCAGCGGGCGCTCACGGCCACTCACACTCCCTCCACGAAGAAGCCAGCTTCCGGCGGCAGCTTCTCAGTCGTGGGGGAATGCAGACAGGAATCAACTGACAGGTGAAGTCGAGTCATTTTTTTAACAAGAACTCACATTAGGTTACGCTGTGATTACAGTGGTGGTTCTGTGGTGTGATAAATTGGTTAATAACGGGGTTCCCAATGCAGGAGCTTAATGGGAATTCAATAATTACAGGTACCCAGGACTGTACTGTGAGCCCAGGAAATGCTAGCACCCACCCTCTGATCTAGTAACACAAAACCTATCTGGGCCTATTGAGATGGTTATGACCTGGAGAACATGCTTTCAATACTGACCAAGCACCTTGACAAAATTACTCTTTTGTACCTAAAATACCATATTGGATGCTATACTATCTTACAGACTCAATGGCAAGGTTCTTGTTTTCCTTGTTAAATGTCCAAGCTGAAGAATTCTTGAATAGGTATTTCTTAATCATTGTTAGCTCTTGTCCCCATTATACAATTAGAGACCAACAAATGATAAGGAGAAAATAATATCTGAATTGCATTTATAGTTTAGGAAACTCTTCTTTCAGGAGAGAGAGAGTGGGGAGGATCCTTACCATTTTTCAGTAAGATACCAGGACAGTAATTATTATACCCCTTCAAGTGAAGGAAACCGAACCTTAAAGAGGTTAAGGGATTTATCTGAGCTCCCACTCACCCCCCACCCCCCCGCTCCACAGCATAAGATGAAAAAGCCAGGATGCAAATCCCTGTTCTTCCTACTGAGGCAATAACTGAGGCTCGTGTTTCACAAAGGCAGCATGTCCTGAGATTTGCACTTTTCACAACTGTCCCCAAGAGGAACCATGACTACATTATCCCCTGTTCTAGATTAGCAAGTCATGAGTTCACGAGGCTTTATTCTATTTCCTATAAACTGCAGCATAACTCAAAGAGGCCCTTTGAAATGAGGGGGGGGGGAAATAATTTTTGTTTTGGGAACAGGGGGAGAACTAGCCATAAACTTCTCTGACAATATTTTTAATTTTTCCACTAATACAGTCTTTGATGATAAGAAAAATGGAACAGTGGATTTAAAGCATAAAACGGTCCATGAGACGGGTCTTGAACTTGTTTTTAAAACTCCAGATAATACAGCTTTGCTGTTTTTGTCTTTTCAAAATGTCAAAATGTAGCTGGGATTAATGGTTCTCTAAATCAATAGGATATCATGTTTGTAAATGGTTTACGGCTCCACTGGATATAAAATGTTGAGCTCATGTATTATCATCACTGCTGAGCCTTCAGTGAAATCTACTGACATTTCAACTGGCATCCAGAGCAGAAATGGAAGCACAGAGTGGGCATGTCCGGAGGTCTGGCGTGATGCAGCACCCAGGTTCAAATTCTAGGGGTACAGGCAAGGCAACCAAAAGGGAGGCGAGGCCCATTGCTCCTGGGCTGATCACAGAAGAGTGGCACTGGAGCAGGGGGGTCCTACCCAAAGTTAGGGGATCAACAATGGTCCCTTCCAAAGCCAGGCCTCCGGACATGTCCACTCTGTGCTTCTTCCATTTCTGCTCCAACTGCAGCATTCTCAGGAGAAATTTCGTAAGACACAAGATATACTTAAGAAAACCAGCTTTAACCCTGTCGTTCTAACACAAACCCTATCACTACTGGCAAATGTCCTTCCCCATGGCTACATGTTTGCACATTATGGCTTCAGCCATGTTATTACAGTTTTGTTATTTTCACCAAACACTATCTATCTTTTTGCCTGGAAAACTATCTCTGCGAACAACTGAGTGATATTCAATGGTGTTGACTTGATAAAACGCACTCTTTTCTCCAATGTTGGATATTTGGGCTCTTACCAGTTTTTTAGGCAGATGAGATTTTGCAAAGGAGACCAGAAGCCAAGGTCACTTCACTTTACAACTGTTTCAGGTGAGATAAATGGTTTTCTCTGACCTTGTGAAAAGTTGCACAGAGCTTCCAAATACCTGGTGTACATGCACTAAGATGACCCCTGAACACTCATATCTTCGGTTACCTCTCTGTCCCATGAAGCACAAGTGTGCAGTCTATGGACAAGCAAAAGGGTTACTCACGTGTCACATTTCTCATTTCAACAAACACAGTCTATGCTTTCACCCCAACTGTGTACATTAATAAAACTTCAAAAGTTGGCAATGAATGCAAATAAGTTATTTTTCAAAGAAAATGAAACTTTTTGAGATAGTTCACAGTGACGGAGCACTAAAACATATTATAGCCAATTGCTTAATACTGAACCGTCAAATGGCATTACAAACATCATCCGAATGATCATTACCCTGCTGGGATGGCGCCAAATTCTGCTGTCTCTAAGGGAGCTCTTTATATAGGAAAGACCAAGCACTAACTTCTTCCCTCTCTTTTCTTTCTAGTGTGGAGCTAGATTTTAAGCAGCAAGAAGACAAACTCCAGCCAGTTCTGAGGAAACTCCATCCTTTCGAGGAAACTCAGGTCGCACACTCGCCTTACTCTCAGGAGACTTACTCAACTCCCAAGCAAAAACCCAAAACTGAATCTAAAAAGCATGGACGATGGAAACTCTGGTTCCTTTAAAACTCATGGTGTTTGGAGTCTAAAGGCCGTCTTTAAAACCCACTGGAGTTCAAAGTAAATCCTTTTCCAAAACGAATAGGACGGAGTGAACTGTGGCTGACTCGGACGCCACCAGTTCTCACCCTGCTTACCAAAAAGGCCTTTGTAACAGATCAACTCACAGAAGCGAAGTAGTACATGTCACACCTTGCCAGTTGTTCTTTGCAGTTCATGGATGTGGGATGTAAAACCGGAAACGAAACTTAACATAGTCAAAGATGATAAGTAAAAATTCTATGCCCGCACCCCAGATCAGCAAGGATTACGTTATCGACCTGCAGAACGTCAGGCTGTCACTCTGTAACACAGCTAAAACTCAATTATTTTCAAGCCTTTATTTTTTTTTTTAATACTGAGAAGAAAAAGTAGCCCTTACATTTGCAAAGGACTTCATTTTTACGTTTGATTTTGCAAATAAGCGGGGGGCGAGTGCAATTTTCAGCACATCAAATTCCGGAGAAAGCACAATTTTTTTCAAGTGGTCGGAGACCATGAATAATCTCTAAAATGTGACTATATGTATATTTGCCTCATGTGCTGTAGCGCTAAGCCAAGTGACATCTCAGCGTCACACTGACACCTCAAATTCAGTGTTTGCTTCAACTCCAGACCGGCGACATGCTTACTGCTCATCCTCCGAATGCCCAGCAGCCAGGAGTCCCCCAAAGTCAGGACATGCCTTTAATCACTGCAAGTTGACAGGGTCAGAGCTATCGGACACTAAGCTTTCATAGATCTCATTTTTAATCTTTTGGTACCCAAAGGCCAAATGATAAATCCTGGCAAGAATTTGAAAACACACGTAGAGATACACAATGGATAATACAGTCACCAATAAATCACAGGCGTTCTCTGCCACCAGAAAGTGTTTCTGTGGATCAATCTCTGAGACACTGTTCATCACGAAAGCTCAGCCAGACGTTTTATACAATTCGTTATGCTTTGTAACAACTGTAGAAGATCTGACCATCTCAAAGAGAAACCGCGTGCTTAGTTTAGCTGCTACCAACAAACCAACAAACGTCACCTACATTTAACCTATTAGTGAGTTGTACTAAATGACATACCTAGGGGAAAGCTGTGAATCAAATGTTTTTAGGTCTTTTTTAAATAAACCGTGACACTTCGAGTTCTCTTTTGATTACACATTGCAATATAAATCTTAGTTCCTTTATTTTTTCACTCATTCCTTTGCACCTTTGCAAGTATCTTTTTATAGAAATCAAAAGCCCCTAGTCTATTAAGGACTCTTGTCTATCAAGTTTTGGCTTTTCACAGTAGGAAGTAGGGATCTTCTTTTGACTTTTTTTGGTTCAACTTTGAGTCGTTTGTGAATGTACAAGGAAACCGAGTCTTCTGGTCTCTGTCCAACCGTTTCTTATCTAATCTCGTGCTCACACGCACACCTCACTGACCAGATGCCAATACGGTGGTCGGCCTTAGTGAAAGGATCTACCTGCGTTTCTCAGACTGGAGCTATTTCTTGCCACGCATTTTCCTCCTGACTCAATAGCGAATCTATTTTCGTTCTAAGTGTTTTGATTCTAGAAAGACCTTAGTGGACTTGAAGAAAAAGTGACAGGAGTATCTCATGTAAGCATTCTTTGGGGGTTACTCAAGCTATATCACAGATGTGTGCTTTAATTAAAAGAAAAACACACATCTTTTGTGGACACGATACATGAGGATACAAATCCTTGAATATCAGTTAACAGAACTGAGGAATATTGTTGTGCAAGAGGAAGGCTACGGTGATCCTATACCATGAAGGAAGTGCAATTGTTTCATGTAGTGATAAAATTTAAAAAAATGTGTTTCATGTATTTTCTACTCTTTTTAACTAAAGTTATAAAAAATGTTTGCAACAAGCTATCTCTCCTTGTGTTTTCAAAATCCCGGCTAACTCAGTGAATTGAAATAAGGGTGTTTGCAGCTCTCTGATTAGTACCATAATTCCATCTAAACAAGAGGACATCTAGTAAACAAAGTAACATCACTGTTTGAAAGCAGTCTAGACAAAAAAAAAAAGTTAATATTTTCAGAATCAAAAAGGAAACTGAAGATAAACAAATTCCTATTTAAAAATGAAACTGTCTTCAGAATAGAAAAAGAAATATTTTCAAACTCATTTCATAGTTTAACTGCAATGTGTCCTAACAGATGATGACTCTTCTCTTAGAAAGATTTAAGTAAAATCTTTGATACAAAACCAAGGTAAAAAGTACCGTGTTCCCTCATATGTAGATGTACACATGGCATTACATATAGAGATTAAATTATTATACTTGTCACTAAGTTCTTTATTAATTTTTAAATAAAAAAAATCAAAGGTCATGTTTTGTGTGGTTATTAATCTTATTTCGTGGTTTCAATAATTTGGTAAAAAAGAAGTAATCTGAGGAGATAATAATAAAGGAAAGATGTTCGGGCTGAAGAGAGAACTCCATCGGGTCTTTGGGAGAGGGGAAGGGGCGTGGGCACTGCCTACTGGCCTGGTCTGGCTGGGGAGGGGGCAGGGCTGAAATCCAGCTCAGACTCAGTTGACCAGACCATGCACCCCCTGGCATGGGCTTCAGCTGCCAGGAGAACAGGATGGCTTTTAAGGGCAAAGGGCACCATACACAGCAGGATCTGGCTGAGGTCTAATTTTTAAAGAACCTCCAGGGGACAACTGAACTCATTGGTGTTTCCAGGGCAAATCC
Organism: Mesoplodon densirostris; assembly: GCF_025265405.1. Lineage (NCBI taxonomy): Eukaryota > Metazoa > Chordata > Mammalia > Artiodactyla > Ziphiidae > Mesoplodon > Mesoplodon densirostris. Next base: position 5,460,253 of record NC_082661.1, read on the forward strand.
TGCCATGCCCCCCTCAAGACAGATTCTCTCTAGATCATCCATCAAGCAGGTCTGCAGCCCCAGGGGGTCGGCCACCTCCTTTCTTTCTTCTTCCCTCCCCGGGTGGGAGACCAGCGCCCCAGTGGGACTGAGCACCCTGCCTCTCCCACGGAGACCAGCCCAAACCAACCTCCTCTCCCAAGGGAGAGGGCCCCCTGGAAACTTAGGAGAGGAGAGGTCACCAACCCCTTTCCTGGGCTCTGCAATAGCAGAGTCCACTTGCAAGGTGCGGGAGCAAGGATGGGGCTGAGATGGAAGGCTCCCACTGCCTCACAAGTTCCTCTGGGGAAAGAAGTGGGTGAGTGCAGCTCAAGTATAGGATAGAGAGGAAGACCCAATGCCCGGAGCACTGGGGGAAAAAACTCCAAGTCACAGTCTACAGTTATCTGTGAGCCAAATACTGGTGTGGCCTCAGGGGTCCTCTCTTATCGATAACTAGATCCAACAAAGGGCATTCTGCCACATAGGTGCCCACCAGTCATTCTGAAAGTGTGCGACTAGCCTCCAAGGAGAGGTCCCAGGCCTCTGTATCTGGTCCTTCGATCTCAGACTCTCCCCCAAAGCAGAATTAAGTGGGGGAGAAAATCAAGGTGTGGGGAAACCTTGCTATCTTGGAAAGGGCATATGAAGTTGGCAGAAGTTTCCCGTATCCTATGAGGTTGCCAAGGTGTCCGCTGCCATGGAGACCTGAGGTGTGGCAGAAATGCCATCGTCATTCATGGACCCACACCAGGCCGACTCCACTCTCCAACAGCAACAACGAGCACGCCTTGCAAAGCCGTTCTCCTTGGGGTACCGTCATAGGCAGGGCAGATACACAATCCTCAATTCCAACTCAGAAGACACACCATTAAATTCAAGTGCTTGCTTTGTGCTTCTTACTGAAGAGAGCAAGGACAACATACAAGAAACGGGCCACGAACTCCTCCATTCCACCCTGTCTGTGAGGGCACAACACGTTTGCAAGGCCCACCACAGCTGGAATGAGTCTTTGGGGGCATTTTTATCAGCGAATAAAATGTGACGTGACTAGTAAGGAAGACAGAGTCACTGGTGCAGTGTCACCTAAAGATAATAGCAGCTGACTCGACATTGATATGTCTCCTTTTATCTAGAAAAGCTCTACCACATTTGGCATGGGATAAGCGTGCAACCAACTTATTTACCGGAAGAGAAGAACTATATGATTCAGAAATAATGTTCTGTTCTGTGAACTAGGGATAACTCATCGTGCTATAATGCGCAGCATACGTTTTGGCAGATGAGAAGGTCATATGCAAGCAGCGTAATGCCTTTTAAGGAGCTCAATAATTAATTTAAGATACGGTTTGGGATGAATATGCAAGAATTGCACCGCATATTTTACCCAGGTAATGATATGGCTTTCATTTCCTCTGCAGTAAATCCACAGTCAGTGACCAACCTTGAAAAAAGGCCACAGAAACATGTGAAAGGCAGGAAAAATTGCTATACTGATACCATATGGAAATGAATTTATAAAGTCATCACAACTCACACGTGTACCTGTGATAGGATGATTTTCTGGAAGTCAGATGTTTCCTAAGTAGGTTTATTAACAAACATACAAGTTAGAGACACTTTTTGCAATACTCATAGAGAAAAACCAGACACTGTCCAGTTGAAACTTTTATAATGCATTGCTTTCTCTTGCAAGGCAAGATTAAGGATAGCATTTTGTTAAAAGCACATTCATACATAACGTCCATTAGAATAAACATCGCGAAACAAATGTCCGTGCGTGGGGAAATAACATCTTTGTGTAAATATCTGGTGATGAGTCTTGGTGAAAGGGGGTCTTTTACAGCATCTTTTAAATGAAGAAGTATGTCAGGTCATTATAAACCATGCAGGCTCAAAGAAATCAACGGACTTTCACGGGCAGCATCTCTTCCCCACCAGTGGTGCCCGTCACGATGAAACACACCGCACCCATCTACGTCCCCTACAGCTGGTGTTCGCAGTAGAAACAAAAGAATTTCCATCACTTGAGTCTAGGGAATCAAGAGGTCTGGTGGTCACAAGAACAAGCGGAGAATGCAGGAAGAATGTTTCCCTTTCCTAAGCCTACTTCTGTGGATTTTCCAAGGGAACCTTTCTTTTGAAGAAGGCCACATTTTCCTTTTCGTGAATTAGTAAGCTTCAGTCTTCTGGTGTGTATCCAGGCCATAGAAAAACCTTTAGAAGTCCTTCTCACTCAGTTACATTTTTAAAGGACCCACTAACAGAATGTAAATCTAATTATTTGAAAGAGGCGGCAGAGGCTAATATCACAAGAGAAGGAAGGGTCACGTGTACTACTCATCCTGTCTGCTCTCAACCCAGCTTTGTTTACAGCACCTACTCCAGCAAAGACACAGGCATGTGTGGGCTGGGGGGGTGGGGGAGTCAAGGAGGGGGTAACCGTGTCACCTGCCCACCAGACAAGAGCACCTAAGCCACCATGGCCCCCTGCTCAGAACCATACACAACGACCAAGAAGGTGCCCGATGCTGATGGCCTAGAAATCTTTTCAAAGAGGAAGAGAAAAATAAAATCTGAAATCAGACAATGTAAAGCTCAGCACCTCACTCAATTATTCTATAGCATTAGACGATCCTGGAATAAAGATAAAATGGCATCTTAATTCTGTGGCAAGGTTACTGCAAGGCTTCTGTGTTAGGGTCTGCTGTAGGCATCCACACAATCTACAATCTGACACTTGCCAAACGGAGTTTTATTTGTTAAAAAACACTGTAATACTTAGGATCATGGCATATTTTTATCCTCTGCCTGAGATGCATTCCAACAGCCCATTTCAAATATAAAGTTGAAAGGTATAAAATGAACTAAAACAAATGATATATAACCAACTGCATGGTGTTTATAAGGTACCATAGATACAGTTAAAAGAAGACGCTTATACAGTACATCACAGCTTAGCCAATGGCGTGTGAAGCTCCCCACTTCTCAATTCCATATATAAACAGACGGGGAAACTGTCAGGCCACAACTGATGACCAACGAATAACTTGTTTTGATGGAAAGAGAGGTCACGCTTCTATTACTGTTGTCAATATCATGAAATAAATCATTAAGTGAAGCACAGCTATTCAAAACCTTTTTAATCACTTAAATTGTTAAAGTCCATTTTCAGCGATTATTTAGAATGTGTGAGCTGACTCATAGTTATACCATTTCCATTCCACTGATGCAAAAAAGAGGAGCAAACACATAAGGTCTGGAATCTCTGTGGTATAACGGCATGTTATAGCTAAGCCCGAACAGGCCGAGAAACCATTTTCTGCTCTTTTTCCACCCTAAAAGGGCCACTGATTAAGTTTTTTGGCCACCTTGTCAGGAATATTTTTTCCCCAGATCTTCCTCTCATCTAAATTCACGGAGCTACAACAGTGACGTTAAGAAGCTAATGCATAAATCTGCACGGGAGCCCGTGTGGAGAGCAAGGCTGAGCTCACCAAGCAGGGCAGCATTGCAGTCTCACTGCTCTGGGGACGCCACAAAGGGGACCCGTGGTTCCTTGACGACTGAAAGAGTCTCTGGACACGTCCAATCTGAAATGGAGAATGTCCTTCCTGAAAACATCTTAAAGCTGTCATCACTCATAAATAATTATAGTTACATTCAGTTGTTCTTTTGTTGTTGTTTTTGAGATTCCTTCCCTGACGGCCTAGTTCGTTTTAGGAAGGAATTTCTGGCCTCCTTGTACACACATGAGAGATGCTGGCATTGGGAGGGGTTAGCTTAGGACTTCAGTCCTGTTCCTGCTTCTAGAGACTTCTGCTGGAGAAGGACAGGGCGGTGGGGGGATGCGCCTGGATGTGGGCAGCTTGCTCTAGTGCCCCGTGGCCCCTGATGGTGCCCCGGACCCCGCCACCTATGCAGTAGGAGCAGGGCCACAGCTGGGTAAGACTGAGCCTGGGTCCTCACTTCATGCCCCCTTGGTAAAGGTGCAAAAGGGCTCTTCCCAGGCACCCCTAAGGGTTCCTTAGGACACATGGCTTCCTCCAAGCCCTTCAGGAAAGGGGCAACTGATCCGTGGTCTGGCCCGTCTTCCTCAAGGACATCCTGACATTTGGTCCACGAAAACGACTGAACGTGGCAAAGGGCAAAAGGTGCTTATTTCCCTGGGCGGCTGCCGCACTAACTACGATGCCAAACCAGGAAGAATTCTGAGCCCTCCTCTGGGCCTCCTGGACCACCACTGAGATCAGCACCATGCATCTCAGTCTCACAGAAGACACCAAGGAAAGCCAGCTCGGGCGCCAAACCCGGGCTCCCCACAAGCGCCGCCACGCTAGCTGTGGGTCTGGGACCGTTTCCCGTCTCTCTGCGAGGCACTTCTGCAGGGGCCTCTGCACACTGAACGGGAGGGTTAAGTGAGCACCCTCCATTCATGACACAGTGCCCAGCACGTCCACAAGTGTTCGCTGAGGAACGGCTATTCCTTTCGCCGCTATTATCACTATGTCTGAGATATGAGAAATTTCCCGAAGGCATCCGGGACCACATGGTCTGAGAGAAGTCACCACGCTCCATTCTAGATCCTCTGATTGAGCTGCGAGCACATCTTACAATCTTGCCCCAGGCTAAGGTCCCATCCAAACTGTTACGGGCTTGCTCCCTGCCCTCCTCTCCCAGCTCAACTGCTGGCCAGTGTGGGCTTATAACCCAAGTGAACACACCCCTAACCAGAGACAGAAACACCTCATCAGTTCACTGGCCTCCGCATCGGCCACATGTCCTCCATCTGCCCATCGTGAGTGCCCAGCACATTCACTGTGACTCCGTGACGGCTAGAACGTCACCTCAGCCCCCCTGCTCCAGCCTGTTCCAACAGGGGTCTTAGCAGAATGACACCAAACTTGGTTCAACTTGAAGCCACATTCATTCTTTCTACTTAAAGCCCTCTTGAGTTTCACAACAAGAGAGTGTTCCAGGGGCACCCAGGGCACAACCCCAAGGAGACAGGATCACCAGACCCTGGGGGTGCCCCTGGAGTCACCCCAATTCTTCCTCCACAGGGCTCAGTCTCCACCCACGTATACAAAAGCACTTCCAGATCACAGAAAAGAACCGTTATGATGAAGAGCGTGAAGAGGCAAATGAGGTTTACAGAATAATGGAAAAGTCCACCGCAAGTAACGCCAACTTACAAGGAAATACTTTATTCCCTAGTTTATACACGTTATAATCCAAACCTAAAAGAGATACACCTTAAAAAGGAAAATCTGCACATAACATGTGCTAAAACTGAGACACAAACTAGACAATTTTACTGGATGGAAACATACAAAGGCAGCAATTATTCTCCTGTGATTCACCCAAAACCACAGACCGCATCCTTTACTGTGATGCAGCCACAGAAACCAACACAAGCCCAGTGCTCCGGTCTTGCTTTGCTGCCTGATGGAGACAGACGGGTCACTGTACTTGATCCATTCCCAGGCTATGCAGACAGAACTAAAATCACCCAAGGAAGACCAATGTGCCTAGTCTGATTGCCAGCGAAGACTCCAACTGGATTTTCTGTTCTGTGATTAGGAAAGCTATTTTTTTGAAATGCAATCCACCAAACTTAGTTATACGGTAACATGTACTAGAAATGAAAGAAATTAAATGGGACCTACAAATGCATCTTTTGCCTACGAAACCATATTTAAGAATAATGATGGTGAGGAGGAGAGTGGCAAACTCTGGAAAAAAATCACCATAATATGAAAATGCTCCGGTCTTGCTTTAGCAATAAGCTTGCTAAATTATTGTTAAAACTCTGAGAAAAAGAACAGATACCATTCCTTGTCTCGACAATCTGAACAGGACAGACATCTACAATACTTCAGAGTAGGCATAAAATAGCAAAGTCGGAGTGCCTCAATACCTTTTTAGGGCCCTTCATAAAATTTTATTAATGGCATCTTAAATGTAAATACGTAGAAAGAAACTGCCAGAAGAATGAGGACTTAGAAGAACATCTGCATCCTTTGCTAGAAGTAAGCAATGAGGAAACTAGAACCAAATGTTGGTTTGTTTCTCTTCAACTTTGACACTTACTTAGAGAATCGTGGAAACGAGTACCTTTAACCTACTAGACTATAAATAAATGCATCCCAACTGCTTGCTGTATCGTTGTACAACATGGTTAGTTTCAAAAGGCAGGTGGAAAAGAACCACATGGATTTTCCGGCTTGAGAGCGAATGACTTTCCCGGGAAAGACGCTCTCAGCCACAATGAAACCCACAAGCGTGTGTCACCAAGCACTTACGATGAGTTCGGAATCCCGCCCCATGGAAATGACGGTTCGGTTCACTGTCCGGAGAAGCTTCTCCATGATAATCTGGACGTGCCTCTGAGTTGGTCCCTGCAGGAGGACACACCAGTGTAAATATATCACCACCTAAGACAGTGATTAACATGCCCGTCCCGCGGCTGTCACTGCATCCATTTATCCTGTAAAGAGTAAATCAATTACAACGCTTAACGAGATGAAAGATGGCCCTTGTCAGAGGCAAAAGCCTTCACAAAGAAAACTCAAGGCATTTTATTAATTATAGTCCATTAATGATGTGTTATATAATCATAGTAATTTAATTGAAGCGAACCTTAGAAATAAAAGCAACTCTGTTTAAACAATATCATGTTTATGATCCCTGATTAGCTCACCAACGAGTTTTCTAAAGACACTTGGCCATTTGTACATGGAAGGCTGACAGATAACAACCATAGATGGCTCTGCATGTCAGATCCCAATAATATGGGAACAATCACATGGAATCGAATGCTTAAATATCATTTTAGCACACTACTTAAAATTCAGAGTGCCAGAGAACCTTCTATCAGTAAGAATCTGCTCCTTTATTTTGTGTGTGATGGGACTGCCGATTCTTCTTCATGAACTTTGGACGTGTTTAAACGGGCTTTCTAGATGCTTCCGCACAGGCCAGGCAGGCACTACCTCCTCTGTGAGGCTTGGCCACACAACCTCTTTACTCCCAACCTTTCATCTGATAAGAAAAGGAAAAGGCCTGGCATGGGACCCCTGGAGGCTGGCCTTTGGGTTAAGGCTTCCAACACCTTTCAAAGGCAAAGCCCATGAAGAGCGGATGCAGCCACCATCCCAATGAATTACTTTACCTTGTCTCTTTCTTCAAGGGCAACACCCAGGCTCTGAGAGAAGGAGCAGGTGCAGCAAGGAAGTGCGCAGGACAGGCGCGTGCACACACGTGTGTGTGTGTGTGTGTGTGTGTGTGTGTGGACTGGGGAGGTGGCAGGAGGTCACGTGGGGGAGAGCTAAGAGCAAGTCCTGCCGACTTAAAATCCTGGCCCATCTGGCCACTGCTAGAGGCAGAGACGGACATGGCCCTGTACACCTGTCCAGACACACCTGGAGAACCAATGACTTTACATGTGTGTGCACACATGTGCCCAAATGAATGTGGTGGGTACAATGGGGTCGGGGAAACATAGGGTCAGATGTTTCCATATGTGCTTGCGCCAGCTTTTGTTTAAGACAGAAGGTCAGTGGAATACGCATACAATTGAGAAATGCAAAAGGAAATACCATTAAAAAAAAAAAACAGCCAAGAAAGCACAGAAAAAACTGCCTATGGGGGGAGGAACCCAGGAAAAGGGGCAGAGAACTGCTCTTCTCAAAACTCTCGGACGCACTTAAAACAACCAACAACAACTATGTGCATGTATAAAAAAATAATATTAAATATTATCTATTTATTAAATATAAAATAATAACTGAAAGAAAGTAGGCAATTAGCCTCCTGTTGTTTACTTCCAATTTTTAACATCAAAGTCTTTGACCTTAAATATCAAATCTAAGTCTTGGGAGTCACTTAGCTGAGAAGTCACAGGAAACAAACCTAAAACAGTATCTTCAGTGCTGAAAAGCACACGTGGTAATATAATCATCAGGCTTTACACATAAATAAAAAATAATTTGAGGATGCAACTCGAGAGAGAGCAAACGAAAGGGTAACCCTTAAAAGTCAGGCCATACCTTTTTAACTGAACCAAACGTGACTGGGTCCTGGGAGGCCGGGCCCCTGGGGGTCGCAGGGTCCGCAGAGGCGGCCCCGCTGTTACTCACCACGTCCTTCCTGTACAGAACCTCCAGGATGTTGCTGAGCAGCTGGCAGCAGGCCTCCAGGTCTTCCTGTCTCTCCAGATGGTACTTGAGCTGATCCGTCATCATGGGAAGCAGGATCTCTCTGCAGTCTGCAGGGGACACCGGGTTGCCAGTCAGCAGGAGACCCACCAAGATGCAACTCTGTTTGCTAGAAGCTTGTTTTCCTAGCTTGTGACACTGTATGTTACATGTACATACTCTGCAATGTGAAACTGACATCTGGAGGGGGTCAGACTACTTGACTGGGAGGAAATCACTTGTTTTCTTATAAAATAATTCACTCACGTGTGCACGCGTATGTGCGTGTCACCATGTAAATATACAACGATAATTCAGAAACAAACATAAATACATATTCACATATATCCAGTAGTATGTACATAGATACAAATGCAAACAAGCATGCTGGGGTTTTAACTAATTTTCTGTGCTGAACTGTAAATTTACTGATTTGCAACTTTAGAAGAAACACTTGTTACAACAAAAATGATCTGAATTGCAGCTCTTCTTATTATTTCCTAGGAAGACCAGAGCATGGTTCCTTCCTGCTCCCATATACCTCCCAAAGTTTCCTGAGCTTGGCCGGTTCATAGCTTACTAAACTCCCCGCTTAATGTTTACCCACTCAGGGACAACTTTCTGCTGGGCTCATATCTGCAGAGGGACAGTCTGCAGGGGGCTGAGAGCTCAGGCTCTGGAGTGAGGTTGTCTGGGTTTAAATTCTGTTGGCTTCCTTGCAAGGTTATCTCGGGCAGAGCTAATTACCTCTCTGAGCCTCGGTTTCCTCATCTCTAACATGGGCACAGTGGCACTAGCTACTCACAGGTTTGAGGTACAATGTACTCCTGCAAGGTAAGGCATGAAGGCCTGGTCCTGGTACAGGTGAGATGCTCAGGACAGGGTACTTGCTCTTATGATGTGATACAGATACTGGTGAAGAGCCCCAGCCCCTCTCTGGTCTCCCAGACCCCTGGGCTAATGAGGGAGGGGGCGGCGGGGAGCAGGTATTGACCTTGGAGGTGAAAGTTAGGGAGGTAATACATTCACCTGCTGGGAAGCGGAATCAGAATTTCCCACAAAGGGTGGGCCATCCAGGAAAAGGAACCCTATTCACAAAGTCAAGTAGACAGGGGCAGATGACATATTCACAGAGCCCCATGCACAGTTCAGGAGGGTGGGGAGAGGAGAAGCAGAATAAAACACCAGACGGGCAGTTGGAGTTGATCCTGAACATGATGGATGAGACAGAAAGAGGTGGAGAACTGGAAGATGCTGACAGGGAAGGGATATGATCAGATCAAAAGGCCAGAGACAGCCGCCGTGATGGCGCCAGGTAGGGCAGTGGAGATGGGAGGCTCATTACTGGATGGTTAGCTACGGCAACAGTCCAGGCAAGAAACAGTAAAGGACTGACCTCCTGCTACAGTGGCAAGTTTGAAAGAAGAGGCCTTGAACAGAAGCAAACTGGAGGCAGAGGCTGAACACAGTGGCAGGTGATGAAGTGGAGAGGAGGGTGGGGGCTCAAGGAGAGTCAAACACAGCTCCCAGCATCTTCGTGACCAGTTCATCCAAGGCACCATGTGATGCCATCCATGGAGAGGCAACTGGGGACAGAAGGGTGTTTAAGGGCAGAGAAAAGGACCGGTTCTGGACAAGTTGAATTAGAGTTGCTGCTGGACATCCAAGTGGCCTCATCTAGCAGGCACATGGAGAGAGGGTTCCAGACCTTAGAGATTTCCAGCCTTTCAGACTGAAGAAGCAACAGCCCTAGGCCGTAATAAAGGCCGAGTACGTGGATAAGACCATCAAAGAGGAATGTGTAGAATGAGAAGGGAGACCTGTGAACAGCAGTCAGGATGTTGGTATTAGAACAGAAGACGCAAGGCGCAAGGAAAGACGTGGGCTGACGCAGAGGTGAATGACATCACCCAATCCAAGGGAGGGCAGGTGGCCAGATATGGTGGCAAGAACGGGGAGAAAAGCACAGCCCTGGGATGTGACAATGAAAACCACACGGAGGGGAATTCCCTGGCGGTCCAGTGGTTAAGACTCCACGCTGCCAATGCAAGGGCGCGGATTCAATTAGTTCTCTGGTCAGGGAACTAACTATTCCACATGCCGCGCGGTGCGGCCCAAAGATCGAAAAAAATAAAATAAAAGAAGAAATAAATAAAAGCAGATGGAGTCCTTCTCAAGGCAGCTCCCTGGAGTGGGATGAGAAGACAAAAATAGGGGCACAGACACGGCTCTGGAAAGCACGGCTGTGAAATAAAGGCACACTGGGGTCTAAGGATCAAAGATCACTTGGGTTTTCATTAGTTTTTTAGATAGGACGATAGAAAGAACGTTCAGAAAAATCAAAGAAAAATAATGAACCAGACACAAATAAGATTCGAGATGAAATGCAATTACTAATTGTCTCTTCCTGTTGGGAAATCCTGTTTTAACACCAGCACCATCCATCCCCCAATGTGAACTGTCTGCTGACCACACCAGTTCTGTATGGTGAAACCAGCCCAGTCACTGTAGGTCCCTTTAAAATGCAGTGCACGAGAGAAAAGACAGCAGAGCTCGGGAACATTAAATATCCTGTGCTTGTTTCTAGAATTTTACATTTTAGGACTTCCAGTGTTAATGATACCTAAAAGCAAGTTTTGCATTAATGTTTCCTGAGTTTTCTGAATATAAGGAAAAAATAAGCATGCAACATTGGAATGGTTCCTGAAAGTATGCAGAGACTTGCTTAGAAGACTTTCCCGAGAAGTACACGGTAAAGAAGGCATGGGGACGGAGGCGCGAGGCAGCTCAGGGGGAGGTGCAGAAACCACACACGCCCTTCCGCTCTTCTGCCTTCCAGGGGACCGCATGTAGGAAGCTCACGCTAAGGCTTTTTCAAGCTCCATTTTGATTTAATCCCTAGAAAAGGAACTGATAGCAACTCCATTTTTCCAGATTGAGTTTTGTCCAATGAATATATGAGTATATGCATTTACTTGTTGACGTCACCATTACAGTAACCAATACATAGGCAGGGGTAACGCAGAGATGTCGAAGTGCTGCATACTGCATATCTTCCGGGCAGAGGCCAGCCGGGCTTGGATGACTATGACGTCAGGGGTCGCCGAAGGTGAGGGAGTGCGAGCACAGCACAAGGAGGTGGCGGTGCCCCACGGGGACCAGGCAGTCTCTCCACACTGGTGCTCCTGGATGTCAGGGGCCATCACACAATTCCCTTATCTTCCCACCCAACCCTTCCTGTGACGCCAAGGGTGAACACAGGACCCCATGGAGAGCATCTCTCTGAATGCCACAGCCCCTTGAACTTGTGATGGAAGTGCTCCCAAGCCGAGACGGGCTGCCAGCGTGGAGGGGAAAGGGGAGCCCAGGCATCAGAGAGCCACCCAAGGACAAAGCCAGTCCAAGGGACGTGCCACAGGAAAATGACCACATGCAGTGAATCCAGCCTGAAAATGCAGTTGCCCAAAATGCTGACCCACTGCATACGTGAACTCCACAGGCATCCCAAATCCAATGTCTTTCCTACACAGTCCTGACGTTCACAAGTTACATCCACCCCGGTAGCTCTGTTGACCTTCCACACCACAGCACAACATCCACAGTAGGGGCTGCACTCCCGGCTCCCAGCACCCAAGGGGCAGGAGAGGTCCCTTGGCAAAGCTGTCTGAGTGCAGCCCCGCCTGCGTTCAGCCTCAAGGTCCCAGGCAGAACATCTCCAGGATGAGTCCTCTTCCCCTCCCACCTGAAACACATCACCCAGTGTGACCTCAACAGGGGGTGGGCCCTCGGCCACCCCTGTCCGCGTGGTCATCCCCATCACTGCCACCACCGTTCTGGGGATAAGTCTAGTTTCCAAGACATGTCAGTGGGAGAAGTAAGAGCCACGAAGAGCTGAGCAGGTCAAAACAGACCCTGACCACATAACCAAGGAAAACATGACAACGGAGGCTTAGCAGAGCCATGTCTGAAACAAGCCTGGGAGGGACCCCACAGCGGTAGAAGGCCGAGTGGGCTTGCTGGGCCAGCGCGGGAGCAGGCGTGTGTCCATGAACAGCCCTAGAAGGTCAGGGAACACAGCTCTGGACTCGGAGATGGCAGAAATGGCTCTTTAGGCTCTGGCAACCCAGATGCTCTGGCCGAAGTCCATCTCACACGGCGTCATTTATCTGTCACGCCGGACAGGCAGGTGTGGACTTCACCGTTCTCAGAAGTAATCGAGTGTGTTGGTGTCATCGGTCAGAATTACTCCAGGGTGAGGGAAGTGATGGCCGCCCTGTCCATCTTCCCCAGGGAGAGATGCTATCAGCCATCCTTGGCTACCTGGTGGGAACGCCCACCACCCTCCACCCAGCCCAGGGGTCTGTGATTGCTCTGTGCATTTGTTATCCAGCCTCTTCTGAGGCTTTGGACACCAAACTTTTGGACACTTCGCTACCATTTTTTCATGTTTAGAGACATTTCATTCTCCTACCCCTGGGAACATAAAAAACCCATTTGTTATAATCCTTCAGATGAAACCATAGTATTTACACGTGGGATGCTTTCAACATCCATAGGACAACTGTAGCTCTAACTCCATAACCCACCCCATCTCTGGCTGGTCAAGATAAAGGCGGGTCATGGGGATAAGCCTACTTCATCGAGAGGATGAAACAAGACAACACGAGCAGGACTTTGTGAGGCTCCAACATTCCTGTGTGGAGGACCACCCCTCCGGCCCCAGGACAGGGCCCCAGCCCTTGACCACATGCCCGTCACAGGACCAGATCACCAGGCAGGAGCAGCCTCTTGCCTGGGCTTTTCTTACGGGCACAATGACCACCCCAGGCATCTCAGGCAGGCCTCCAAAGACAGAGGGTCACAGGGCAGCAGAACCTTCAGAAACATGTCCCAGGTCCCCACAGGAAGAATGGCAACGCCCCAGAGTCCTGCAGCGGCCGCAGGGACCAAAGCTGGAAGCAGCCCAAGCTGACACACCCACCTTCTCGGTGAGTCGTGATCAGCAGGCCCCAGCTCAGCCCCCTGACGGACCTGGGGACAGTCCGGCCTCAGGTGCCAGCTCTGGGACTGCTGGAAATTACGACTAGCTCTGTGACCTGTTTCTACTTCCTGGGACGCAGTCTCCCTGAGAGCAGAGGTCTTGTTCTCATCCACAGGAGTAGCCCTCACACATACACTAAGACCTGACAGTGGAAGTGCGTGTGTCCATGCGTGCACACATGTGTGTGCAGTGACTTCAAGCACATGTGCAAGCGTGTGTGTGCACGTATGCATGTGCTCATGTGGAGAAGTGCGCTCTTCCCAGCAGGACAGCTGCTGCATAGGACTTTTGTCCATAGGACTGTTTGTCCTTTTTCATGCGTAAACCTAGCACTGTGCTCCTATCAGTCAAGGAAGGACCTGCAGCCGAGGGCCACCCCGTCCCATCCTAGGAACACACCAGAGGGACAAAGGCATCATAGCAAGATCGCTCCTGCCTTTCTGGTGACTCAGTTTCACTGGATAGTGTCCAAGCCGATCCGGACAGCAGTGTTCAGGCGCACGGGCACACGTGTGTGTGAGTGTCTGTGTGCTCGCACCTGCACATGAGCGGTGTCTGGGGTCACTGTGATTACAGGTGCAGGGTTATCACAGGAGAGTCTGAGGTGAGAAGCAGGTCCACCTCCTGGTGCCGGCCCAGCCACCCAGCAACCCCCAAGCAAAGGAAAACAAACCTCACTGTACAAAGGACGTCCTCTACTCTGCATTTCAGCTCCTTCCAGGTTTTTTTTCAAGAAGTGGTGGGACACAAGTTTGGAAAAACACTAAAGATCCTGAAGTTTTACTGTTAAGTCAAGACAAAAAATTAAGAGCACAGAGGAAGCCACTACACCCACACACACTCACACACACTCTCACACCACACACACTCACACACCACACACACACTCACACACACTCACACCACACACACTCCTGTGGATGAGAACAAGACCTCTGCTCTCAGGGAGACTGCGTCCCAGGAAGTAGAAACAGGTCACAGAGCTAGTCGTAATTTCCACACACTCACAACACACACACACACACACTCACGCCTGCAATGAGCTGTTTTAAAGCAACCAAGGAAGAGGAATCTCCTGTCATATGCTGAGTTTCCCAACTCAGTATCCTGAACACCCTTCTCATGAACAGAATGCCATTTCTCTAGCATGATTTGGGCCGATTGTCCCATTTGGTTCCAAACAGATGGTCCAGGAAGCTGACAATCCCTCCACTTGAGAAAAAAAGAAAAAAGAAAAAAAAAAGAAAGAAAAACAATCAACCAAACAAACTCTTATATTTTAAAAAGAAAACACATTTCAAATAAACTACCCATAGATAACCACATGGAAAACAGCTGCAACAAATACCTGCCTGGAAGTCCAGGAACCTGGGTCAGTCTATTCGATTTTGTTTGTTGGCTTTTTAACTGGAGTCGAGCTGATTTACAGTGATGTGTTAGTTTCAGGTGTACAGCACAGTGATTCAGTTATACATTTATCTAACCTTTTTCAGATTGCTTTCCATTATAGGTTATTACAAGATACTGCTTATCACAAGGTCCTTGTTGCTTACCTATTTTATATATAGTAGTGTGCTTTTGTTAATCCCAAGACTCACAGACATAGAAAACAAACTTATGGTTGCCAAAGGGGAGGGAGAGGGGAGGGACAAATTAGGAGTTTGGGACTAACAGTCTATTTGATTTTGGAAAAGCCTTTTGGCCTCACGAAAGTTCAGTTTACCCATGCACACAGGAAATAATAAAATCCACCTTGCTCACTCTTTGCCTTGAATCTTACACAAGTTACTTAAATTCTCTAATCCTTAATTGTCCTTCTTTGCAAAATAGGCCTGATATTGTTAACCCCCCGGGTTTACTGTGAGAATTAGATGATATAATGTGTGTATCTGGCAAGGAGTAAGCATTCAATAAATAGTAGCTGTCAATAACAGTAACAGAAATAATATTATTATGCAAAGTCAGCCTTTTCAACAAAGTACACACAGAAAACTAATGCCTTAGAGTTTGCTATCCAGTAGGGTAGCCAGTGAACCCCTGAAATGTAGCTAGTAGCTGAGGAGTAGAATTTTCCATTTCAGTTAATTTTATGCAATATTTTTACTTAAATGGAAAAAAAAGACATCTGATTCAGTTATTGTTAACAACTGGAACAACGGGAAGAACGTGGGTATGTAAGTCTACTACCAATGGTAAATTATATTAAATGTTAAGAATCCAGATCAAGCATCTGTGATGAAAATTTAGCATCCAAATTGAGATGTGCTATAAATGTAAAAACCACACTGGATTTTAGAGACTTCGGATGAAAAAAGAATGTAAAACATGCCATTTGTCACATTTAGATCAAAGTCATGTTGACATGATATTTCAGATAAAATATATTATTAAAATTAATTTCACCAACTGTTTTGTACTTTTTTTTTTTTTTACTGTGGACTGTATAAAATTATAAATTATATACGTAGCTGGCATTCTAACTCGGTTGGACAGCGCAGTCTGGGAGTATGTTAGGAAGCAGATGTTAGACCTCTTGTGCGATTTCTCATTTTAATAAACCAGTGTCCAGCTTTGGAAGGAGAATCAAGGCCACAGCTTCCTCCTGTCATATCCTCTTCACACGTACAGGACTGCAGGCCTCATCAGCACCTGGTAGTCTGAGTCAAGGCATAGGTCTGACCCCACAAGGAAGCGAAAACCAGCCAGCACAGTTGTCCTGGTTTTCGCTGCCGTGCACAGAAGGGAACGCTGACAGCCCAGCCCAGACAGCCAGGAAGGAGCAGGCAGCCCATGGGCTCAGACACCATGCAAATCAGCCATGGGGATCAGAGGTCCTGCAACACACCAGCCAGCCTTCCACACCCCCTTTCCCAGTGTGATCCACTATGATTACAGACAGCAATGACTTCACATCTGTTCATCCTCAGCTGTGCAGGCTGAAGCCATGATGATTAATGCTCTGGTAATGGGCACAGAGTAAAAAATATTAATCTTTATAAAAGGTATTCAACAGGCATCATCAGCTTATAAATGTCCAAGCAGAATATCCGTCTATAACTCCATTACAGCTCTACATCAAAGCAAGGTGCAAATACAAGAATGAATCTGTCCATTTAAAACTTTCATTTTATGAACACTAAATAATGTGCTTCTTAATTTTGTTTGGTCACATTAAACAAATGATCCATAAAGTGCATTTAATAACCTTGAGCCTGTTACATAGAACTAAGATCCAGATGAACACTTTTAATGAGAACTAAACAGTAAGAGCCATATAAATGGGGGATGCTTGCTATTCATCTTATACAGTCATCTTATTTTTCAACAGTCTAAGAACATTGTACCCACATGATTCGATTTGTTCAAATAATTCTCTCCTTCCATACAAATCTTTAAACACCAGAAATAAAGAAAACAGAGCCAGCAATGGAAGGGGTCACAGGAGCAATCTACTCATGTCCAAATTTTACAGATGTGGGAACCAGGAGCCAGAATGTAGGGACCAGGCAGCAGCTGAGCCAGAATTAGATGCCTGATCCTGAAGCCAGAGCTCGTTATGACCCATGCATGTGCACGTGTGTGTCAACATGTATGATTCAGGTATCTTTACATGTCTAATGCAGATTTAATTTTTCCAAGAATTACTTTAATTCACTTTTTTTTTTTTTTTTTGCTGTACGCGGGCCTCTCACTGCTGTGGCCTCTCCCGTTGCGGAGCACAGGCTCCGGACACACAGGCCCCGCGGCCATGGCTCGCGGGCCCAGCCGCTCCGCGGCATGTGGGATCCTCCGGGATCGGGGCACGAACCCGTGTCCCCTGCATCGGCAGGCGGACTCTCAACCACTGCGCCACCAGGGAGGCCCTACTTTAATTCACTTTAAGTAAGCTCTGATTATTAGCAGTACCAGCAGGATAAATTCACATCAAGTAACCCTGAGTATGTCCATTTTCCTTTCGGAACTTCCGTTTCTTTGTCTGTAAAATGGAGTAAATACAACTGCCCTGCACTGTGTTTCAATTCCTATCTACGGGTAGTACCTCTGTAAGTATTCTGGTAAGAAGATTCTCAGCACCACTTGGCTGAGCGCTGAAATGATCAGAAATAAGATAATCTGCCTGTCATCTCTGAGGTACCCAATGTCACAAAATTTTAATTGAGTGACACAGCAATTAAAAGTATCTTGAAAATTGGAAGTGAACATGGCAAGATACAGATTGCAGAACAATAGGAAAAAGAAGCTGGTCAAAGACACATCTTCCGGATGAAGCCACCAGGCCTCGTAAAAAGTGTGTCACCTTTTGAAAGAAGGGAGTGGGGCAGCAGCTATTTTGTATCCTGTAGTTTAGAGAAGTATAATCATAGCGGTTAACCAGCCACTAGTATCATAATAATAAATACTGTGTCAGAAGAAAGAAATGGAAGAAGAACCAATGGAGAAAAATCTAAAGTGAGTCCCATTTAAAAGCAGATGAAAATATTAGAAAGACTCAAACAAAATGCCAGGGAAGATAGTGTGGAAAGTACTGGTCAGACCAGGAATCTATCCTCTGGATGGAAATGCATTTAAGGAGGTAGCTTGGTACATTTGAGAGGAATTCGATAGGTCTGCCTATCCTTGGGCAGAATCTTACCACGTGGAGGATGAGAAAACAAAGAGACAAATACAGAGCTGGGGAGCCGTGTGCACGCTTTTACCCAAGAGCGTGAAGCTCACCAAGAACACAGGTTTTGGCCAGTGTGGCCCAGCACACACTCCTCTACTGCTTGCCCCCATATTGAGCTCTACAGTGAAAAAAACAACGTCAAAACCAAATGGTCTGTCCACTCCATCTCGAGGGAAGGACTGTGCCCTCAGGGAGGGGTTTACGCAACAGAAAAAAGTAGGGTCTAGAAGGAGAACATAGGAGACCGCAGGCTGACCTGGGGCTCCTCCAACTGTCCCAGGCAAGTTTCTGTAGGCAACACGGTGCACGTACAGAGCTAAGCTTGGGGCCAGGAAGGAACCGTGAACTGGGGAGACTCAGAGACCTGCCGTCCCAGTGCCAATGTGAGCATGATTGGATGGGACAACCAAGGCAGCCTCTTCTAAGACTGCTCTTATGTCCCAAATATCAAGCAACAGGGACAGGAGTCCACTCAGAGGTGGGTGCAGAACAGAGAGCCAACAGACTATGATAAAGGTTAGACCAATACACCCTGAGGAATGTAGCACTGCCAATTTGATCACAAAGAAAGAGAAGAGAAAAGGCTATGAAAACTCCAAAAGCACATGAACACAACACTACATGGTTTATTTATGTTTAATCTATTTATGTGTATATTTATTCACATACTTGTAATTTATCTTGTTCCATATGGCACTTGAAGTGAATTCAGTTTTCAGAATGCATAATTCTTATGGTGGATGTGAAATAGCTTATGAAAAGAGTAGGGGATGGATTTGTAATAAGACAACTCCCTAATCAGCACCACGGTGATGGACAGCTCCCTGCCTGGGATTTTGCTTGCAGACTAGGACTTGCTACTTAACTCCTGGGTCATTATCTGTAAATTAAGAAAATTACTCTGGCTCTGAAGCCATTCTCAGAGGAATCAAACTTGCTAACCAACAGTCCTGAGCACATGGTAGGTACTCAACAAATTACAATGGAATTGGAATGGATATAATTAAGAAACTGAAATTGAGTTCACCCTCCTAGATTCATTAAGCCATTTCTAAAAAGGCTGTACTGTTTTAACAAATGATCTTTTCAAAAACACATATAATGAAAGCTATAGAGTGATATATAGAATGAGGGATGAAAAAAGGTACAGTACTTTACAGATAAAGATTAAAATTTTCTCAGGGTATGAAAAAAAATAAAAGAGGAGAAAATTGTACTCATATTCCACCATTACTTAAAGAATTAGTCTTTGGGGTTCACAGCTGGTAACGTTCATTAGACGTCTTCAGCACAACTATCTAATTAAAGTATTCCAGAATGCTATACCAGTGGTACATTAAGTAATTATGGCATATCATGGTCCCACCCCAATTTTTCTTTCTGTGAAAAACATCCATCAGGTTAACAAAAACTACTACAGAATAGTTCTGGGTTTAAGAACCCTTTCAATAAGAGAAATATCTCTCCATTCTCCACAGAGGAGAAGCTCAGGAGATTTTATTTTGATTTATTCATGGATCCAAAGCATTAAGAAGGTATATTTTACTATAGGTCTGTATTAAACACACAGCTTTTCTTTCTACGATTTAAAGCACAACAAATTGATTAACAGGGTAATTTTTTTAGAGATGTAAAATCTTGGATTAAATCACAGTGAAAACGGTCTAGAAATCTGACTTTGCTAATTCCTACTAGCTAGCGCCAATAGGCATCTAGGCCTTTGCCCTCAGATTTTAAAGAGCTGCTGTAACTAATGTTTCCACCATTAAAAAGGAGAATTTTACTCTGCTTGACAACTGGAAGAATCATTCACCTTGAAAGTAAGAATGAGGAAAATTATTTGAGCTCTCCAGGCCTACATTTTTAAGGAGCTCTGTATTGTTCAAAAATGGAACACAAATGGTTCTCATGAACCTAGGGGCAGGACAGGAATAAAGACACAGATGTAGAGAATGGACTTGAGGACACAGGGAGGGGGAAGGGGAAGCTGGGACAAAGTGAGAGAGTGGCATGGACATATATACACTACCAAATGTAAAGTAGATAGCTAGTGGGAAGTAGCTGCATAGCACAGGGAGATCAGCTCCGTGCTTTGGGACCACCTAGAGGGATGGGATAAGGAGGGTGGGAGGGAGACGCAAGAGGGAGGGGATATGGGGAGATACATATGCAAATAGCTGATTCACTTTGTTATACACAGAACCTAACCCAACATTGTAGAGCAGTTATATTCCAGTAAAGATGTTAAAGGAAAAAAGAAAAAAAAATGGAACACAAATGAAGTTTTATGAGGTTGATGAACACTGTCTAAAAGGAGACTATTTGTTATATTGAAGGAAAGAGATACAGGAATGGCCTGAGAATGAAGGAATGGCACATTTTCCATTCCTACTCACTGCTAGATTCCAAACATCAGAGAAAAAATAAAAAACAAACAAAGTGGCCCCAATGAACAGTAAGCTTAAACCAAAGTAATCCACCAAGAGTATTAAACTAAACTACTATCAAGACTATAAAGGGATTGTCTTACCACTAAATCTTCACATCTTTATTCTCCAAATCTTACACTATTCTGCAAAAACAAACTTATGACACAAGGTAAGTAGACAGTAAGCTCTAAAGGAAATCTGTCAACTGCTATGGTCACTTTGAATATGAGAATATGGAAAGACTAGATCTTGAAAGGCAAGGAAATTCAGCGTTAACTGGAATGAGCTTTCCCAAGTTCTCAGGTTAAGGACTGCAGCAGACAGCAGCCCATGTGGGTAAGAGCACAACTCCCTTCTCAACTGAAAGGCTTCTTGCAAGGATGTCCAATGCTCTTGACTAATTTAAAAGTTAATGGTATCTAAGGTTGATTTCTTTTATTCCAATTCCTATAACATTCACGTAAAATATTTGTGTGGGCATCAATCCCAAACCTTGGTGTCCTAGTGTCTATTTTAATTTAATTATATTGAAACTTTTCATTTCTATAATAGGATTTAAGCTTTCATTTTCACAGCTTTTGCTAGATATGTGGGCAACAATATAATCACATGGGAACAAAGCTACAAACGTACAAATTATGAAGCTCTGACCTTTCCGTCTCTTCATAACTTGCTTTGAAAATCTGCTCACTCCATGCCGCAGATTACATGCAAGAGTCATCTTTTTGTGAAGCACGTCATCTATTTAAGCAGCTTTCAAATAGTCAAGTCACATCTCCAAACAGTGCTTGGAGCCATTACTGCCCATTCATTGGCTGTCCGCACACAGCATGGTAATGAGTAGAAGTCCTTCACCTCAGCTGGAGAGCAGGAGCCAGAACAGCCAAGGTGGGCTCCCGGCACCAACGTGGGGATCCACCCCTCTGCACACCCTCCGTTTTCTGAAACAATGCCATTTACTCTGACTACAGACTTAAATTTGAAAAGACACCCTCATGAAATGCTGTGAAGACTGGGATTTGCCTCCAAATATCTGGGGCAGGGGGAGGGATGGACTGGGAGTGTGGGATTAGCAGATGCAAACTATGACATATAGGATGGATAACCAACAAGGTCCCACTGTGTAGGACAAGGAACTACACTCAAAATCCTGTGATAAACCATAATAGAAAAGAATATGAAAAAGAATGTAGGGGCTTCCCTGGTGGCGCAGTGGTTGAGAATCTGCCTGCTAATGCAGGGGACACGGGTTCGAGCCCTGGTCTGGGAAGATCCCACATGCCGCGGATCAACTAGGCCCGTGAGCTACAACTATTGAGCCTGCACGTCTGGAGCCTGTGCTCCGCAACAAGAGAGGCCGAGATAGTGAGAGGCCCGCGCACCGCGATGAAGAGTGGCCCCCGCTTGCCGCAACTAGAGAAAGCCCTCCCACAGAAACGAAGACCCAACACAGCCAAAATAAATAAATTAATTAATAAACTCCTACCCCCAACATCTTCTTTAAAAAAAAAAGAATGTATATATATATACATATATATATGTTTAAGTGAATCACTTTGCTGTACAGCAGAAACTAACACAACCGTGTAAATCAACTATACTTCAATAAAATAAATTAAAAAAAAATATCTAGGGCAGGGGGAGGGATGGACTGGGAGTGTGGGATTAGCAGATGCAAACTATGACATACAGGATGGATAACCAACAAGGTCCCAATGTGTAGGACAGGGAACTATATTCAATATCCTGTGATAAACCATAATGGAAAAGAATATGAAAAAGAATATATATACACACACACACACACACACATATATGTATGTATAAGTGAGTCACTTTGCTGTACAGCATAAACTAACACAACCGTGTAAATCAACTATACTTCAATAAAATAAATTTAAAGAAAAATATCTGGGGGAGGAGCACCGAGATAAAAACCAGACCACGACTTGACAGGTTTTGAAGCCCAGCGAGGGATACACAGGCGTTCATTACACTCTTCTCCTCATCTTCCTATATGTTTCAAATTTTCCGTAATGTTAACAAAGAGCTGTCTCGAGTCCAGAGGTAGAGCTGAGCTGTCCCCTCTGCCACTTCATCTTTCCACAAAACAGGGGAATAATAAAATCAGAGGCAAGAAGAAGACAATCTTAAAAAGAAAAAAAGCCCCATGACATTGTAAAGCAACTATACCCCAATAAAAATTAAACACACACACACACACATTAATATATATATTAATATATCTATATCTAGGTAGATAGATAGATAAATTAAAAATAGATATATAGATAGATAGGTCAGGGCTTACCACGGCCCCTGGCACACAGTAAGAGCTCGACACTATTTCACTGTCATAATTATCATCGGCATCCAGACCTCAGCACAGTGGATGGGACACCAGAGACCCCAAAGCAGTTGCCTGGGAGGCCAGAGATGGTTTCCTGGGTAGATGCAATCACATAAAAAAAAAGAGAAGACGACGATCTTAATTTTATACAACCGCTCCCGATGACCCTCCGTATCTCTACTCTCTCACTTTTCTCTTTCTGCTACTCCTCCTCAAAGACACCTCCTTCCTGCTCCATGATCAATCCATCCAGAGCCCAGATGGGGAGACGCAGCCAGCTTCCCCGAGTGAACACAAGACCTCTCCTCCCTCAGATCCAGTGAACCACATATGCATGTCATGCTTCCTTCTCTGCACTGCTCCCTGGGGAGAGAAGTGCTGGATTTGAACATGCGATAAATATGCACTGTGAACCAGGCACTGTTCTAGGCACCAGAGATAGAGGAACAACACGATGAACAAGAAGCCGCGCTCCAAGACATCTCATTTTAAGGAAGGACCAGAGAAAATAAGCAAACCAAGAGGTAAAACCAGGCAATGACTGCACGCTGTGGGGAATCGCAGAGGGAGCCCAGGGGCAGTGCGTCTGGGGACATTTTACTTATGCAGGGTGATCAGAGCACCTCTCAGAGAAAGCTCGCTATGTACTCCCTTCCAGTATTTGGTCCAGGTCTGTTTTCTTTTGCCCCATATTTGACATGATAGCCCCGCACCCCCCCATGAGGGCAGGGTCTCACCGGCCATTCTTCTAATGAATCCTCAACAAAAATGAAAAGACATGGCTAACTTTTCTTGAATGTTCATGAAACACTGAGTGTAAATCTCAGTACCACACATGCATTAAGCTTCAAGATACATAACGGAGGCAAGAAGCAAAGGGCAGCTGGAGAAACTGAAGCCTGGAGGGTAACTTACCCGAGGTCACTGAGTCAGCAGGTAACAGAGGCAGGATTTGAACCCAGGCAATGTGATTACAAAGCCCACACACACTCGCCATCCTCTCGTGAGCTGCCTGCCCTCATCCCAGCAAGGGCTTCAGACACGCGTAGTTCTTTATTAATGAGGAAGTAAAATCATTTACAGGAGAAATGATGCAAACCAGTCATTCATTTTACTTTTTAAGCAAAGCAAAGGGAGACAGACATGTCCTCAGAGAAAAGGCTAATGTGACTGGCAACCAACCGTGCACTCTGAGTCGCTGGAAACCTGCGGAGGGGCTGGGGCACTGGCGTGGTCAGTCATCTGCTGTGGCAGACATGCAGGACGGCCAGGTCCGCACACATTTTCCGAACAGGCTTCTTAAATGCGGGGGAGATTTCTACATTCTGAGCTCTCTTTCCCCGGTACAGAAGCCAGAACTCAAATCCACAGCCACCCTTGCAACTACAACTATGTTCCAGGTTCTGCCAAGGAGGCACGACTTCTTAGGATGGCAACTGGAAGTGAGCAGCGGGAAGGACAGCTCTGTAAAGAACTCTCATTTCCTTCGGACCAGGGTGGAGGTTGCAGAGGCAGTGGGAGTTGCAAGGTCCTGATTCAGAAGGAGCCTTACAGCTGGGACGGCCGGGAACAGATGGCAGTGACAGCAGCTGTGGTGTCCACACGAGCTGGGGCCAAACACAACCCCATTTGCCAAAAGGCACATCTCTTGTTGTAGCCTAACAAACCCAGCAGGATGCAATCGCAGCCTTCTGGTCCTTAAAGAGGACAGAAGAGGAGCCAGGCTGAGCCAACCAGGGCCCTGGAAGCCTTGGCCTGCTGGGACCCAAACCTGGCAAGGGAAGGCTTTCCTGCAGAGGAGCAATGCCAGCTTCAGAATTCACTGCCAGCCTCGCTGCACCCAGATCAGCCTCCCACTTCCATCAAAGTAAGACTCTCAAAACGATGCAGTATCTTTGATATTGGAGGGAGATGAAAAGAAACGTTTTAGAGCAAAGCAGCAAAGTGAGTCTCTTCCATGAGTGAAGCAACACACATGCTGATGAGCAAAGACGTGCCCTGGAGCCCAAGAGAGGAACCGGAGGAGCCAGACAGGGATGCACTCTGACCACATCCCCCAGAGAACACTGACGAAGGCCTAGCACATCCAGGAGCTTGTGCAGCTAAACCTACTTATAACACATTCCAAAAATCTAGACACGAAGGGAGTTAGTTTGACTGATTCCACTTGGATCGGGAAAGAGCACATGGACAACTGCACTGTTTTACAAATTAACAAGAAATGGAACAAGGCCAGAAAATCACAGCCATCATATCTCACCAGAAAACGGTTTGGCTTTAAATATTTATACCAAATGTGGCACAGACTATTTTGCACAAGTAATGACATCTTCGTAAGAACAGACCAACCGGATGATTTCCAGTGATAAACCTTTCCTGACAAGGAGGTAAGACAGCTCTTGGTAACTTTGAAGAAGCAGGGAGCCTAAAGATGAGAAAAATCAGGGCTGTCCTTGCTGTCTTTACCCAGAAAGCTTCTTAAAACTCAAGCCTGTAAGCGGGGCCATTTTCACATTGGACAATGCATTCTGAAATGCTTCCAGGCAGCCAGTGAGCGTCTGGAAGTACATTTGCACTGAAGATTATGGCTTAGACAATGTCGACTGATTGGACAATTCTAGAACTGCTTGTAAGACATGAAGCTTCAGGCTAATTCTGGCTCATTTTGCCCGTGATAATTCTGGATTCATGTATTTCCTACAATCTCATTTATTACATTGGGTGCAACTGACTATTAAGATTAAATTCCTACCTTTGCAATATCTAGAAAGATACTAAGTTAATAATTCCAAAATGTTACACATCCTGACAACTCCCTGTCAAACAAAGCTAAATATTTATTTGCATGCTGCATTATTTCCAAAACAAGACTTAAGGCAGTCTATGATAAAAGACTTACAGGAGTGCAAACAGAAATGGAGCACAGTAAAGAGAACCACAACCGCCAAATACAACGGCTGATATAATTTGCAAAAATAAATACTAAGTTTGCCTTCAAGCTACCTACTAGCTAAAGAAATAAAGTGTCCAAAGAAGAAAACATTTCCTTGAAATATACTCTTAAAAGAAGATCTATGTTAAAGATTTTTAGTTGAACCATTTATGCCTTAGGTCCTTATTCAAAGGACGTGGAACAAAGTTTTGCAATAGAAATTTTGAAATGTATGTAATATGTCCTCAAGAAGGTCATGCCTGTATCAACACTCAATCAAAGCCAAGCACAGTCAATCCGTGATAACTGTTTTTTTTTGATAACTGTTAGCTCAGTGAAGGCACTGGTGGTGGCAGCGATGGTGACGGTGATGGTGGTGACCGTGGTGGTGTGTGGTTTTGCGTGTCTTGGGGTTGGATGGTCGGAAGGAGTGATATCAGTAAGCTACCTAATAAGACCCAGATATAAAACTTTCAGGGGATTTCACCTGCTGTGGTATACAGTTCAGTCAATATGGAAAGAAACAGTGAAGCAGCATCTCCACGTATCGCCTCCATGCCTCCCTGAAGTCTCACAAAGTCCCAAGCTTTAGAAGACACCTAAAGAATAAGCAATTCAATATCCAGCCTTCCAAGAAGAGCCTGAAATACTGACGGTTGGGATTACTGGCTTAAGGAGATTCATGGGCTTTGAGTCCCAAATAACAGCAACACAGTTGACTTTCTTTTATGCAAGTGAGAAAGAGATGTCTGTTTGGAAGGGCTACAAAAAGCTACTCACTTCTTGGTTTGATGTGTTTTCTCCAGAAGAACACTCCCACCCAAATGAAGTCTTAACATTTCCTCTTGACATAAGCCTTAGCTGTAAGTGCAGACTCCAGTGAATTGTATAAAGTTAAATCAAGAAATAAGATGGAAAACATAGGGTCCAGTAGTCTAGATGGTACAAAGGACTAATCCAGACACACACTGAGTTCTCAACAGGGACATCTCAGGCCTGAGCTGCTCCATCCCTGAAACAACACCACACGCGAGGACAAAAGAAAATGAACGGAACAGCCAAACGTCTAGACACAAATGGAATAGAATAAATGTATGCCTCTCCATCAGAATGTCATTCAACAGTCTTCACATTTGTCTCCAGTAAATGAGGAAGGTTGTGGAATTATGCAAAGGTCTTAAGCTTTCAATAAAACTTCTTGACAAGTGTAAAATATTAATTCAATGTGTCCAAACAGAAAGAAAGTGATTAATTAAAAGGGTAGGGAGATAATGTGTGGAAATGTGAGGTGTTCCTTAGGATAAATGAGTTGAGGAATCATTAAAATTCTTTTTCCTTTGAGCAGGGTTTGAAGAAACGCTGTCACAGAATGCAAAGTTCAGGCTAAGACATAACCATGACTTCTACATTTAAAGAAGATTTGAAATTTTTTGTTGCAATCATCTCAATGGAGGCCAGTGATTGCCTCCCCAGGATAGATAATCACACATCTTAAAGGTTACAATGTATGCTGATTATCCTAGGGCTCTGGTGTACATCTAAATTCCAAACTACAAGGTTTGTGCCTTCATTTTTCAATGATCGATTACCTACAGTATATGCCAATTACCATTCTCTGGTAAGGGCTAAATCTTCCTGTCTTGTCATCGAGCTGTTTAAATTGGCTACAACCTCCCCACTCCTTTTTTTTTTTTTTTTTTTTTTTGCGGTACACGGGCCTCCCACTGCCGCGGCCTCTCCCGTTGCGGGGCACAGGCTCCGGACGTACAGGCTCAGCGGCCATGGCTCACGGGCCCAGCCGCTTCGCGGCATGTGGGATCCTCCCGGACCGGGGCACGAACCCGTGTCCCCTGCATCGGCAGGCGGACTCTCAACCACTGCGCCACCAGGGAAGCCCCTCCCCACTCCTTTCGACAAAGAAGAGAGAATTCAGACGGGGTGAGGTCTACAGACAATGACGAATGTGAAACTTTAAGGATTCTCAGGGTTCCACTCACCATGCTGTGTGAAGAGGTCACTGTGAATTATTTCAATCAAGCAATATAGCTTCTGAATGGTCAGCAAACCCACGGGAACATTTAGGATGAAATCCGTAAACATTTTGCTATAAAAGGAAAGACACAAGTGAAAAGAGATGCTGGAAATACTGCAAAATGACCCAGTGGGATACAGGACAGTACCGAGATGCACGTTCAGTGAATGGTCATTAGATGCCACCAGAATGTTGGAATAGGCCCATTATACAATTTGGGCCAAAATCTCGTCCAAAAGAATGATGCTTTAAAATGTTATTTTTCACTTCACACCCACTAAAATGGCTATAATCCAAAAGAGAGCCAGTAACTAGGATGTGAAGAAACTGGTACCCTCGTACCATGCTGGTGGGAATGCATGATGGGGCAGCCACTTTGGAATACTGCTTGGCAGTTCCTGAAAATGTTAAACACAGTTACCATACGACCCAGCATTTCAACTTCTAGGTACATACCCAAAGGAAATGAAAATATTTATCCACACAAGACCCTGTATGTGAATCATAGCAATGTTATTCATAACACTTGAAAAGTGGAAAAACCCAGATGTCCATCAACTGATGAATGGATAAACATAATGTAGTAGTCCACACAATTCACCCATAAAAGGGAATGAAATCCTGACATTGATAGACCTTGAAAACATTATGCTAAGTGAAAAGAAGCTACTCACAAAAGGTCACGTATATTATACGATTCCATTTATAGGAGATGCCCAGAAAAGGTAAATCTATGCACACAGTAAGTAGGTGAGTAGTTGCCTAGAGCTGGGGTGGGGGTGGGCAATGACTCTTACTGGGCACGAGGAATCTTACTGGGGTGACAAAACTGTTCTAACAGTAGATGATGGTGATGCGGTAGAAGTCTCCTTGCTGATGTGGGAAAACAAGATGTCTTCAGCACGGGAGTCGACTGTAAAATAAAAAATGTAATGCTGAATTCTTTTAGGGGTGTATGTACGTGTGTGTTAGTGTGTGTGCACACACGCTTGCACACAAAAGATAACTAGAAAGATCCAGATCCTCGTGGAATTAACTTTGAGTTATTCTCCTCTGTGATCTCTTCTGTTTCATCAAAACATGACTCAGTTTTCTAAACAGGGGAAAATACATCCATGATTTGCAATGTCATTTTTTAAAAAATCAGTAGGTAAGGTGTTGAACAGGAACCCATGCCCGCAGAAAGAGTCAAGGGCCCAAGAGCAGATGGGACTGGTCCTGGGGAAGGGAGTCTTCCTTGGATCTCCAAGCACAAGGCACAAGCACCCTTTGTGAACATGGACGTCACCCCTCTAGTGAGCAAAGGCCTGGTCCCCAGGCCCCAGGAGGACAGGCCCACCCAACAGCAGCTCCCCCCTCGTCCTCTGTTTCTCCAGACCTGAGGCTCTCAAACAGCAGCATTCACTGAAAGTGTCTGGAGGCATCATTAAAACCAAATAGCTGGGCCCCACCCCAATTTCTAATTCAGAAGATCTGGGAAGGAACCCAAGATTCAGCAAATTCCCAGGGGCTACTGATATTGCCGTTGTCTGGACCACTGCCTGAGAGCCGGGCTGCAGGCACAGAGCACACGGAGACCCAGGAGGGCAGACCTGCTGCCCATGGGCCCATCTGTGCCTCCTTTTCTCATTTAGAGCCTGCTAATCTAGAACCAGTATTATCAGTGCCTGGGAGCAGAAATAAATATGTCCATGTGGGACACTAAATCCTCAGGCACATCAGACACGTGACGGTTCGTGGGAAGAGCAGCTTCCCAAAGGCCCCTCAACCTTCACTTCCAGGGTATGAGTGACCCATGGTGGACATAAAGTACAGAAAGGTGACCGTTTTTCACTCCGTTTAACCAGCCGAGGGACAGATGGCCCGTTACTAATATTCAGGTGGACTTTTCTGGCTGGTCAAGTGGTGCCACCACCTGCAGGTAAGTTTATTGTGTCAAATGTTAAAATCCAAACAAGGAGCAGACAAGGGCTGTGCTGTGGATGTCTGGGGTCACAGAGGCCGTGCACCCACTTGCTCAAGACACCTCTTTTCCAAATGCAGTGACATCTGCACAGTAGACAACTGAGACTGAGCTTGGATGGTGACGGTGGCAAAATCGGAAGGTGAAGGGAAGGATTCGGTCCCCAGCCTGACTCCTCCATCTGAAAGCCAGTGTCCAGCTTGCCCAGAGTTTGGTTTGGTTTGGTTTGGTTTTCGTTTTACTATCACCTGAGCTGACAACTTGCGGCTCCTGTCTGAGGCTCACAGCCCTTGGGCAGGAGCCCCCAGAGAGAAGCTGTATGGTAATGAGGTGGAGGAGGTGAGACGCCAATATTAAAGCTCCCGAGTCAAAACGTTTCGGTGCTGAAACCCAAACCGAAGAACCACTTATGGAATTTTAAACTCTAAAGCATGCAAAATGCCCAATTTGTATTATGTATGCATGAGGCTATAAATAATCTTCTAAAGAAAATATTGTGACTGTTGATAGATGACACCTTTTCCACGTAAAGACATAATGAGCAAAGTGTCACAGACACCATCACTAGAACATGTTCCAGAAAGATCCAGGACACTGAACTATGTGGACATGAGACAACCCAAGCATCCCGCGAACTAACGCCCTCAAAAGGAGGCCAAGCGTGGCACACAGAAGCCTTCGCCTTGGGTGCTTGCTTACCTGAGCTCTTTGGGATCAAATACCAGTTTCACATCGTTGACAATGGTTGGCAAGTATTTCAGCGCTGCACCCTGCAAACCGAGAACAAAGAAGAATGCTGAGCCTAAGGCAGTTGGCAAATGTTCATACGAAGTTGTAATTACTTTGAAAAACCACACACATACCAAGAAGACAAAGATCACTTTCTGGATGAGAAGCTGATGGTTAAACACAGAGGGGAGAAAATAGAGCCTCTGATCCACAAACAGTGGAGATGTGTTAACATGGATATCCTGACACATAATAAAAGGGGTATTAGCAGAAGCCAACACTGTGCTAAGCTTCTATGTGATTTTCCCCTCTACCCTAAGGAAATCCTAGCAAATGAAGACCTGTGCCCCCAGAAGAATCCTCCACCAACAAATTCACTGCAGCGCTACCACATTCAACAATTAGAATGACTGCCTTTGTTCCATTCCAGAAATGACTGCCTGTATATCTAGGTCCCTGAACTTGGAATCACTTTCTTCTTTAGTAACTTTATCTCCTATATTCACATTCTGTATCTTCTAGAAAACCCACACTTTCAGAAAATTAGAGTGATGGTAATAATGATAGATCCTAATACATGCTCTGCCGCTGTGCTAGACCCGTGTATATTTTATCTTTAATTCCAACAGACCTCCTACAGGGAGTTAGCTGTGCAGCAAGGCAAGGAAACTGACACTGGAGATGTTAATTACTTTGCCCCTGATCACACAGCTAGGACTGAACTGAGCTAGAATTAAAATTCAGTTTGGTGGGAAGCCAGAGCCTCAGCCCACCCTCATCTATATGCGATTGGGAAAAGGTCCTGGATTTTAAATGTTCTGACCCTGGCTGGGACGCCCCCCTCTGCCTCTGACTCTAAGTGACTCCTTCTACCAGGGGGGGCTCCCCCTTCCTGAATGAAATGGAGGAAATAATACTCATGTCAAATACCTCCAGGGGCTGCAATAAACCTCAAAATCTAATTGAAAAGAGAACTGGATAACACTTTGAACACCGGAAAATGCCACACCTATTACCTAACCCGCTGTTAGCATTGTTTTCCAAAAGCAAGTAGGCAGAAACCCACCTTAAATGGATTACCCTGAATATATATGGTCAACTGATTTGCAACAAGGGACAAAGGTGCGCCCTCGTCCAGCACCAAATAAAATTCCTTCCATACCTCACACCCTATATAAAAATTCACTTTAAATGGATCATAGATCTTATATTCTTAAAACTATAAAACGTCTAGAAGAAGATACTTGTGACTTTGGGCTAAGCAAAGATTTCTTTCATATGATACCAAAAGCAAAATCTGTAAAAGAAAACAATTTGATCAATTGTACATCATCAAAATAAAGAATTTCTGCTCTTCAAAACAACTTCTGCCGAGACAACAAAAGACGAGCCACACACGGGGAGAAAATAACTGCAAATCAAGTAAAGGCACAAGTGAAGTGAAGCTGTTTGCCAGGATTTGGAGCCAGTCCACCTCCAAGACCCTCAAGCCTTAACGCGCCACAGTCAAGATGATCAAGGACAGGTAAGCCAAGTTTACCTCTAAATCTGCACTACAGAATTAGTGGTGTTCTTCCCCAGGTGTTAACCCTGTCCCTCAATGCCGGCCAGATCAAGGAATTCCAACTCTCTGCTTTGAGATGCAACTTTTTTTTTTTTTAGCGGTACGCGGGCCTCTCACTGTTGTGGCCTCTCCCGTTGCGGAGCACAGGCTCCAGACGCGCAGGCTCAGCGGCCATGGCTCACGGGCCCAGCCGCTCCGCGGCATGTGGGATCTTCCTGGACCGGGGCACGAACCCGTGTCCCCTGCATCGGCAGGCGGACTCCCAACCACTGCGCCACCAGAGAAGCCCGAGATGCAACTTTTGAAAAGAACCTTAAATAGAAACAGTTTCATTCTGGCTTCCAAGTTCTGCTTCAAATACCTTAGAGTTGCTTTGAAAAAATAAAAAATATTTACTGTGACGTTTAATAATAAGCGTTTGCACAGCTGACTGCTCGGGCCAGAAAGTGTCTTGTCTAGTTTGTGAGGGCCCCGCGGGCGAGGATGCATCAGCATAACGCGTTTTATCCTGTACCCCACGAAGCACCATCTGCCTGGAGCAGCGTGATAAATACCATCTTACAAGGACAAACAGCGGCAAACAAGACAGGCCTTCGTGGCCCACCCTCTGCTCGCTGCCCGGTGGCCGCCTGGCGCTGCGTTAACCAGGCTCCTGAGGGCTCCCCGACCGGAGGTCAGGCGACACCCACAGAGGGAGGGCTGTACCCGCGGAGATCCCCAAATGCCTCACTGACCCAGATCCTGGGGACGTCACGTTTTACAGTTCATGAGGGTCACAGAGAACAGACAGCAACCACGAGCCCGTGTCAGTCCTGGACAGCGTAACAAGAACAGACAGACGGAATGAAGTGAAGACGAGGGGGTGCCCCCGCACCCCAGTTCCAGCTCTGTTCTCTCCGTTCTCCGGCGGTCGTGGGCTCCTTTCCACCCTCCGCCTTCCCCCAGTGACCGTCTCAGCCTCTCCTTGCTCTCCTCCAGCCCAGGATCCCACCCCCTTTTCACTCAGCTCACCTCCTGCTTCAGGGAAAAACCAAAACCATCAGAACAGGCTGGGCAGTTCTGCCCACCACTCAAGCCTCCCGGATGCCCGGCCTCTGCCTGTCCCTCCAGGCAGAGGGAGGGAGCACCTGCCTCCACCAGGTTGGGGGGGGGGATCCTGGCCTCTGGGCACGGCCCCTGCCCCACCGTCTGATCGAGCACCTCCTGTATTTTCCTCCACACTCCAGCCCACGCCAGCCTCTCCCCTTGAAAGCACCCAGAGCCCCAGGCTCCCCGCCGCCCACCCCAGCACAGACAGCTCCCAAGCTGTGCACTCACCCCGGTGTCCACTGACCAGCGCACTCCCCCGACCTCCCTCCCGGCCCTCTGCAGCCTGACTCGGCCGCCATCAAGTCTCCGCTCCTGCCAAGGCCACAGCGACTCCAGGCCTTTGCTTAGGTGACCTTCCCATGACGCTGCTGTGACCCCTCATCTCCCGGGGCATCCACAGCCCTCACTGCCAGGGCGACCACCTTCCTCTGTCCCCTGCCCCTCCCTTAAAGGTGGGTGTCCTTGCAGTCCTGTTCTAGACTTTTCTCCCCGCTCTCCATACCCCTCAGGAAGCCCCCTTTGGCCAGCTTCGGACGCCTAAGGCCTGTCTCCCAGGTCACCTCTCTCCTGAGCTTCACACTCACACACCCGGTGGCCACTGGGCTCGTGGCTGCCCCACAGATGCTGCAAACTCCCCCTGCCTTAGAGGAGGCCCTACCCTACACCCCGGTGCTCCAGGCTCAGGGCGCTGCACCCGGGAGCCCCCAGGTCACGTGCTCAGGATGCTCCGTCTTCGGCACAGCCCACTTCTGACCAATCACAGAGCCCGGTGGATCCTCACTATTGCACACCCCCTGCCTCTACCGCCTTCTCCATTTCTATAGTGTCCACCACCTGGCCCACGCCTCTTGTGTCTCCCTCTGGCAGGAAGGCACCACCTCCTAAGGGGCCTCCCGCCTCTGCTCTGACCTCCTCAAGGTCACGTCCCATGCCCTCAGTCAGAGTAGCTTTCCTAAGATGCAAATCTAACTGAGATACTTGGGTGGCAACGCCCTGCTCCTGGGATACAGGCCTGACCACCCAGCATCCTCAGAGGCCCGGGCCCCACCCTCCCCCGTGTCCCAGTCAGGGGCCTCCACCTCCACCTGCAGTACCCCTTCCAACAATGTGGAGCCTCTTCCAGTCTCCCCCGTGCTCCGGACCCCTCTGTCAGCTCCGAGGCTGTGCCCATGCTGTTCCCTCCTCCTGGGTCACTGTTCCCCCCACTCCTGCCCCTGGTCCTAAACACGCAGAGGTAACCTCGTGACTCCTCAGCCCTTAGCTTAGCCATCGTTTTCCTCAAGACACACGGATTCCAGGTCAGCCATCTAGAAATATTACCGTGCTGGGCCGTGTGTCTGTAGCCCCCCGACCAGGGTCTCACGGCTGTGGCCCGGCCAAGGACCCTAGACACAGTACAGCCTCCATGACTCCCTGACCCACAGAGCTTTGCCCAAAAGCACCTCTTTAACCTCAAGAGACTCTGCACCTCTTTGCTTTACACCCACAGAAATCGGCCTCATCAGCTGAGAGACCCAACTGTATCCCCTCCAGGATGACGAGCAGCCAGAAGAGGCCGAGGGCACCCTGAGGTCCCCCCGGTGCAACCCAGGCCTCCTGAAAAAGCACGTGCCATCCCCCACTCTCGTTAAGGGCGCAGCCAGCTTTGCCCATTTCTAACATTGGCTATTGGATGAGAGACTTGAGTGTTTTGGTTTCCACTCATGCTTGCAGGAAAAGGCCCCCGTTTCCTCCGTGGAGTCAGAAGGCTTCACTGAATTCAGGTCTCTTTCAAGGGCAGGGGCTACTGCTTCGAGAGCTTCTCAAGATGTGCAGCGCGGGCCAGACAAGGCGGGGCTCCTGCTCGGTGATGGACAGCGCTGGGTCGAATCTCATCTGCAGAAGACGCCTCCAGAAACAGAAGGCCCGAACGCAGACGAGGGAGGGTAGACGGCATGATGCCCAGGAGCGGGTGCCCCCCCGCCGCCGGACAAGGACCCGGGCTCCGGGCCAGGCTGCCGCCTCCGCCACCTACTATGTGAACTCAGGAAGGGAGCCTTTCCTCTGGGTGCCTCTCAGTGGGAAAGGATGGAGGTTAGTAGCGGTGAACGGGGAGAATGGAAGGGTGCCGTGGAGGTGACAGAACACCCCCAACTCATCACTGGTGCTCACGGACGGTGCTCACCCCTCGTTGTGGTGGCAGGAGAGTGTGTGGATGTGTGCAGATGTGAACAAACACACCTTCTTCAACGTGCAAAACTCTCCATTCAGTGAAAACTTCCATTTATAAAGTCCTGATTAAAGTGGTAAGTAGTGAGTAGAATCATTTGCCAAATCTCAGAGATAGTCGGGTAACGGGAATAGAGGGCACTGGAGACATCTCTTTTTCTGTTGTTTTCTATTACTTTTTGTAAACCAGTTATTTATTTACACAAAATCTTGCTCAGAACATGCCAGCCTCTTTCGAATGGTAGGGGAGAGGCCAGGATACCCGCATGGCATGTCAGCAGCCACCAGGGTGCCTCCTAGGCCTTGGCTAGGTTCCCAGCAGGCAGTGGTGGGGGGGAGCACGCATCGGTTCACTGGGCGAGTGAGGTGGGGAGGAGGTGAGGCCTGTGGGGTGTGCCCCAGAGACAGGGCTCAGCTTGGAGTGGTAGCTCCTTGCCACCCGTCCCGGGGCTGTGAGCTGGGGCCACATAACCTGTGTGAACACACCCACCGGACAGGGCCTAGCCAGGAACACAGACCAGCACAACAGAGGAATGTAAATGATTTCAATGTTTGAGCTTTGTTTATCCATCTCCTGTGTTTTAAGTCATGATTGAACTTATCAAATCCGTGTTTGCTTTTTAAGAAAGTTATTCTTACAGAGTTGACTTTAAATTTACCTAAATTAACAAAACGGCAACTTAAGTCCAGGCTGGCACTTCTCTTTGAATGTGGAAAAGCTTTCATCTGTCCACATGAAGAAGGACGGGTCCAACTCTAAAGGCCTTTGGGCCTCAAATATGTGTGCAATGACCCACTGCACTGACATGCTGAGAACACGCACTTCAGTCCCCCACACACTCAGGCACGTGAAGGATTCAGGTACAACTGAAACTACCACCCTGCCATTGAGCACTGATTGAAAGGCAGCAATCCACAGAAAGATACAAGAAACAAAATCAGGGGCCAGTGGTAAAGCTATTTCTACTAATATTAAAAGACAGGCAAGTTGCTGAGTGGTCCTCTTAATACTGGGTTCATCACTTAACATCCAGGCAATCAGGAACTCATGGTATCCATAGAGTTACCATATGATCCTGTAATCCCGCTCCTGCGCATATATCCAGAGAAAAATATAACTTGAAAAGATACATGCACCCAATGTTCATAGCAGCACTACTTACAATAGCCAAGACATGGAAGCAACCTAAATGTCCATCGTCAGATGAATGCGTAAGGAAGATGCGTGATATATATATACAATGAGATATTACTCAGCCATAAGAAAGAATGAAATAATGCCATTTGCAGCAACATGGATGGACCTGAGATTATCATACTAAGTAAAGTCAGACAAAGGCAAATATCATATGATATCACTTACATGCGGAATCTTAAAAAAATGATACAAAAGAACTTATTCACAAAACAGAAATAGACTCACATAGAAAACAAACTTATAGTTGCCAAAGGGGATGGAGTGGGGGGGAATAAGTTAAGAGTCTTCGCTTAACAGGTACACACTACTATATATAAAATAGGTAAACAATAAGGACCGGGCTTCCCTGGTGGTGCAGTGGTTAAGAATCCACCTGCCAATGCAGGGGACACGGGTTCGAGCCCTGGTCCAGGAAGATCTCACATGCCGCAGAGCAACTAAGCCCGTGCGCCACAACTACTGAGCCTGCGCTCTATAGCCCATGAGCCACAACTACTGAAGCCCGTGCACCTAGAGCCTGAGCTCCGCAACAAGAGAAGCCACCGCAATGAGAAGCCCCCGCACCACGACAAAGAGTAACCCCCGCCACCGCAACTAGAGAAAGCCGCGTGCAAAAACAAAGACCCAATGCAGCCAAAAATAAACAATAAATTAATTAATTTTAAAAAACAATAAGGACCTGCTGTATAGCACAGAGAACTATACTCAATATCTTGTAATAACCTATAATGGAAAAGAATCTGAAAAATATATATATATGTGTGTGTATGTGTATAACTGAATCACTTTGCTGTACACTTGAATCTAACACAACATTGTAAATTAATTATACTTCATTTTAAAAAAGAGAGAAACATCTCTGAAGAGGGCAATAATAAAGGATGATTTAAAGGTTAAAACAAAAAGAACTCCTGGTATCACAACTCTGAGGAAGGAAAGTGTGGTCAGAACTGAATCAAACGGACAAAAAACACACAAACCAAAGTTCTAGAGAGAAAGAAATGAAACGCATAAAAGAATTATGAAGTGGCAGATAATTCCAAAAGTTTTCTAATTGCTGAAATAGTTCAAGTTAAAGAAATTAAATAAATTGTATACTCTTCTCTAAGCAAATTTAATTGTTATGCATCTCATGAGAATGCCAACTTAACCCAAACTGTAAAACAAAACAAAACATGCACTTTCCATCTAGTCTCGGTTTAATGTTGTAAGTATCTCTCTGGATAAAAATATTACTACTGATGATGATTAATAGACACTATTTTAGGGTAAAGTTCAGGCTACATTTTTCAGCATAATTAGTTTAATTAAATCCATTAGCATATCTTTATATAAGATTACAAGAGCTATCTGAGATACAAAATAAGTGTTTCTTGAATAATGTATGAAGCAATTATTAATTTACATATTTCTCCAGAAAACACATATTAAAATGATTCCATTTGGAGGTTTTGAGCTAAAATATATATGGTCCACAAATTCTCCTTTCACACTTGGCTCAGGAGAACCAGAGCATCCTGATACAGGAACATGTAGCAAGAACAGTTCAGCCAATAGATGCCCCCGGACCAGAGCTTGTGTCTTTCATGGGGCACGAAAGAAATGGAGCAGATGGATGGACATGAAGGTTTCACGCAGTTAAAACGGAAACACACGGCACTTTGGAGAGATTCAAGGATGAGCCACACTGTTCTCTGACACAGAAGGATCCAGAACAAAAGAAAGATAATGACAGTGACTGCTTCTGCTCCTTACACCCTATTCAATCAAGACTACCTACGTCTTCTGTATCTTAAATCTAAAATTACCTCTTCGCTTTGTACCAAGCTCCCTTGAAGCAGATCTGGTCTTTAACATAACATTCCGCATCTCTACCACCAACGTTCTGGTTCATTCAATCCCGAGCGACCAGTGAGCAGCTGAAGGAAATCACTCCTCTGAGTAGTTTTATGTATAAATATCACAAAATCCAAATGAAAAAGGTAGTGAGAAAAGTACAAAATTACTAAGATTAAGATTCTTCAGTGAGGACTTCTCTGGTGGCGCAGTGGTTAAGAATCCACCTGCCAATGCAGGGGACACGGGTTCGAGCCCTGGTCTGGGAAGATCCCACATGCCACGGAGCAACTAAGGCCGTGCACCACAACTACTGAGCCTGTGCTCTAGAGCCCACGAGCAACAACTACTGAAGCCTGCGCGCCTAGAGCCTGTGCTCCACAAGTGAAGCCACTGCAATGAGAAGCCTGCACACTGCAACAAACAGTAGCCCCCGCTCGCCACAACTAGAGAAAGCCTGCACGCAGCAGTGAAGATCCAGCGCAGCCATAAATAAATAAATAAATAAATAAATAAGATTCTTCAGTGAATCCACTGCAAGCTCCTACCCTTAAAAATCAATTTGTGGGCTTCCCTGGTGGCGCAGTGGTTGAGAGTCCCCCTGCCGACGCAGGGGACACGGGTTTGTGCCCCGGTCCCGGAAGATCCCACGTGCCGCGGAGCAGTTGGGCCCGTGGGCCACGGCCGCTGAGCCTGCGCGTCCGGAGCCTGTGCTCCACAACTGGAGAGGCCATGGCAGTGAGAGGCCCACATACCGCAAAAAAAAAAAAAAAAAAAGAAGCTGCCTGCCAACGTGGGAGACATGGGTTCGAGCCCCAGTCTGGGAAAATCCCAAATGCCATGGAGCAACTAAGCCCATGTGCCACAACTTCTGAGCCTGTGCTCTAGAGCCCGCGAGCCACAACTACTGAGCCCACGTAGTGCAACTACTGAAGCCCGCGAGCCTTGAGCCCGTGCTCCACAACAAGAGAAGCCACCGCAATGAGAAGCCCACACACCGCAACGAAGAGTAGCTCCTGCTTGCCGCAATTAGAGAAAGCCCGCACACAGGAGCAAAGACGCAACGCAGCCAGAAAATTAATAAATTAATAAATACATAAATTTATTTTAAAAAAACACAGAACAACAGAAAATAGCGGGTGTGGGCAAAGACACTGAAACCTCTGTGCACTGTTGATGGGAATGTTGATGGTACAGCCACTGAGGAAAACAGTATAGAGGCTCCTCAAAAAATTAAACATAGAACTACCATATGACCCAGCAATCCCACTTCTGGGTATTTATTCAAAAGAAATGGAAGCGGGATATAGAAGATACATTTACACACTCCTATTCACTGCAGCATTATAAGCAACTGCCAAGAGGTGGAAGCAATGCAAATGTCCATCAACAGATGAATGAATAAAGAAAATGTGGTCAACAGGAGCTTCAAGATGGCGGAGGAGTAAGACGCGGAGATCACTTTCGTCCCCCCAAGTACATCAAAAATACATCTACAGGTGGAACAACTCCTACAGAACACCCACTGAACGCTGGCAGAAGATCTCAGACCTCCCAAAAGGTAAGAAACTCACCACGTACCTGGGTAGGGCAAAAGAAAAAACACACACAAAAGAATAGGCACTGGACCTGCACCAGTGGGAGGGAGCCGTGAAGGAGGAAAGGCTTCCACACACTAGAAGCCCCTTCGCGGGCGGAGACTGCAGGTGGCAGAGGGGTGAGCTTCGGGGCCGCAGAGGAGAGCGCAGCCAAAGGGGAGCAGAGGGCAAAGCGGAGAGATTCCCGCACAGAGGATGGGTGCCAACCAGCACTCACCAGCCCAAGAGGCTTGTCTGCTCCCCCGCCGGGGTGGGCGGGGCTGGGAGCTGAGGCTCGGGCTTCGGTCGGATCCCAGGGAGAGGACGGGGGTTGGCTGCGTGAACACAGCCTGCAGGGGCTAGTGCCCCACGGCTGGCCAGGAGGGAGTCCGGGAAAAAGTCTGGACCTGCTGAAGAGATGAGAGACTTTTTCTTGCCTGTTTCCTGGTGCGCAAGGAGAGGGGATTAAGAGCGCTGCTTAAAGGAGGCTCCAGAGACGGGCACGAGCCGCGGCTATCAGCGGGGACCCCAGAGACGGGCGTGAGACACTAAGGCTGCTGCTGCCGCCACCAAGCCTGTGTGCGAGCAGAGGTCACTATCCACACCCCTCTTCCGGGAGCCTGTGCAGCCCGCCACTGCCAGGGTCCCGGGATCCAGGGACGGCTTCCCCGGGAGAACGCACGGCGCGCCTGGGGCTGGTGCAACGTCACGCAGGCCTCTGCTGCCATAGGATCGCCCCGCCTCAGTGCCCCTCCCTCCCCGCCCGGCCTGACTGAGTCAGAGCCCCCGAAGCGGCTGCTCCTTTAACCCCGTCCTGTCTGAGCGGGAACAGACGCCCTCAGGCGACCTACAAGCAGAGGCGGGGCCAAATCCAAAGCTGAACCCCGGGAGCTGTGCGAACAAAGAAGAGAAAGGGAAATCTCTCCCAGCAGCCTCAGGAGCAGCGGATTAAATCTCCACAATCATCCTGATGTACCCTGCATCTGTGGAACAGCTGAATAGACAACGAATCATCCCAAATTGAGGAGGTGGACTTTCGGAGCAAGGATATATATATTTTTTTACCTTTTTCTCTTTTTGTGAGTGTGTATGTGTATGCTTCTGTGTATGATTTTGTCTGTATAGCTTTGCTTTTACCAGTTGTCCTAGTCTTCTGTCTCTCCGTTTATTTTTATTTAAAAAAAATTATTTTTTGTTAATAATTATTTTTTATTTTAATAATGTTATTTTATTTTACTGTATTTTATTCTATTTTATCTTCTTTCTTTCTTCCTTTCTTCCTTCCTCACTCCCTCCCTCTCTCTCTCTTTCTTTCTTTCTTTCTTTTTTCTCACGCTTTTATTCTGAGCTGTGTAGAGAACAGGCTCTACTTGCTACAGCCAGGTGCCCGGTCTGTGCCACTGAGGTGGGAGAGCCAAGTTCAGGACACTGGTCCACAAGAGACCTCCCAGCTCCATGTAATATCAAATGGTGAAAATCTCCCAGAGATCTCCATCTCAATGCCGAAATCCAGCTCCACTCAATGACCAGCAAGCTACAGTGCAGGATGCCCCATGCCAAACAACTAGCAACACAGGAATACAACCCCATCCATTAGCACAGAGGCTGCCTAAAATCATAATGAGGCCACAGACACCCCAAAACACACCACCAGACGTGGACCTGCCCACCAGAAAGACAAGATCCAGCCTCATCCACCAGAACACAGGCACCAGTCCCCTCCACCAGGAAGCCTACACAACACACTGAACCAACCTTAGCCACTGGGGACAGACACCAAACACAACGGAAACTACGAACCTGCAGCCTGCAAAAAGGAGACCCCAAACACAGTAAGTTAAGCAAAATAAGAAGACAGAGAAACACACAGCAGATGAAGGAGCAAGCCAAAAACCCATGAGACCTAACAAATGAAAAGGAAATAGGCAGTCTACCTGAAAAAGAATTCAGAATAATCATAGTAAACATGATCCAAAATCTTGGAAATAGAATGGAGAAAATACAAGAAACGTTTAACAAGGACCTAGAAGAACTAAAGAGCAAACAAACAGTGATGAACAACATAATAAATGAAATTTAAAATTCTCTAGAAGGGATCAATAGCCGAATAACCTAGGCAGAAGAACAGTTAAGTGACCTGCAAGATAAAATAGTGGCAATAACTAGTGAAGAGCACAATAAGAAAAAAGAATGAAAAGAATTGAGGACAGTCTC
This sequence comes from Mesoplodon densirostris, assembly GCF_025265405.1. Lineage (NCBI taxonomy): Eukaryota > Metazoa > Chordata > Mammalia > Artiodactyla > Ziphiidae > Mesoplodon > Mesoplodon densirostris. Next base: position 5,502,297 of record NC_082661.1, read on the forward strand.
AGAGACCTCTGGGACAACTTTAAATGCACCAACATTCGAACTATAGGGGTCCAAGGAGAAGAAGAGGAAAAGAAAGGGACTGAGAAAATATTTGAAGAGATTATAGTTGAAAACTTCCCTAATATGGGAAAGGAAATAGTTAATCAAGTCCAGGAAGAACAAAGAGTCCCATAGAGGATAAATCCAAGCAAAACAGGCCAAGACACATATTAATCAAACTATCAAAAATTAAATACAAAGAACAAATATTAAAATCAGCAAGGGAAAAACAACAAATAACACATAAGGGAATCCCCAAAAGGTTAACAGCTGATCTTTCAGCAGAAACTCTGCAAGCCAGAAGGGAATGGAAGGACATATTTAAAGTGATGAAGGAGAAAAACCTACAACCAAGATTACACTACTCAGCAAGGATCTCATTCAGATTTGATGGAGAAATTAAAACCTTTACAGACAAGCAAAAGCTAAGAGAATTCAGCACCACCAAACCAGCTTTACAACAAAGGCTAAAGGAACTTCTCTAGGCAGGAAACACAAGAGAAGGAAAAGACCTACAATAATAAACCCAAAACAATTAAGAAAATGGTAATAGGAACATACATATCGATAATTACCTTAAATGTAACTGGATTAAATGCTCCAACCAAAAGACACAGACTGGCTGAATGGATAAAACACCAAGACCCGTATATATGCTGTCTATAAGAGACTAACTTCAGGCCTAGGGACACATACAGACTGAAAGTGAGGGGATGGAAAAAGATATTCCATGCAAATGGAAATCAAAAGAAAGCTGGAGTAGCAATTCTCATATCAGACAAAATAGACTTTAAAACAAAGACTACTAGAAGAGACAAAGAAGGACACTACATAACAATCAAGGGATCAATACAAGAAGAAGATTTAACAATTGTAAATATTTATGCACCCAACATAGGAGCACCTCAATACATAAGGCAAATACTAACAGCCATAAAATGGGAAATCAACAGTAACAGAATCATAGTAGAGGACTTTAACACCCCACTTTCACCAATGGACAGATCATCCAAAATGAAAATAAATAAGAAAAAACAAGCTTTAAATGATACATTGAACAAGATGGACTTAATTGATATTTATAGGACATTCCATCCAGAACAACAGAATACACATTCTTCTCCAGTGCTCATGGAACATTCTCCAGATCATATCTTGGGTCACAAATCAAACCTTGGTAAATTTAAGAAAATTGAAATCCTAACAAGTATCTTTTCCGACCACAATGCTATGAGACTAGATATCCATTACAGGAAAAAATCTGTATGAAATACAAACACATGGAGGCTAAACAACACACTATTTAATAACCAAGAGATGACTGAAGAAATCAAAGAGGAAATCAAAAAATACCTAGAAACAAATGACAATGAAAACAGAACAACCCAAAACCTATGGGATGCAGCAAAAGCAGTTCTAAGAGGGAAGTTTATAGCTATACAAGCCTACCTTAAGAAACAAGAAACATCTCAAATAAACAACCTAACCAGACACCTAAAGCAATTAGAGAAAGAAGAACAAAAAAGCCCCAGTTAGCAGAAGGAAAGAAATCATAAAGATCAGATCAGAAATAAATGAAAAAGAAATGAAGGAAACGATAGCAAAGATCAATAAAACTAAAAGCTGGTTCTTTGAGAAGATAAAGAAAATTGATAAAACAAGCAACTATATGCCAATAAAATGGACAAACTGGCAGAAATGGACAAATTCTTAGAAATGCACAACCTTTGGAGACTGAAACAGGAATAAATAGAACATATGAACAGACCAATCACAAGCACTGAAAATGAAACTGTGATTTAAAATCTTCCAACAAACAAAAGCCCAGGACCAGATGGCTTCACAGGTGAATTCTATCAAACATTTAGTGAAGAGCTAACACCTGTCCTTCTCAAACTCCTCCAAAATATAGCAGAGGGAGGAGCACTCCCAAACTCATTCTGCGAGGCCACCCTCACTCTAATACCAAAACCAGACAAAGATGTCACAAAAATAGAAAACTACAGGCCAATATCATTGATGAACATAGATGCAAAAATCCTCAACAAAATGCTAGCAAACAGAATCCAACAGCACATTAAAAGCATCATACACTATGATCAAGTGGGGTTTATCCCAGGAGTGCAAGGATTCTTCAATATATGCAAGTCCATCAACGTGATACACCATGTTAACAAATTGAAGGAGAAAAACCATATGATCACCTCAATCGATGCAGAGAAAGCTTTCGACAAAATTCAACACCCATTTATGATAAAAACCCTCCAGAAAGTAGGCATAGAGGGAACTTTCCTCAACATAATAAAGGTGTTGTATGACAAACCCACAGCCAACATCATCTTCAATGGTGAAAAACTGAAACCATTTCCACTAACGTCATGAAGAAGACAAGGTTGCCCACTCTCACCACTATTATTCAAGATAGTTTGGAAGTTTTAGCCACAGCATCAGAGAAGAAAAAGAAATAAAAGGAATACAAATTGGAAAAGAAGAAGTAAATCTGTCACTGTTTGCAGATGCCATGATACTATACGTAGAGAATCCTAAAGATGCTACCAGAAAACTACTAGAGCTAATCAAGGAATTTGGTAAAGCAGGAGGATACAGAATTAATACACAGAAATCTCTTGCATTCCTATACACTAATGATGAAAAATCTGAAAGTGAAATTAAGAAAACACTCACTTTTACCACTGCAACAAAAAGAATAAAATATCTAAGAATAAACCTACTTAAGGAGACAAAAGACCTGTATGCAGAAAATTATATGACACTGATGAAAGAAATTAAGATGATACAAATAGATGGAGACATATACCATGTTCTTGGATTGGAAGAATCAACATTGTAAAAATGACTCTACTACCCAAAGCAATCTACAAATTCAATGCAATCCCTATCAAACTACCAATGCCATTTTTCACAGAACTAGAACAAAAACTTTCACAATTTGTATGGAAACACGAAAGACCCTGAATAGCCAAAGCAATCTTGAGAAAGAAAAATGGAGCTGGAGGAAGCAGGCTCCCTGACTTCAGACTATACTACAAAGCTACAGTAATCAAGACAGTATGGTACTGGAACAAAAACAGAAATATAGATCAATGGAACAGGATAGAAAGCTCAGAGATAAACCCACGCACATATAGTCACCTTATCTTTGATAAAGGAGGCAAGAATATACAGTGGAGAAAAGACAGCCTCTTCAATAAGTGGTGCTGGGAAAACTGGACAGCTACATGTAAAAGAATGAAATTAGAATACTCCCTAACACCATACACAAAAATAAACTCGAAATGGATAAAAGACCTAAATCTAAGACCAGACACTATCAAACTCTTAGAGGAAAACATAGGCAGAACACTCTATGACATAAATCACAGCAAGATCCTTTTTGACCCACCTCCTAGAATAATGGAAATAAAATCAAAAATAAACGAATGGGACCTAATGAAACTTAAAAGCTTTTGCACAGCAAAGGAAACCGTAAACAAGATGAAAAGACCACCCTCACAATTGGAGAAAATATTTGCAAATGAAGCAACTGACAAAGGATTAATCTCCAAAACATACAAGCAACTCATGCAGCTCAATATCAAAAAAACAAACAACCCAATCCAAAAATGGGCAGAAGACCTAAATAGACATTTCTCCAAAGAAGATATACAGATTGCCAACAAACACATGAAGGAATGCTCAACATCATTAATCATTAGAGAAATGCAAATCAAAACTACAATGAGATATCATCTCACACCGGTCAGAATGGCCATCATCAAAAAATCTACAAACAATAAATGCTGGAGAGGGTGTGGAGAAAAGGGAAGGAACCCTCTTGCACTGTTGGTGGGAATGTAAATTGATACAGCCACTATGGAGAACAGTATGGGGGTTCCTTAAAACACTAAAAATAGGGGGACTTCCCTGGTGGTGCAGGGGTTGGGAATCCGCCTGCCAATGCAGGGGACACGGGTTCAAGCCCTCGTTTGGGAAGATCCCACATGCCGTGGAGCAACTAAGCCCGTGTGCCACAACTACTGAGCCTGTTCTCTAGAGCCTGTGAGCCACAACTACTGAGCCCACGTGCCTAGAGCCCGTGCTCTGCAGCAAGAGAAGCCACGGCAATGAGAAGCCCACGCACTGCAACAAAAGAGTAGACCCCACTCGCCGCAACTAGAGAAAGCCCACGCACAGCAAAGAAGACCCAATGCAGCCAAAAATAAATATATAAAATAAATAAACTTATAGAAAAGAAATAAAAACTAAAAATAGAACTACCATATGACCCAGCAATCCCACTACCAGGCATATACCGTGAGAAAACCATAATTCAAAAAGAGTCATGTACCACAATGTTCATTGCAGCTCTATTTCCAATAGCCAGGACATGGAAGCAACCTAAGTGTCCACAGACAGATGAATGGATAAAGAAGATGTGGCACATATACACAATGGAATATTACTCAGCCATAAAGAGAAACGAAATTGAGCTATTTGTAGTGAGGTGGATGGACCTAGAGTCTGTCACACAGAGTGAAGTAAGTCAGAAAGAGAAAAACAAACACCATATGCTAACACATACATATGGAATCTAGAAAAAAAATCGTTCTGATAAACCTAGGGGCAGGACAGGAATAAAGATGCAGATGTAGAGAATGGACTTGAGGACACGTGGAGGGAGAAGGGTAAGCTGGGACAAAGTGAGAGAGTGGCATGGACATATATACACTACCAAATGTAAAACAGATAGCTAGTGGGAAGTAGCCACATAGCACAGGGAGATCAACTAGGTGCTCTGTGACCACCTAGAAGGGTGGGAGGGAGATGCAAGAAGGAGGAGGTATGGGGATATATGTATACGTATAACTGATTCACTTTGGTATAAAGCAGAAACTAACACACCATTGTAAAGCAATTATACTCCAATAAAGATGCTAAAAAAAAAGTAGATAAACATTTGTTATGCCTCCCTTGGAGAATATCAACAATGGGGGAAATGTCTCGCTGTTTCTCACGGGAGGGCTGTCATTTTCATTGGCCAGGACAGCTTTTCCCACCTCTCTGACTCCTGCCCATTAAATGCACGTAACCCCCTGCACATAACACACACACACAGAGTCACTGTCAAAATCAAATGATGTCCCTGACATTCCCAAACAGCCCCTGGCTAAGAACCACCAGGTTAGACCAGAGCTTCCCCCTTCTGTGTCACGAATGGGTCCCCAGCAGGCAGAAGCCCCCAGCCCTTGGGTCAGCCTGGCCAGACCCAGGCCTCTGGATCGATGGGCGAGTCCCCTCTGGCCACGAGTAGCTGTGCTGTACAAGGATGTGCCCGTGTATGGGAACGGTGGGGACGCGTGGGCTCAGGTGTGACTCTGCTCTCCCTCGTTTAGTTCCTCTCAGTGGTTAAGACTCACTCTTGGAACAAGCTCCTGCACCTGTTTCATCCTGGTCCCCCGATGCTGGGCACATGCGACACCAGAAGGGAGTTCGCTCAAGGACGGAATGAACTATAAGACAAGGGGCCAGGGGAGCCGCCATGACTCAGGAAATGAGGCCAGGCTGAGATGCTCCGCAGAGCACAGGGGCCCTGCAGAGTTGGCTCTACGTAGCAGGATCACAGCGCAAAACGCACAAGGCGGGCTTCCGTGGTGGCGCAGTGGTTGAGAGTCCGCCTGCCGATGCAGGGGACACGGGTTCGTGCCTCAGTCCGGGAAGATCCCACATGCCACGGAGCGGCTGGGCCCGTGAGCCACAACTACTGAGACTGCGTGTCCGGAGCCTGTGCTCCGCAACGGGAGAGGCCACGGCAGTGAGAGGCCCACGTACCGCAAAAAAAAAAAAAAAAAAACGTACAAGGCAAGAGACAGAGAAGGGGACGAATTAGCACATTCAAGAACAAAACGTTCTTCTCTGGAGCCACTGTGCTCTCCCTAGCCTTCTAAAATCCATTTGCTAAGAACTAAGTCATGCAAAATAGGAGTATTACCGTAATGTCGGCAGGAACAAATTTGCATTAAATTATGAACTTTATTTTTTTTAATTTTTATTGGCACAGCCGTGTAGCCAGGAGGCCCAGTGAGAAGGGGACGATCCTTTAGAACAGGCCTCCACAGCCTCCATATTGGCGAAAATTAGTTACCTGTCTAGACAGCTTCCAGGAGGCAAAGCGTGTCTTCCAAATGATGGCGATTTTCTAAAACACACTTGAAATCCCGAAGTCGACAGATAAGAAAATGGCCCGTTCAAAGCACGTTAAGGGGCTGCAATTCAGTGAAGCAGTTTTGAAAACAGCGACGGAAGGAAACAACACGGCACACTTGTGTTTTACTCATGGGCTGAATAATCTCCCAAAACGCAGCCTTTGAGGAACAGAAATGGGTGGACGAAGGAGCTCCAGCAGACAAGGGAGGACGGAAGATGCAGGAGGGAGGCTGGTCCCCTCCACCCTCCCAGCACCTGCCGCTGCCCGCTCGCCCCAGCCCGCCCGACCCCGCCTCAGGTAAACCATTAGAGATGACGCTCAAGGGTGTGGAGACACTCAACAGGCAGCTGTAGCCAAACCGGGTGAAGAAAAGGCCCTGCAAGAGAGTAAACAGTGAAAACAAACAGGGCGCAACACTCGGACCCAGGCTCTCCCTCCCACTCCTACCCCAACCCCAAGCCCTGTGCACACTGGCTGCCCTGCACCCAATGCAAAAAACAGCCCATTGTGGGTGGAACTGTGCCCCCCACCCCCGCAAACTATGTTCCACTTCTAACCCCTGGGACCCATGAAAGTAAACTGATTTGGACATAGGGACTTTGCAGATGAAATCATATTAAGATGTGGGCACACTAGAAAGGGTGGGCCTTAAATCCAATGCCTGTGCCTCTGCTTTGTTTATTTACTCATTTATTGTGATTTACTTATATTTATTTATTTTCATTGAAGTATAGTTGACTTACAGTATCATTAGTTTCAGGTGTATAATATGGTGATTCGATAATTTTATATATTATGAAATGATCACCCTGGTAAGTCTGGTTACCGTCTGTCACTATACAAAGTTATTGCAATATTATGGATTATATTCTCTAGGCTGTACATTACATCCCTGTGACTGACTTAATTTGTAACTGGAAGTTTGTACCTCTTCATCACCTTCACCTATTCCCATCTCCCTACAGGTCCCTCCACTCTGGTGATCACCAGTGTGTTCTCTGTATCTATGAGTTTGTTTCTGTTTTGTTATATCTGTTTATTTGTTTTGTTTTTTAGATTCCACATGTAAGTGAAATCACACTGTATTTGTCTTTCTCTGACTCATTTCACTTAATACCCTCTAGGCTATCCATATTGTCACAAATAGCAAGATTTCATGTTTTATGGCTAACATTCCTGTGCGTGTGTGTGTGTGTGTGTGTGTGTGTATACACACAACATCTTCTTTATCCACTCATCTATCAATGGGCGTTTAGGTTGCATCCAAGAGAGGGGGCTGTGCACAGGGGCACAGGCAGGGGAAAAGGCAGAGGCTGGGTGGAAAATGAACACGCAAGCCAAGGAAAGCCAAGGATTGCCAGCAGCCACCACAAGCTGGAGGAGACAAAGAAAGAGAGAAAGATGCTCCCCCAGCACCTTCAGAGAGAACATGGCCCCGCAGACACCTCCAGAACCACGAGAGAACAAACTTCTGTTGCTTTAAGCCATCCAGATTGTGTTCCTTTCTCAAAGCAGCCCCGGGAAACTAATGCACTTCCCAACCCAAGACCAAAAGGAAAGGCTTCTCCCACTACCTGTAGTGAAAGATGAAAGTTTACTTTTATTTTCAGTCCGTTTCCAACCAATAGCTTTGTAAAATAAAATTAAAATGATTTTCTAGTAACTGGAAATGCCACTTGGGTCACATAGCTGTGTCAAATTACGGTATAAGTTCCTAAGCGTTTACTGTCAATGCTTGTGCTGATCTCACTAGGGAGAATAAACACCCGTGCACAGGCAAGGGTCTGAGACCACCCACTTTCAGTGACACTAAGAGCAGCATGTCCAAGTCCCCTGGGGGTGGGGATATGCCTTGGTCAGGGATGACGGAGCCGGGGTTAGAGTTCCACCTTTCCAGGTTCAAATCCCGACACCTTCTTCCACACCCTCCTCTCCAGCACATCAACATTACTGCTGTGGTCACTCCAGGGAGGTCGCGCCAGCCCTGTCCAGGAGAACTTCCCGCAGTGATGGAAGATATCCTACAGTTGCTCTGTCCAATGTAATAGCCACTAGGTACATGTGTCTATGGAGCACTTGAAATATGCCTAGGGTGACTGAGGAGGAGAAATCCCAGCTTTATTTAATTTGAAGGGATTTAAATTTAAATAGGGCAACGCAGATCCAGGAGACACCCCACCGCAGCATTCCTCAGTCTGCTCCTTTTATCCCAAAGTTGGTCCCTGAACCCTGGGGTAGGTTGGTATTGATTTCTCTTGGTTTCTCCCAGAGGACGAATCTTGTGAGAATTAAATGGGAACCTGCAGGGAAGACGTCTGATGCACGGTCAGTGCTCAATCATTTCCTTGAGGACAGGATTCAAGTCTTCTCGGCCCTGAGGCTCTTCCATGTCATAGGTTCTAAGATTTAGGAGGTCGTAAATAATACTGATGTTGCTGTCTTTGATTAGGAATGGTGGGTTTTGACAGGATGTACTCCTGGAAAAATATATCTGCTGTGATTTCTAAATTCTCGAGATTGATTTGCTGTCCCATGACTCTGACCTTACGTCTCCTCCCTCTCTTCTTTCTGGATGCCCCGCCTCCTGCTCAGGGAAAAACACTGCATGAACTTGAATTCTTTGGGTCTTGAATCTCAGTGAAGATCCTAGATATCTGAAAACATAAAATACAGCCCTGCATTTGCCCTACAGAGAAAGGTTTAATAAAATAAAGAAGGGGGGACTTTTCCATATCGACTTTCATGTGTAATCCAGGAGTTCATACGATACAATACGTTAAAGAGAATCGCCATACGACCCAGAAGTTCCAGGTCTATTAGGTCTATTCCCAAAGAACAAAAACAGGTCTTTAAAGAAAACCCTGTACAAGAATGTTCACAGTAGCATGACACACAATAGTCAAAAAAGTGAAAACAACTCAAGTGTCCATCAACTGATGAATGGATACACAAAATGTGGTCTATCCATACAATGGAATTTGATTCTGCCATAAAACGGAGAGAAGTACTGACACAGGCTACAACATGGATGAACCTTGAAAATATGCTAAGTAAAAGAAGCCAGACACAAGAGGCCACATATTTCATTCTGTTATTTACATGATATATCCAAAATAGGCACATTCATAGAGACAGAAAACAGATTAGTGGTTGCCAGGGGCTGAGGGAGGGAGTAACAGGGAGTCACCATGGGAACAGGGTTTCCTTCTGGGGTGGTGAAAATGTTTTCGAACTAGGTAGTGGTGATGGTTTCACAACACTGGGATTGTACTAAGTGGTTGCTTTAAAATGGCTAACATGGTAAATTTTACGTACGTACATTTCACCACCAAAAAATTAATTTAAAAAAAGGAATGTGCTGTGTCCCCCCAACTTAAATGACACCCACAAGGCTGCTCTTTATTTAGTCATTCAGAGTCACTCTCTGTCACTCGGACACACAGGACTGACCCTCAGGATGGTTTCCAGCAGAGACAGACCAGCACCTTGGAAACAGCATGGTGTCTCAAACTCCCTCTAAAATGAGACATGAAATTAGTCATCATCATAATGATTCCAATGTCACTGCCTGGTTCACTGGGAAAGCTACGTCTTGCCTGAAGCAAGCCACAATTAACGCTTTAATTAAGCAAAATGTAAGGCAATCCACCAAAGTGGAAATCCAAGGAAACCAGAAAGGAGAGCCACCCGAATGCCCCCAACACCGATCACTGTCCCGAAATGCCACCCCTAAGACCTCCCCTTTCCCACTTTTCTATAGCTGTGTCTCAGCAAACATTTACCATGTAGGTCAGAGGATTCAAACCATGAATATCCAAATTGATAACTTTGTAAAAAGGCACTCAGAGACATAGAACGGGGAATTTTTATAAACGTTGCCAAAATAAAGAAAAGCTTGGGGTTAGGTAATTAAAAATATCTCCGCAGGTCAGTCTCTGCTCCTCCATAGGAAAAGCTGATTGGGAAGACTAGTTATCGCCGCACCAGACACCAGCTCGGGGCAGCGTCGCTCCTGGAGACCCGAGTGTCAAGCCCTCTGCTGCCCCGCGTGCCCCTCGTCCCCTCGGCAGCCCTGGCCTGGTGCCAGGACTCGGGAAGCCTGCTCCCCTGGCTGGGGTTTTCTCTCCTAGAATCTTAGATGCGGGGACCTGAATCCTCAGTTACCCTGAGGTCCCCCAGAGGAGGAAGCAGGATGTCACAGGGGGACTGAGATGAGAACAAAGGAGTGGAAGGAAAGAAAGTGGGTGCACAGAGGGTGTGAAAGCAGAAAACGAGGAGGGCAGGCTGTGACCCGCCAGCAAGGGGCGGGAGGGCTGTGGTCACCGTCCGTCCGTCTGTCCATCTGTCCTTCTCTCTGAATGGAGCAGGTGGGCCTGCTCCAGGAATGCAGACGTTAAGAAGGCAAGGGGCCCCAGGTCAGGGCTCCATGGGCACAGAGGGAACTGACAGGGGAGGAGAAGGTCACAGGGAGACCAAAATAGGCGTGCCGGGTAGGACAAAGGAAACCCCAGCAGGGCTGAGTCCCCGGGGAGGCCGAGCACATGGGCCTGGATCCCCCTCTAGCTGCCTTGGCAAGATCCCCTGCCCTGGGCGGCAGGGTGATGACGAGGAGGGGCTAGGAAGTCAAACCCAAGTTTAGGCAACTCACTGGGATTTGCTGTTACGGGCTGTGTGAGTATCCTAACAAGGGGTGTCCTAACACCCACGGAGGAGGTGACTCCTAGAAGCCCCAGATCGAGATGTCACCGGGCAGGGCTCCTGCTTGGCTTGCAGAGGACGTCCTTCTCCCCGGGTCCACCCCGGGTCCTCCCTGTGTCTCTCCTCTTTCCTCTGTGTCCGTGTCGTAACTTCCTCTTCTCGTAAGGACAGACTGGAACAGGGCCCACCCTAAGGGGCCTCACTGTCCCTTAATTACCTCCTAAAAGCTGTGTCTCCAAAGTACAGTCACACTCGGAGGTACTCAGAATAGAGCTAAATGTGCTGGGGACACAACGCAGCCCATAACGTATTATTCCCCTCTTCTCCCTCCTTTGTGCAAATGTATTTGTTTATTAATAAAAAAGACTCTTTTCTTCTACCTCATGGCATTCTCATTGTTTTACGTTCTTCAACACAGAGCACTGACAGAGGCTCTTTTGAAGGAAAGGCAACCCCAAGTGGGGAAAGTTCAAAGTCGGCCAACAAATATGTTCTCTCAAAAGTACCCTTCTGCAAACCCCCCGCCTCCAGCCATGCAGGCACGAGCTCCCATCAGGACCACAGGCCGACGACTCCTGCCGCCCTGGCCGCAGACAGCTGCTCCTCTGCAGGTCCCTGGGGCACTAGTGCCAGGGATTAGAGCCCACGGGTTAGGAAACGCCAGACGGTCAGCGTCCTGAGGCCAGAGACCAGCACCTGGCACACAGGAAAGGGCAAGGCACATTTTTGGAAACAACTGTAAGAGATGATTATGGGGGATGTCTTGTCTAGCTCCCAGTGGCTGCTGGAGAAGAGAGAGAACGAAGCCCAGAACATGCTGCCGGCAAGCTAAGGCTCAAGGGAGCAACGCCATCCCCACGCATGAGCAGCAGGTCAAGTCAGCTGGATGCGAGGAGTTAAAGGAATGGCTCTGGCTCTGTAACAGCACACACAGCAGGCACACGGGGTGCTCTGTGCAGAACGAAAGGGTGACCAGGAAAGACAGCGTCTGTGCACACAGGGCCTCTCCCACGCACCGCTCAGCCCACTGGGTCTGCTCACCGGTGCTCCTCTGCCCTCCATGACCGCTCGTGAGTCCCCACGAGCTGGGACTGGCTGTGTCCAAAGCCCACGTCCTTTTGTGCCCAGGCCGCCTCCCAACACGTGGGCACGATTTCCAGCTGGAAGGTCCTCCCCCCTCCACCATCTCCACCCACTTTCCAGCTGGAGGGTCCTCCCCCCTCTGCCATCTCCACCCGCTTTCCAGCTGGAGGGTCCTCCCCGCTCTGCCATCTCCACCTGCTTTCCAGCTGGAGGGTCCTCCCCCGTCCTCCATCTCCACCCGCTTTCCAGCTGGAGGGTCCTCCCCCGTCCTCCATCTCCACCTGCTTTCCAGCTAGAAGGTCCTCCCCCCTCCGCCATCTCCACCTGCTTTCCAGCTAGAAGGTCCTTCCTCCTCTGCCATCTCCACCTGCTTTCCAGCTGGAGGGTCCTCCCCACTCTGCCATCTCCACCCACTTTGCTCAGTGCTTCCTCCACTGGGACGGGTCACTACGGCCCCGCACTGCTCCTCAAGGATGCCGAGGTGGGTGCTTTTCGCGGGAGAGCAGGGAGCTGGTGCTCCACTTCCTCCAGAGCCCCGCAGAGCCTGCAGTGCTCCCTGTGGATACGGCTTCAACCACCGCAGAGACATCCAGTGTGCCGGGCTGGCTCAGCATCTTCCTTGCTGAGCACCTCCAGGGATCTGGAGCCACAAGAAGCCCAAGTCCCAGCTTCTTTCCCTAACACACAAGACAGCCATAGCCTGGCCACTCCCCACTGACTTTTCCATCCCCCAAAGCTAGGCTCCAGCCACCTTTACTTCTTTCCAGATTCCTGAGAAAGCCAGGTGGTCCTGCATCCTCCCCTTGGCCTCTGCCACCCTCTGCTCTCTAACCCATTCACTGAGCCCTTGACCAGGTAGCCGAGATGCCCCGGCACTGGCCATCCATTCATCCCTTCCTCAGATACACATACAGACACAACCCAAGACTAAGACCAGGGCGAACTTGACCATAACCTGCTGTGAATGCCACCATTTTGTATCAACCCGGCCAGGCTATAGCAGCCAGCTGTTCAATCAAACATTAGCCCAGCTGTTCCGTGAAGGAAATCTGCAGATGTGATTACTAACTCCAATCAGGTGACTTTACATAAAGGAGACCATCCTGGACAAGCTGGGTGAGCCTGATCCAATCAATTGAAAGATGTTAAGAACAGAACTGGGGTTTCCCAGAGTTTCCAGCCCGCCCTATAGACTTCATTCAGACTTGCCTAGGCAACCCCACGATCATGGAAGCCAATTCCTTGCAATTAATAAACATGTACCCTACTAATTCTGTTTTCTAGTGGATGCCAGACTGACACACCTCCCACGCACATCTCCATCAGAGCCCTGCGTGAGCTCGCCTAGACCCGCTGGGCCAAGCACCCCTGGAGGGGAAGGGCCTTGCCTAGTTCTGCTGGATCTCCCAACCTCTGCCCCGCCCTGACAAGACACTCAAGAAAGAACTGTGGAGCAGGAGAGAATGGTGCTCAGTAATCACACACTAAATTAATAAAAGGGAAAAAACCACAAATGTTCAGCCAATCTACAAAGGCAAGAAACCCTGCTCCACATGATGTAGCCATTTACTCATCACTCGTTAAACCAAAATGCACTGATTAGCAAAGATGTGTTAAAATTCCAAAGAGGATGCTCAGCAAAGCTGTTGAACCTCTAGTAGGAAACCTTCCAAGTACAGGGTCTTCCTTTTTTAATAGCTTTGACCCCTGAGGAAGGTGCCGTCTTTGACCGTTCAGCAGACATGTGATCCTCGGTCCCTTTCAGGCGTGCAGGCCTCCGAAGTGGATGCAATTAAACATGAGAGTCATGGAAAAGGCCAACATAAATTCATTTAAAGTGACTTCCCCAGAACCTGGCTTCAAATCCATTTTTCCAGGTAATGCTAAGAGAAATAAGATGGACCTCTCGTGTTTTCCTTTCTCGATACAGTTCAAATAAATTGCAAGCACCATAATCATTGTTACTGATGCAATAACTGGAATGATAGATGAATGTGAACCAAAACAAGAGTTCACAGAAAGACATAAAACCAGGGCAAAATCAAAAAACAATGTCGAGGCTTCTACTGCAAAAATAAACAGTAGTCAAGTTAAGAGCTTTTAATGATTTCTGAAGGCTATTTTTTATTTTTTATTTTTTTGGCGGTACGCGGGCCTCTCACTGTTGTGGCCTCTCCCGTTGCGGAGCACAGGCTCTGAACGCGCAGGCTCAGCGGCCATGGCTCACGGGCGCAGCCGCTCCCGGGCATGTGGGATCTTCCCGGACCGGGGTACGAACCAGTGTCCCCTGCATGGGCAGGCGGACTTTCAACCAGTGCGCCACCAGGGAAGCCCTGAAGGGTATTTTTAACACAGACATGGGAGGAACGTCCCTGTTTGCAATCTGGAAAAAAATGGTATTTTGCTCCAGAAGAAGACAGCGCCAGCTTCCAAAACTGACTGAAGGATAGAAAAAATGTCAGAGAAAATGACAGTAAACAGGGCAATAGTAAGTAAAAAGGACAAAAGCCCCAACTTCCAATTTATAAAAGGTTTGTTATTTGAAGACTCCACAGTGTGTCTGAACATATAATTTAAAAAAAAAAATCTGAGGCACTTGATGGCAGCCAACTGGTTATGAAGTTAAACAAAATTTGTTATGAATTTTACAATTACACTCATAATTGCCACCATCAAAACAGAAAACCTGCTAGCTTTCACTTGGCATTTGTAAATGATGATTTAGAGTGAACTACAGAAAACTTTGAAATTAAATACAAAAGCAACTGCAGGAAAACAATTACATTTATTGGAAAATGAAATGACATGATTATCAGAGAAAATGAAATAATTCAGCTCTCGATCTTGGAAGGTCTAGAATTTGACAAACACAAGAGTATATAAAAATAAAGCTGTGAAGAAGGAAGTTCAGGATGAGACGTCCCGTTATGTCTAAGATTTGTATTTATAAACAAAAGTCATGTATCTCTTTTAATGACCAATGACTACCAAAATTATTCTGGTTCTACGTAACATAGATGGCCCTAAACGATGCAAACTTTAAGCTCCCCAGTGCCACTTACATTTCCTCGGAGTAATCTCACAAAGGCTTGGCTGCAATCCCAACCCCCACAGAACCCTTGAGGAAGAGGAGGGGAGGGGCAATATTTCTTGGGAATGAAGTCTGCAAACTAATGTTCCTTCACTGCCCTCACATTCAATAAGCCTCCCAAGCCCACCCTAGTTAACCCTTAATTGGCTTCTGGAAGAGTGAGCACTCATGATTTCTCAGGGACCCCACCCCCTGAACCGTGATCCATCCTTAACAGCTCCTGGGACCAACCCCACTCAATATTCTCCCCAAGATGGGTCCACAGAGCGGCCCTCTCCCTTCCCCCACCCCCATGAGCATCACGAACTGAATCCCAGCATGAACTTCTGGGACTTGGTCAACGCCAGGATGAATGTTATAAAGCAGTGATCCATCTTATTTGATGCTCTAAACATCGCAGAGGTTCTCAGCATCCACTCAAGGTGTTTCGTGTGCTGCTTGGAAAATGACAAGCCCATGCTCTGAAAACTCTTACCACTTTGGCAAGCATCATGTGAATCTAATACACACATTACATGAACAAAGGCTCTGTTTAATGGCTAGTGCTCTAAGGACAAGCTGCAGAGTGGACTGCCTTCCATCCAAACCGACCATGTTCCTTCACATTCTGGAGCCTTCTGGAGCCCACTGTGATCATCTCTTGCTACATCCACTCCCACCTACCCAGCTGTATGGAACTTCCTATGAATCAGCTGACCCTGGATGTAAGACAGTCCCTCATTTTTCCAATGAGAGATTTTGGCCACTTCAAATATATATACTTTTATGGATATAGGGAAAAGCCAAGTGTCTAGTTGTAATATTTATACTTCATGAATTTAACTATGTAACATCTTAGTATATGGATATTAATTTAGAAATATTTTTGTCCACTCAGATTTCACAAAACTATTCTATATTAACTTTTTACTTGCACCTTTGGTATCTAAGTACATATTCACGATCTTTCATGATCTCCACAATGTAACCAATTATTCTATTTTATAAATGACCTTTAAAAGGCTTATTAAAATGACAACACTTGAGTTCATGCTAGCAGGAAATCGCAAAGTGTGTTAACTTTCTTTGCTCCCTTTTTATCCATTCTACCAGGTAACCTGTAAAATCATGGCAAACTAGCATCAAGATTTCAGGCTGTGGGGCTTCCCTGGTGGCGTCGTGGTTGAGAGTCCGCTTGCCAATGCAGGGGACACGGGTTCGTGCCCCGGTCCGGGAGGATCCCACATGCCACGGAGCGGCTGGGCCCGTGAGCCATGGCCGCTGAGCCTGCGCGTCCGGAGCCTGTGCTCCGCAACGGGAGAGGCCACAACAGTGAGAGGCCCGCGTACCGCAGAAAAAAAAAAAAAAAAAAAAAAGATTTCAGGCTGTGTTTTAGTATTTTTTTAACAAAATAATGAGAAAGATGTTCTAAGACCAGAGAGAATGTTACTTCGCTTCGAGGAGGCAATTGTGGGGTGCACAGACCCAGGCCATGACACTGAGAAGGGCAAGCCGGGTTCCTCCTCCTGCACGTGTGCGCCTCTCCAGATCTGATTTGTAGGACTTCACAGCGATGTCCTACAACTCCCACACGTCCCAGGACGGAGGAGGGGGCCCTGGTCCCGCTCAGTGGGGTCCTCTCGCACCCCAACACTCACTCAGGACGTCCCCAAGAGCTGAGACTCTCTTATCTTTCTGCATCTCCAGCACCTTCCATAGTATCTGGCCTTGAGTTAGTGCTGGCAAACGTTTGTTACGTGAATACACGTATGAATAACATCACCAAAATGCTTTAAAGAAAGAAAAAGGAGGGGCACGGGATCCAGAGGTGAGATCTGGGGAGCCGAAAGAAGGCCTTTGGTTCAAAGTGTTCTGAAGTCAGAAGTCTTAAGTACCTGTGGGCAACCTAGGGTGACCCACCACTGTCCCCTCACTGGACTGTGATAAAATAAGAAAAACGGACACAAAGAAATAGTTTTATTACGGCCGAAATCTTTTAAAATTTAGACCTGTTTCCTGTTATGAGATTGGGGCCCTTCCTCTTTAGGAAGGTTAGGAGGGCCTGTCTTCAATAAAATGACAGTGATAATAAACAGCAGTTGATTTTTATTGTTGTTTATCACTAAGCGACAGATGACTCCGTTCTCTGCCATCTCTTTCTCCTGATTAGAATGTAATGCCGGCTTTGTATACACCCCCCTCCCCAAGTCCTAGACCACTGACAGATCTCCATGCCTAGAATATTGCCTGGCAAATATACAGGGGCTCAAAAATAGCTGGCGAATACGACTTTTTCGTCGGTGGCAATTTCTTGTTAGCAGCCCATCAAAATCCCACTAACTGTGCAAAACCACCCAGGAAGCCCACACCATTAAGAAGGTCAAGGGTAAGAAGGATTCTTAACCTCCCTCTCTTCTACCAAGTCTTCCCCAAATTCCAGGCCCAAGGCTGCTCCACGCCACAGAGGCCAGAGGTTGATGGGATGGGTCAAGAATCAGGCTTGGGGTAGACAATGGACTAAAATGCAGAGACGGGATCAGAGGATGATGAACAAGCCAGGAATCAAAAGGCAGAGAACTCCTAGTTTCCATCCCACTTGGGGTAAGACAGTCTCAATGCCCTGGTAGCTGTCCCAGGCTCCCCACCTCACCATGTCTTCATGAGGTCAAAGGCCTCCTCCGGTCAACCATCTTTTGCAGAAGCCACCCCCTACCCTCCTCCTCACTTTTGCAAAATTCTGCGTCCCCCTGGTGGGTACGGCAGGGGGCACCAGGGAGCAGCCTGGGGGTGGATGTACTTTGCAGAGAATCTACTGTAATGTTTGAGTTCTATCCCTTGAACAAGGAAATCCTCATGGAAACTCACTGAAAGACAGGGCAAACTAATATTCTGTTGAGATAGTAATTTGTGTTTTGTGCTCACTGACATATGACACAGGAAACAACAAGTGGTCTCTCTGCATCCCCATCCCAGGAAGACTGTCCTGCTGTGTTGAACAGAATACTGCAAACACAGGCTCAGGAGCAGCATCTGTATGTTTCCATTTAGGTTCCCAGAGAGAAGCTGCTGCACACTGTGAGGAAAGCCCCGACCCCGATGCTCCGACCCCGATGCTCACCGAGGAAAGCCCCGACCCCGTTATGCTCGCCGGCCGCTCTAGGGAGAGGGTCTTTGACACTATGATTAGATTTAACATTTCGACATGCTGGTGAGAGAGGGGCTTTGAACCAGAAGTCTGCTTAACCAAAATAAACGAGGAGATCAGTGATTATAAGGAGGTCACCAGATGCCTCCCAAACCCAAGTGCTGTAGCAGAGAACATAAAAAGTTAGCTCAAAATGGCTTTATACATGATCTTCCTGACTGCACTGTATAACAATCACTCACCAATGAAGAATTAATTCGTTATAAGTGACGAAATACCCACAATATGGGAGATTACTAGGTGAAGAATTTAGGATAAAGAGGATAAAAGGAGGTTAAAACAATTGCATTATTTAGTCATCAAACAACAGGACAGTATTGAGTACAGTCAGCCCTCTATAAGCGCAGGCTCCTCATCCACAGATTCTACCAACCTCAGATTGAAAATACGCCCCCCCCCCGAAAAAAGAAAATCCCAACAGTTCCAAAAAGCAAAACTCGAATTTGCAGCACTCTGGCAAATATTTACACAGCGTTTACACTGTATTTACAACTATGTACATAGCATTTACTCTGTACTTATTACTATTTACATAGCATTTACATTGTATTAGGTATTATAAGTAATCTAAAGATGATTTAAAGTATACAGGAGGATGTGCATAGGTAATATGTAAATACTACCCCAATTTACATAAGGAACTTCAGCATCCATGGATTTTGATATCCAAGGGGGGATCCTGGAACCAATCTCCTGCAGCTATGGAGGGATGGACTATAAAGGGATTTGGAAAGATTTAGATTCATTAAGAATACTGGGCCTCCCTGGTGGCGCAAGTGGTTGAGAGTCCGCCTGCCGATGCAGGGGATACGGGTTCGTGCCCCGGTCTGGGAGGATCCCATATGCCGCGGAGCGGCTGGGCCCGTGAGCCATGGCCGCTGAGCCTGCGCATCCGGAGCCTGCGCGTCCGGAGCCTGTGCTCCGCGACGGGGGAGGCCACAACAGTGAGAGGCCCGCATACCGGAAAAAAAAAAAAAAAAAAAAAAAAAAAAAAAGAATACTAATATTTTGGTGGCAATACAGCAAAAGAGGGAAAATATTTTTTATGTCTAAAAACTCATGATTCTGGTTATGACAAGCGTCAGAAACCTGATACTGTGACCAGTAAAACATCTAGGAACTTTGTCCCCAGGTTAACAAAGCACAGCGGAATGGACGTCTATAATTTATTCTCTCCTGTGTCACAACATAATAAAGGGACAGATAAATAACTCAGTTCTCAAGATTTAAACAGCTTCTTAAAGATTTTAAGCAACTATTAATGGGCTTATTCTTTTTCTTCTGTGTATCAGAGGAATTTGTTTGGAAGATGAAGAAATCACCTTAGGAAAAACAGAAAAGAGGACTCACTAATCATCTTCCATTTAGCCTTTTATATGAGTAAATAGGGAAATCATTTATCATCACATCCGTTATAAAGAATTCAAATTACTCTACTCTGTTTTATTACCTATCAACAGGAAGCATACTTCCTCACTATGAAGTTCAGTTAGCGTGTTAATCATATGATCAGCTCCTACGGTAATAGCCAAAGGGTTTCCCGTATCAAAGCAGTCAGGTCAGGAATCGACACCAAAGGAGACAGCAAGAGGTAAGACGCCGGCACAGGGCACACTCCCCAGCCACGTGACAAGGAGGTACCACCGCAGAACCAGGGATGCTCAGCCCGCCTGGAGGTGTCCTGGAAAGCAACGGCACCAGGTGTTTTTCAGCTCCTTGGATTCCAGCAGCAGGTGTGTTTTAGAGTAATTTTCTAATCTCCAGTTCATGTGTTTGTAAGGTGCCAGGCCAGGTGCTCAACGGACGAGAGTCTTGATCCGTGGGAGAAGGAGAATGTGCAAGCGAAAATCGCCAACACATCTGCTTGCCGTCATTTAATAAAAATGTGGAGTCCTGCAGAGGATGCTGGGAGGCACCTGCTCGAAGCACAGGAGGCCAGGACAAACTGGTACCAGCAGCTTCAGCACTGGGTCTCAGAAGCTGACTGGCAGGTCCCGGGGGAGAGATGAGGGGAGCCTGTATTCCAGGGAGAGAGATCTCCGCATGCAAAGACTCAGAGACAGGCAAAAGCACAAGCATGGCCAGGAAGTAAGCAGTCCTGTTTGGGGCCACTAGACGAGAGGGAGCAGGGAGGAGTAAGGCTGACAAAGGCTTGGAGCCCGTCAGGAGTGGACTGCAGGGGCTTGGGGGGACAGATGCCCGGGGCATGTTCCGGCTCCTTCCACACAGCCGCTGTCACCTTTTCTTCTCCCACTTAAGCTTCTATCTGCCCCATCCACCGCACACCAGACCTGCTCAGACACCAACTCCCTGGGCCTAGAGGGACTGGGCATGACTTAACATTTCCACATACTGAAGAAGCAAAAAGTGACTGGGAGAAAGAAGACTCTTGTGTCCAGGGTGAGGAAATGACACCTGGTGGGGAAACTTCTCCTCACTACTACAATTATCCTTCACTGGCCTGAGGTGTCAGCAGCCTCTCACAGTGACAAAGGGAAAAGAGGAATTAAAATATTAAAAAAAAAATGTAGCTTAGAGAAAAATCACAGTAGAAGCCAAAGGAAAAGAGATCAGGACTCTTCTTCTCAGTCTTTGGGTGCAACTGCTCTCCTGTGAAGAACCAGCATACATATAAGCATCAAGGGGCTGGCAAAAGAAGCTCACAGAGGTGATGAAATATTCTATCTCTGGATTGTAACAGGACGAGATGGTGGGTACATTTTCAGAACTCTTCGAGCCATACACTCAAAAGGATTACATTTGTAAGATGTAAATTATACCTCAATAAAAGTGATTTTAAAAAGAACTCTCAGGACTTCCCTGGTGGTGCAGTGGTTAAGAATCCGCCTGCCAATGCAGGGGACATGGGTTAGAGCCCTGGTCCGGGAAGATCCCACATGCCGTGGAGCAACTAAGCCTGTGCGCCATAACTTCTAAGCCTGTGCTCTAGAGCCCACAGGCCACAACTACTGAAGCCCACGCACCTAGAGCCTGTGTCTCGCAACAAAGAGAAGACACCACAATGAGAAGCCCGCGCACCGCATCGAAGAGTAGCTCCCAGTCACTGCAACTAGAGAAAGCCCGCACGCGGCTACGAAGACCCAGTGCAGCCATAAATAAATAAATAAACTTATAAGAAAACTTTTACATAAAATAAAATAAAAAGAACTCGCAAGGGGCCACGATTCTGCTTGTCCAGGGCAAGGCAGGAGAACCGCAGAGATGGCCTGAAATTCTGAGCCAGGACACAGGGATTTCCTTCCAGCCTTAGACTCAGGCCACATGGCTATTGGAGTTGCTCTCCCTGGAGAGGCAGCGACCGTGGAACAGCCCAGAGAGCACCGGAAAAGAAACGGAAGCAGACGAAAGAAGAGTGGAGACAGGAAAGACAAGAACCATGCTGACCCTTGGGTTTGGTCTGTTGTAGGGAGAGCGTCCAGGGGACACATCCTTTCTCAGACCTGGGGCCACAGAAGCAGTGTGAAAGGTCATGAACTGCCCACCAAGGCAGGAAGTCTCAAATGAACAACAATGCCCACGCTGAGGGTATGCACAAGTGCAAATCAGTGAGCAGGAACTGTCACATATACAGACTGCAGAAATGCCAGCAGCCACTTCTTCCAAGAAGGTGAACATCAGTTGATAGTTACATTCTTCATAAGATCATTATATCTCCTAATAAATGGAAATATAAATGGATGGGTTTTAAATTCTCTGCAAATAGAATTTATTTTGCCAAAATATAGCATCATGGGTTCAGGAATGTTTCAAATAGAGATGACATGTATAATTCATAGAGAGAGCAAAATCCCACTTAACTACCTTGGGGTGGGGGGTGGGGTCACAAAGGGCTGAGAGTGAGATCACACCAGACTCCGAGAAGGTTATGAAAACAATTATGAGCTAATGAGTAGACGCTGGGAGGGCGAGAGAGGAGAGCGGCAAATTGCAGGCTGGCTAACTCTATCCTCACTCATGACAAACAAGAGACCAAAGATGTCATTTTTAAAATATTAAATTATTGGGTAGGAAAGTCCAAATTCAAACACAGAATAAATAAAACCAATTTGTAATAGCCTAGCATTGAAGACAGGTTGGTAGACACAGACTCAGTGTGAACTGCGATACAGAATCTATTCAGGGCTCCTTCCAGCAAGGATACGCATGTTCAACTCTGTAAGATGCATGAGCCAGCGGGCCTAGAAAACCCAGAGGACCGTGACCACCCAACCCCCAGCACGCCAGATAATGCGATTTTCCACATCCAGTGGAATGGACCTGCAGGGAAGAAAACCTCAGGATGGTTAGACGTTAACTAGCACTTATAATACAAAAGTAAATATCAATCAAACCCTGGACTGGAGGGTAGTGGGGGTAAGGGTGGGAAGCAGGGGGCACAGAGATGAGTAAAAAGTCTGAGGTAAGAAGGATAACTTTTCAAAAAACGAAATGCTGTTACTTTCAAGTTTTCAAAGGAAATTAACAAACCAGGTCAGCGTGATATTGGCCAGAACTCAGAATTTCAGAGCTGGAGGGGGACCTGGAATTCATCACTTCTAAGCTCCTTGGTAGAAATCTAGTGGATAGAAGGGCTGAGGAGGACAGATGCAGAATGCGGCACCTTAAAAGGTTCTACTGGGCTTCCCTGGTGGCGCAGTGGTTGCGAGTCCGCCTGCTGATGCAGGGGACGCGGGTTCGTGCCCCGGTCCAGGGGGATCCCACGTGCCGCGGAGCGGCTGGGTCCGTGAGCCATGGCCGCTGGGCCTGCGCGTCTGGAGCCTGTGCTCCACAATGGGAGAGGCCACAACGGTGGGAGGCCCACGTACAGCAAAAAAAAAAAAAAAAAAAAAAAAAAAGGTTCTACTCTCTGAGGAGGTATAAGCACGCCATCAATGGCTCCGTCCTGTTCACAGGATGGATTCATCCGGCAAAGCTTCACTTTCCTAGCTGGAAGACGTGAATGGCAGCCCAGCCACTACATCACTTATCCCAAATTATGCATAAGTGGGGTGTGAATGAGACTGTGCTCCACTGAATTTAACATAGGGTCAAAAAAAAAAAAGTGAGTTGGAGAAAGATTTTAAATATCACACAACTGGCATACTAATTTGGGGAGTTACGATTTGCTTAAAATATAAAGATGAAGCACTTCTGAAGGACTGACTACTGCATTACACACTCAACCGGCTTCTTTTAAACATTCCATCTCAAAGAAATTATTTCCCAATGCTAGCCAATGATGGCATTTTGACCTTTTCAGCCTGTGCAAAGTTTTCTTTGATGTTCACTGTTTATTTTAAAGAGGTGTTTATTTTAAAGAGGTGACCGCTTCTAGAGAGAGGATCACAGTGTGTAAATGCAGGGGCAACCTCAGAACACAGTCTAAACCATTTCCTTTATTTTACTGATGGGAACAAGAAAACTCAGTGGATTAAAAGGTTCATTTTGAAGGAACCAGAGCTGCTGAGGCAACTGGGATTGAGAGGCTCAGATTCCAGAGAGGAAAATAGAAGAAATGCACCCAATACCACCAGTCAATACACGCAATGTACAAAACTGGTGATGGGAATGTTCTTTATTTTGATGGAGGTGTGAGTTACATGATGCAATCGTTTCTCAAAAGAGAGTAAGCTGGACACATCACATTTGTGCATTTCAATGTATATGAATTATACCTCAATTTAAAATTCAGTTTTTTGATATAAGTATTGTAAACAAACAAACAAAAAAATCAGTAGATTAAATACTTCAAATAAAAGACAAAGGTTTCAGACTGAGGAAAAACAATACCAGTAGCTGTCCTTAAATATAAGAACAAAGAAAGGTTGAAAATAAAAGGGTAAAGGAGTTATTTTATGTAAACGCTCACACACAGAAAGTGGATGCAGTTGTTAATACATGAGAAAGAATCTAAATCTTCCTGCCCCAATAACACAGCTTCTGCCCGTTTTCTGGGTGAGATAGTGCCTCCCAGCCCCTAATGCAGTGTTCTTTCAGCCCCACAGAGGAAAAGGCTTGCTGGCGTGGAAGTTGCTGGCACACTACGTGACCGAAAAGCCCACAGGGCAGCCTGAAAAGCTGCAAGGGTTCCAGACGTGAAGGAGAGCCATGAAGCATAGAAGGCGGGGCCCGGAGCCACCTTCACGTCAGATGACGACTCAGGACACGTCACAGCCTCTAGCAAATATGACTGACACACTTGGAAAATGGTCATGATTTTCTACAAATACATTCCACATACACAAGACATCACCACTCCAGCTGAGCAAAGCTCGAGGAGCAAGGGACAGGGGCCACTCCTCCATTCCCCCAGCGGCTTCCCTGGATGGAAGGTCACCATCCCTGGGAGAGCTCCCGATGACAGCCACAAAACTCTGAGAGGGGACTTGCAAGATTCCAGGAAAACTTCTTTTCCACTAAAAACATGTTCTACTTAAAAATACAAATGGGGCCTCCCTGGTGGCGCAAGTGGTTGAGAGTCCGCCTGCCGATGCAGGGGATACGGGTTCGTGCCCCGGTCTGGGAGGATTCCATATGCCGCGGGGCGGCTGGGCCCGTGAGCCATGGCCGCTGAGCCTGCGCGTCCGGAGCCTGCGCGTCCGGAGCCTGTGCTCCGCAACGGGGGAGGCCACAGCAGTGAGAGGCCCGCATACCGCAAAAAAAAATAAATAAATAAAAATAAAAATACAAATACAAATGAAAAAAGGTATCCCGTGACACAAATAAAAGAACTAACAAAGAATTCTCTAAGATAAAATTTCTAGGAACTCATGTCATTTTCATACTGAGAGACCCCTGGGGGGAAAGTCCATTTTTTACTTCCTTGGAAGATCCTGTCCTTTTCAAAAAATGTAATTTTAGATCAAAAACCAAACCTATATGCCAATTTTCAGGGGGTCCGTTCAGAATCTCAGAGATTACTACTACCTGATTAACAGAACAGGACTGCATTCCTCTTCTCAGCTCTGAGGCCCTGGGGTCGGCCCAAGGCTGCCCGCCCCCCGGCTCCTGATGCATCCGGCCACTCCAGCCCCTGGGATGCAGTCTTCTCACAAAACCAACCCGTTCCCGCCACCTGCACTCTCTCCTTCTTTTTCTTCTCCGTCCCATCCCCAACCTTCCGCTCCCTCCCTGGAATGTTTGCTTATCTCTACTCCCACCAACCCTTAAAGCTCAGAGCCAGCCCTATCTGCTCCTACCATGCTTATCTGGTGACCTCAGGCCACCTCCACTTTCCCTGGGTCCTTGTGTGGTCTGCAGTCTCCCATCCGGATGCCCAATGATGCAATAATGCACCCCTTCATCTGTTACCTATTTTGCGGACCAAATACCTGCTTTCCTCTCCTGCAGACAGAAGGCTACACCTTCCTCTGTGTATTCCTCACGCCCTCGGGCCAGGACGAGTCCACAGCTGGCACCAAATGAGCATTTAACAAGCTATAAAGCCAAGTAATCCAATCCACACCACCTCTACATACGTGTTAAAAGTGCATATATACGGCTTCCCTGGTGGCGCAGTGGTTGAGAGTCCGCCTGCCAATGCAGGGGACACGGGTTCGTGCCCCGGTCCGGGAAGATCCCACATGCCGCGGAGCGGCTGGGCCCGTGAGCCATGGCCGCTGAGCCTGTGTGTCCGGAGCCTGTGCTCCGCAACGGGAGAGGCCACAAAAGTGAGAGGCCCGCGTACCGCAAAAGAAAAAAAAAAAGTGCATATATATTAAATTACTAAATCTGACAGTATCATCATGAAGATCACAACATCTAAAGCAGACCTGGAGACGCGCTTAAGGTTGTTTTCTCGGTAAGAATTTAATAAACATCAGGCAAACACCGCACAGATGTTTTAAGTTACCGCAACATTTTTCCCCCAAGAATAATCCACCTGGCCACTCCCACAGAGGCACCAGGTCCCTCCTCACTGTGGACACGCAGGCTACTGGGTAACCCACCCTCCTCCATCCGTGGAAGCCTGCAAAACACGGCAAAAACTCCAGGCAAGAAGGCGGGGAGGAAGCTGTCGAAGTCACTGAAGAAGTCCGGCGCCCACAGAGAAACAAGCAGGCGCGACCCCAACGCGGACACGGCCCCGGGAAGAACGAAGGAAGGGGCGGGCCCTGGAGGACGAGGAGGAAGGCTGCTCGGGGGCGGTGGGCGGCGCTGCTTGGCTGTGGGCAGGGCTGAGGCGCACCTGGATAGGCCGGCGCAGGGGGAACACGCACAAGAGGCAGGCCCATCCCTCGCAGCAAGGAGAGAACCAGGAGGAACGGAACGGACGTCAGAGGCCTCAGGCGCATTACGGCGAACCAGGGCTGCCCCAGAGCCACAGACGCACACCTGCAGACGCTCCCCAGACCATCAGCACTGGCGCTGCCTTAGGCCTTGAACTCCCAGGTTCCCACTGAGGTTTACACTGAGACCCCCGCTTTCCGGTTCTTTGCTTTTCCTTAATTATGACTGGTCATCATTTTTTTTTTTTTTTTTTTTTTTTTTTTTTGCGGTACGCGGGCCTCTCACTGTTGTGGCCTCTCCCGTTGCGGAGCACAGGCTCCGGACACACAGGCTCAGCGGCCATGGCTCACGGGCCCAGCCGCTCTGCGGCATGTGGGATCTTCCCGGACCGGGGCACGAACCCGCGTCCCCTGCATCGGCAGGCGGACTCTCAACCACTGCGCCACCAGGGAAGCCCCATTTTTTTTTTCTTTGCGGTACGTGGGCCTCTCGCTGTTGCGGCCTCTCCCGTTGCGGAGCACAGGCTCCGGACGCGCAGGCTCAGCGGCCATGGCTCACGGGCCCAGCCGGTCCGCGGCATGTGGGATCTTCCCAGACACGGGCACAAACCCTTGTCCCCTGCATCGGCAGGCGGACTCTCAACCACTGCACCACCAGGGAAGCCCTCTGACTGCTGATCATTTTGACTGAGCTTTTTTGTGTCATGTACTGTCAAGTAGTTCTGAATTTATCAGCATTTCATTGGATCCTGATTTGGTCCAAGCAGCAAGTCTCTCTGTGTCAAAAGGAAGGTATCCATTCTGTAGAAAGACGTTCATACATGCTTTGCGGGGATACAAAGCAGGGGACGGCGCTGGCCAAGTATTTATCACCAGCTTATTGGAAATCACATGTATAATCCATATAGAAACAGAAAGAATTCAGACACAATCATGACCAAAGGGCTAACAGTGAGTAGTCTCTCAGTGGTCTATTTATGTGTGTTATTTTATGGTACTTTACTCTTCTTTGTTACCTGTCTTTGAGAAGCAATCAAAATAAAGAAATGAAATTTTCATTTAAAAATAGTCCTATAGCTTCTGTTAGCTCAAGATTCTGTGCTAGGCAAAGTTTTAATAATGAAGCACAAAGAACACTCAGCTCCCACCCCAGCTCGCTGCTACACAGAGCTGCCCGCTGCCCCAGGGGTACCTCTGGCTTCAGAGGAAACTGTAGGAAGCTGGGAAACTAGAAGGGGTAAGTGCCTAACACTCACATCTGAAACACACCCAAAGGGCAAATTTCAGTAAAAAAATCATATAACCTGGAGCCTTCCGACGTACTGCTGAACCAGTGGTGTATCTTCAGGTCCAGAAAAAATAAGGCAGGAGAAAGGAGAAGGGGCCAACTGGTAGATCATGCACATCAGCAAGGTGATTGCCAAGGGTAATGGATCCACGAAGCTGCTCCCCTTAAGGATGCATTGATGGGAACCCATCAGCAGAGTCATGACCTACCAGGAACTAACAAGACGATCAGTCTGACAAATGGCAGCAGGAATAGTATTTTTTTTTCCATCTTAAAATGAATCGTTTAAAAGAAAAACAAAGGACAGACTTGGCGGTCACCTAATTTCTCAGTCATATCACCTTTGTACTTAACCTTGAGTGGCGACCATATGAAATGTGTAATGTCACAACGTGTATTTCCTGAGATTTTCTATGAACATCTCGTCTTCAAAAATTAGTTACACTTTAGTTATGTTTTATTTAATCAGACAATAGGGCTGTTGTTCTTCCCTAATCATTAAACTAGAGAGAAGATAATTTACGTTTCAAAAAAAATATTAGTAACTCTAAGAATCAATCACTATATCTAAAGATTACACAGACAAGAATAAAACCTGCTTTATTTTAACAAGATATGCCTTTGATAGCCTTTCCTTTTCTTTACCTTTTCCCTAATTCAAGGTACCATATTGAATGCATATAGGATTTCCCAAGGGAAAAATAATTCTACTTGAATTATAAAAGTGTCACATTCACAGTTCATGGAGAATAATACGCTCAGATTCTCATCAAAATTCTTCTGCCTGGCACAGGATTCTCAGGTTTACAGTGTCAGGTATAAGCTTAAGGTCTGATTCGGGGTATCACGGGGAAAGCAAGGGCTGACCCTCCCTCACAGAACCATTCTGTCTCCTCATAAAGTCCTGGAAAAACTCAGGTATGACTTTTTCACTGCCTAATTCCCTGATTTCCCAATGTTAACAACGTGAGCACGTTTGAAATTCAACATAAAGTCCAAGATTTCGTCCACACATACACAAAATAATTTATTCCATCATAAAGTTCTGAAAAAGAGCTTTCATGAAATTTTGTAATTATTTGATATAATGGAGCTGATGATTTTTTAAGCTCAAGTATGAAAATTTTTTTTCCACACTTGCTAATGCTCTAGCACTAGCCGACTCGTTTCTCAATAAAGTTCTTCCTGGGCATATTTAAGGGGATATTCTCCTCTCGGGCCTCAGCTTGGGCTACTTGGCATGCCGGCTGGAACACCAAGCCTAAATGAAGGCTTTAACTACCCTTTCCATCAGCCCAGCAGACAGTCCAGAAAATAGCTACAGAAGCCATTTCACAAGGTCACTCATTTGCATTGGCTTCAGCTACACTCACAGATGTCACGTCAGCCCCGCTACTGGCTGCCTTTACCCCTCTCTCTCTACCCTCTGCAGCAGGAAGCCCCCATTGCTCTTTTCAACTTCCTTGTCTTTTCCTTTCAGGGATGGTCCCTTCCTTTACAGGAGGAAGGTTAATGAGGGCTCTTTCTGTGGATGGTTTTGGCCTTGAAAAGCTAGACAGTCATTCTGGGTCCTCTAGGATTACAAATATAAGAAAACTACAAGCCTCTGACTAGTGGTGGCCATTCTTCCCTCAAGCCGAGAGAAGAAAGTACTGAGCCGAGAGCAAGGATCTCTTTCAACCCCTGGACACAGTCATGACTAACGCCTTGGCCTCCCCAATGACGTGAATCAGTTATTTTCCTTCTTTCTGAAGTGAATGTGAGTTGGGTTTATGCATTTAGATTACTGTAGCTTTCCAGAGAGACCAGAAGTCAAGGGGTGTCGGTCCTCTGATGTTGTTCTCCTTCAGTACGGAGTGGAATGTTCTGGGTCTTCTGCCCTCTTCATGTCACTTTTGTCAACAGTGACACAGTAACTTGCTGAGACTTTGACTGGGGACGGCATTGAACCTACAGATCAAGTGGAGAAGATCTGACACCTTAACGACAGTGAGTCTTCTTCCCCATACACTGGAATATCTTGCCATTTATTGAGCTCTTGTTCGAGGTTTACGCCATTTGCAATCAAAAGAAGCCTCAATCCACAGAAGCTTACAATACAAAAAGAACCTACAAGCGCATGCACTTATAAGGAGCATTCCACAAGCAAGGTGCACGTAACCTTTGCAGACCCTGTGCCTTCGGTTCACCTGGGAGACCCTGCTTTAGATGGGTCAGACTGCTTTAGACAGTTTTAAACTCCCTCATCTTTCCTAGAACAGTATCTTGGAAGGCGCTCCACGGGGCAGCTGCAATTTGAAGATTGCAGAGAAGAGCCAGTGGATGTGGGTTCTAAATGTCTCCATCGAGGACTCTGCTATTAAACTCACCGACTTAACAGGATCGTGTTTCCTGCCCCTCCCTTCTGCATGCTTTTTCATTATTACTTTGAACGGGGTGCCATGGCAGCGCTGGGAGGATCACAGGAAGGTGCACTGAAAGGTTCTGACGAGTAAGAGAGCTGCACAAATAGAAGGCATTAGGATTATCTCAGGCTCCCTAATCCACCTGGACAAAAGCAGCGGATAAGATCTCTCCAAACCATATAGGAGTCTGGGTTTGGTACTTTCCTCCACTGTATTATGTAACGTAACCAAGCATCCAATAGCAACAAGCACTGTATCTGTGTAGACACCTCCAGCCACCCTGCCAGCAGCACCACTGAGTAGACACCAGACAAGGAGTGGAAACTGGACGCTGTCTAAAGGGAACCAGAAAATGAGAGCCCAGTCCTAAACGATGGTCATGT
Organism: Mesoplodon densirostris; assembly: GCF_025265405.1. Classification (NCBI taxonomy): domain Eukaryota; kingdom Metazoa; phylum Chordata; class Mammalia; order Artiodactyla; family Ziphiidae; genus Mesoplodon; species Mesoplodon densirostris. The sequence continues at coordinate 5,532,901 of NC_082661.1, forward strand.
AGTTAGAAATGCCAGGTAGATGCCCAAAATGCGTGTAAATAAGGGCGTTTTCAGCACACTACGGCTGCACAGGAACATGTTTCCCGTGATGGAGTGAAGCAGAGTTACGAGCACAGCAGTTCTCAGAAAGAGATAACTTTTAAGCAGGGTCTCAGGAGAAGCCCACCCTCAAGGTCCAAATATTCTAAAATCTTCACCCGCTTCATTTTTTAAAATAATTTAATTTATTATTTATTTATTTTTGGATGCATTGGGTCTTCAGTGCTGTGTACAGGCTTTCTCTAGTCACAGCGAGCGGGGGCTACTCTTTGTTGCGGTGCACAGGCTTCTCATTGCGGTGGCTTCTCTTGTTGCCGAGCATGGGCTCTAGGCGTGTGGGCTCAGTAGTTGTGGCACATGGGCTCAGTAGTTGTGGCTTGCGGGCTCTAGAGCGCAGGCTCAGTAGTTGTGGCGCACGGGCTTAGTTGCTCTGCCGCATGTGGGATCTTCCCGGACCAGGGATTGAACCCGTGTCCTCTGCACTGGCAGGCAGATTCTTAATCACTGCGCCACCAGGGAAGTCCCTTCACCCGCTTCTTAAGGTGTCTCTCCATCGCGCAGTGGCTTAAGCCAACGATCTGGGAGGTGATGACATCGCCCTGCCTCTTCCTCATCTCCCACATTGGAGCCACCACCGCAGTCTGTAAATGATACCAGCAAGTCTCTTCCTCCTTCTTAAAACTCATCACCAATACTGGAGCCCAATGTCTCAACCAGGGGCAATTCTGCCCCCACCTCAACCCCAGGAGACACTGAGCAATATCTGGACACATTATTGGTTGTCACGCTAGGGAATGCATCTAGCGTGTAGAGGCCAGGGATTCTGCTCAACATCTGTAGTGCACAAGACAGCCCCACAACCAAGAAGGATGGGCCCCAAATGTCAGTAGTGCTAAAGGAAAGAAGCCTGCTCTAGCCCCAGCCCCATGGTCTCTTACCTGGACTTCATGACAGCCTCTCACCCTCCTCTCTTAACTGCTCCAGCCCACTCTGCAGACAGCAGCCAGATGACCCCTTGAGAAGCCAAGTCTGACCTGACCACGCCCGTTCCAGTGGCGCCCACGGATCCTGAGCAGAACCACCGGGCTCTGCCCCAAGCGCCTCCCCCACCTCTCCATCCTCTCCCCCCAGCCCTCGCTGGCTCACTGCCCACCCCGTGCAGCTACAACCACTGATCTTATGGCCAGTCCTGGAAAGCAGCAAATACCCTCCTGTCTACTGGCCTCTACCTGGAATTCCCCCACCTCATGCTTCCTTCACCCAACTCCTCCTTGAAACTTTCCTTGAACCCCCCACCTCTTCCCCATCCCCTGATATCCCTGGTCACCCCCTCCCTTACTTTCCTCAAAAGGACCTTTTACAATTGAAAATTAGAGATTTATGTCTACGGTTTGCTTAAAATCGTACAACTATGTATGTGTGGGTATGGTGATTTGATTAATATCTGTCTCGCTGACTTAAATGTAATCACCACGAGAACAGAGCCCACATCTGTATTATATGTGTGTGCCCAGCGCCTGGCACACAGAATGAACATATTAGTAAATGAATTTTTAAAACAAATGAGCCAATAAATGAACAATGCGGGGCTAAGCATAAAGCCATCCATGAGACCTGCTCAGTTTCACAGAGCGCTGAATAAATCCTGATTGTGATGGAGGAAGGAGAAAAGGGCTGGGGGGCACCTTGCCTGGTGGAAGAGGTGGGCAGAAGGCTTGGATAAGGAAGAGGAGCTGGGGGAGAGACCCCTGAAGGCCAAGGTCAGGGGCCAGGAGAAGGCAATCCCTCCAGGTGCCTGAGCTCTGAAGCCACGAATTGAAAGGAGTGCTTTTCCACTACAGAGCATCACTGCAGGGGGCAGGGCAGGCAAGGTGGCTAGGAAAGGCCTGAAACCCTGCAGTCCCAAATTAAAGCCTTGTCCTCCAACACAAGCAGGCACATGAGGGTAAAGAACATGGAGGAAACCCACCACAAAATTAAAGGAAAGATCAGTGCCACCAGCTACTTCTCATTCACTGCAGGCTTAAAATGCTAAAAGCAAAAATCCTAGTACTCAACAATGGAAAAATTAGCGATGAAAAATCATTTGATTAAGCAAACGGACGCACATCGATGCAGGCACGTGCTCTTAACTGGCACAGAGCCGTTACAACTACAACTACTCATTCATGTGGAAAGGCACTCATGACATAATGATGAAAAGGGAGTAAAGCGAACCTTATCTAGGTTGTAACTATAAAAATTCTCACGCACGTGCACCATAACGTGGGTAGAAAACCAACACAGACGGTTGGTTTGCTGAAGGAGAGTGGAGAACAGAAATGATTTTGCTTTCTGCTAAGGCTGCATTTCTGCTGTTGCAAAGTCCTGTCCACTACAAATGGGGGCAGGGAGGTGGTCAGGAAATAAGTGTCTCCATCCAGACAGCTCCAGACAAAGTCTGCCCACATGGGTGGTATCTCAAGTGTCCTGGGGCTACAGCCGAGAAGACTGTGCAACTCCCCTGCAAGGAACTCTGGCCAGAAGAGAGATTCCAGAAATCCAACACTGGGCGAATGCTCTCCACATTATACACTGGGGGAAGCTGGAAGCCCCAGTGTTGGGTGAGTTCAAATTGGAAGCATTTTGAGCCAAAGGTTTACCAAGCAAACGACCTAGAATGCTTTCTTCAACTTTTTTTTTTTTTTGGCTGCTTCTTTTTTGATGCGAGTCATGACTTCACTTGCAAGTGTCTTATCATCTACGCCTAAGGAAAACTTGTGAAATCAGAATAGTCCAGAACATCAGGCAGAGGAGGGCTGGTGCCGCAGGTGAAGCCAGCCCCGAGGGGAACACCTGCACCTGCCTGGACTCCTACGTCCCCCACCCTCCAGGGCAGCCAGGACACTCACTGCGTAGGTGACATCCAACCACACCCACCTCAAAGTGCGGCCAGGGACCGACATCAGCTGCACTCAGTGGGTGATGATTGGAAATGAAGACCCTTGGCCCCCTCCCTGGAATTACCGAGGGGGAATCTGCATTTTCACAAGACCCCCAGGTGATGTGTGTGCACACACTGAGGGCTGAGAAGCACGGGTCTCCAGCTCCTCTGGGCTCCAGACGGCTATGGGAACCTGGGCCAGGGTCAGCTTCCTCTCCAGCTGTTCATCAACCACTGGCCGAGGTGCCGTTGGCATCCATGTTGATTCTACACTGACCTCTATCGTAGGTTCTATTTTATCCCAGAAAAAGCTATATTCAGATCCTAACCCCTGGTACCTGTGAATGTGACCTTGCTTGGAACTAGGATCTTAGCAGATGCCATCGAGTTAACGTAAGGTCACACTGGAGCAGGGTGGGCCCGAAATTCAGTGTGACTGGTGCCCCTATGTGAAGAGGAGACAAAGACACAGGCACACGGGGGGAACCCCGTGCGAAGGTGCAGACAGAGATGGGCGTGACCCATCAACAAGCGGGGACTGCCAAGGACCACGGCACCCAGCAGACACTGGGAGGAGGGCACAGAACAGGTTCTCTTACAGAATGTCTGAATGTTGGTGCCCTGAGCCCTCAGTTCATAGCCTGAAACCCAGCCCCACTATGTGATGGATTAGGAGGTGGGGTCTTGGGAGGTGATTCGGATTAGGTGAGGTCAGAAGGGTCGGGTGCTCATAACGTGATTAGTGCCCTTATAAGGGCCATAAGAGAGCTTGCTTCATGTCTCTGCTATCCACCATGTGAGGATGAACAAAGTCAGCTGTGGGCAATGCAGAGGAAGGCTCTCACCAGAACACTGCCCTGACGCACCCTGATCTTGGACTTCCAGGCTCCAGAAACGTGAGGAATAAATTTCTGTTGTTTACAAGCCACCCAGTCTATGATATTCTGTGACAGTAACCCAGACTAAGACAAGCACCCAGAAGGAAGCTGCCATGTTTATGGTATTTAGTTGCAGCAGTCCGAGGACACTGGTGTCACTTCCAAGCATGGCTTGGTCCCCTCGGCCCCTGGAGTCTGGGACCATTCTCTCCCCCCTGTTAGTAGGAGAACTCTCCAGAAGGCCTGGCCCGTTGCTGATTCTCAATCAAATGGGGCCGTTCCCTTCATGGCTGTCTTCTCCTGAGCTGCCAGCCTTCAGCTGCTGAGTATCCTGGTTCAAAAAGTCTTCCCCCCAAATGGACACGTGACCTGGAAAGTCACCATCGAAGCCATCTCAGACAAATGGTGACAGACTTGCAAGCAAAGCCCTGACTCGCATCTGCGGCATCCTGGATCAATCAACACGATCAACCACCACCAGCCCCCACCCTCAAAAAAAAGTGAGGAAATTATTTTATTGTTTGTTCTGAGTGCACCTTCCTGGCTCTGATGCTACCCATGTCTTTAAACTACATACAAGTCTATGATGGTTCCCACATCTCGCTGGCCTGCTTCCTCAGGGCCCAGAATCATCTGAGCTGAAGGAACTGGACTCAGCAGAGCTCTTGTCTCCTTACCCGATTCACCCACTGATCCTGTACCAAGAGACGCCAAGGTTACGTAAGCAGGTGACTTCTGAGGATCAAACAGCTCCCTAGGCGTCCAACGCTGTGGTCAAGTCGCTCAGTCCCACAAAGTATAGGATGAAGTGGAATCACAGACAGGACCAGGGTTCTAGTGAAAACCAAGGCCAGGCCATCACGTGGAACACAACAGCCCAAATGGGAGGAGCACAGATTCATCAGGCAGGGAGCACGTCCTGATAGCTGTGCTCACAACTCCCACAGACCTTCAGAGCATTTGGAAATCTGGATGCACCCAGCTAACCAGACAGAACCAGGTCTTTGCCATAGAGAAAGCGTTGGCCAAGGAGGTTACTGAAGCACTGTTTACGGAAAGGAAAACTAGAAACAATCTTGGTGCCCAAACATAGAAAACTGGTTAAATAAGCTACGACACAACCATGAAGTAATATAACCTTAAAAAAGATGTTCTTGGGCTTCCCTGGTGGCGCAGTGGTTGAGAGTCCGCCTGCCGATGCAGGGGACATGGGTTCATGACCCGGGCTGGGAGGATCCCACATGCCGCAGAGCGGCTGGGCCCGTGAGCCATGGCCGTTGGGCCTGTGCGTCCGGAGTCTGTGCTCTGCAACGGGAGAGGCCACAACAGTGAGAGGCCCGCATACCGCAAAAAAAAAAAAAAAAAAAAAAAAAGATTTTCTTCAAGAGTACTGAAGGATGTAGGGAAATGTATGTGGAAAAAAGGAAAGTTGTATAAGTAGGTATATATAAACACACATACGTATGTAAATATCTGTACGTATATATCATATATATAATCTCATGCATCATCACAGACTAAGGAGGAAAAGCCTACGGTTATAAAGACAAAAATGCTAACACTGTAATTTATGGGGGGTGAGATGACAAGTGAGACTTATCTTTCTGAAGTGACTTTTGGGCATTTTCCACTTTTCTAAAAAGATCACATATTACATTTAAACTGAGGGCAAGGACACAGTCAATCCCTGCTTTGTTTAAGGGAGCTGATAAGACTTCACATCCTCATGGGAATCTTGAACGCAGCACATGAAGTGGAGAACACTGGGGCCCAGGACGAAGGGGTCAAGTGGGAGCTGCTATGACTAGAGCCAAGGCCCTGGGCAGGTCAGCAGTGACCCGTGCAACCTGATTTTCTCATCTGCAAGGAAATCACAGTATTTCCGATCCTTGTTTTGTCATCATCCCTAAAACGTTCAGAGAGTTTTTCCAGAGGACAAAAATATGCAAAACTTACAAATTTGTGAGAAGCAGTGAGGACCCTGGATGCTAGCTGAGAAATGGAAGAAAAGCAGCCAAAGCTTCTGATAACGAAGAATTTTAGATAAAACAGAAGAGAAGTAAGTACAGTTCACGTCCAGGTATTATTTGTTGTTGTTGTTGTTGTTTTTTAACATCTTTATTGGAGTATAATTGCTTTACAATGGTGTGTCAGTTTCTGCTTTATAACAAAGTGAATCAGCTATACGTATACCTACATCCCCATATCCCCTCCCTCTTGCGTCTCCCTCCCACCCTCCCTGTCCCACCCCTCTAGGTGGTCACAAATCACTGAGCTGATCTCCCTGTGCTATGCGGCTGCTTCCCACTAGCTATCTATTTTACATTTAAGGAAATGAAAACCATGCTTCTTGGAGGGCAAAACTCACCCAGCAACTACATTTACTGTGATTACCATAGAGCTTATTTCCAACACAGTTCTTCCTGGGGAAGGCCAGACAGAAGTGGCACCACCAGGGGTCAGAAAGGCAAGCAACAGGGAAGCTGGCACCCAAGGGGCAGCCCCCTGGAAGGAAGGCAAAGCCTCACGCCATCTGTGTGCCCATCTCAGCTCAGGAGCCTCAAATTCAATTAATCTTCACCCCAGTCCAATCCACATGCTGGTAGGGGAATTCACTGAGCACCAGGGACCTGTGTCTTTACAATGGAAGACACACACAACACTAATAATATTTCATACTAAACCGAACAAGAGGGTGGAAGAAATAGAAAGAACGGTAAAGAGCAGTGTTTTTCAAATGTGGGTTGAGATACGTTCGCTGTTCAGGAAATAAATTTAGTGCCTGTCAACCAGCAATTTTTTTTTTTAGTGAAGTACATGAGTTCAGAATAGACAAAAGATACCAGAATAGAATAGAAAATGCCAGGGTACATCCCATGGAATAAAGGGTTAGAACTTTTTCATGAAAGACTTTTCAGCTTCTCACACACACACACACACATACACACACACGCACGCATGCACACACAGACACGCCCAACAATGCATTTTTTATTGTGGATCAGGGTCAATGTTTCCTTCAACAGAAAGTTCTAGAAACTTCTAGGGAGGCTATGCCTAGTTCACAGGGTAGTCTTTTCCAGGGTCATCCCACAGAGTTGTAAGATTTGTGGAACAGAGTGAAAATGTCAATGCCTGTGTTAATTCTGACGGCAAAACCCCAAGTGCCCCAAATCTAGCACTGCAATCCACGAGTGGTGAAGAAACAGAAGCCTCTGTGGCCAATGCAGGGGGCCCATCACCGAGACCCATCCTCCAAGAAGCCTCAGGACCAGCCCCATGGAACCGCCTTTACCTCCCTCTAGACACAGACAAGTTCTGCTGGCATAGCATCAAAGTTTTTTAATAGCTTTATGCCAAAAAACACAGGACATATCCACTGTGATGAAAAGCTCCACAGGGAACGAAGCTGATGTCTTTACAGCCCCAAAGCATCTGATTCAGAGCTGTTGTCCGTCGACGTGGACAACCACTTTAGGCCCTGTTTCTGAGCCATAGGATCACTGGTGCCCAGTGACCCTCTCTGGGGGAACTGAATGGAAGGACGTGGCTCTGGATCCAGGCAACGTGGGCTTAAATTATCCCTCTGCCTGGTCCCATGGCCTTGGGCAAGTTCATTAACAGCTCTAGGTGTCTTCACCTAAAATCAATGATCGTACCTATGGAACGGGAGTACTGTGAGGGTCACAGAAGATGATAAATATAGAGCGCTCAGAACAGCAAGTGATCAATGAATATCAGCCCCTGGAGCTCATGCTTCTTCCTATCAACCTTTGGAATTAATCCTCCGGGTGGTTTCCGAGCATCCAGAGGGGCACTCTACTCGCGTCTCTAAGAATCCAAGGCTAGGAGAGGTGGCTGGATTGACTGTGAAGATTCTGAACAGCAGAACCTGGAATCTGACCCATTTCTCCAAGGCAGCTGGAGAACATCACAGCTTCTGGAGAAAACCAAGTCCATTGCCAGATGTGAGTTTTAAGGAAATGCCGAAATACAGTCAGGGAACAAGAAGAGCAGGTACAGCACTGAGGGTGTAGTGAGTAAAGAGAGGTTCTGCCATCATTTCACCAAGAGTAACTGAGCACCAGACACACAGTGGCTCGTGATAGGCACGGCCAAGGTGAGCAAAGGAAGAGGAGGCAATGGAAGAGGATGATCGCGTCTGGCTTGGAGATGCTGCAGGTGAAGTGCCATTGGGGCATGCGTGGGGGAGAGGCAGACGGTGACCACAGAGGGTAGAGCAGAGAACAGGACCAGACGGCGCTGGCCACAGGTACAAGGACCTGCTCGTGGTGGGGGAGGAGACGGAGAAGTGTGTTGGCCAAGAAGGTTCCCCAAAGCACCTGCTGAATGCTGAGGATGTCTGGGGTGGCTGTAGGCACATGAAAGGGACAATCTGACGTGCAGACAGAAGATTCCAGACTGAGGGGAAAGGGTGAGGGATCCATGAGGACCCCAAAGGAAGGGGCAGGTAGGGGATAACTCAACACAGGTGGAGGGTTAGTTGCAGGTGGTAGAATGGACTCGTCTTCTTCGGAAGGAAGTGAGAAAGGAAAGGCGATGTTGGACAGGTATTAGAGGATCTTTTCAGTACAGCAGACAGACCAGCATCATTTGCTAAAGGTGGAGGGGGGCGGGTAATGAGTCTCAAGCTGGAGAAGCTGCCAGAAATACTGTTAAGATAAATGGAACAAGAAATCTTTTTTTTTAAATTTTTATAAAAAATAACATGGTATGGGTGCTGTGGAAAATGACATGGTAATTCCTCAAAAAATTAAACATACAACCCAGCAATTCCACATCTGGTATAGACCCAAAAGAAGTGAAAGCAGGGCTTGAACAGCTAGTTACTTGTAAACTTACTTTCACAGCAGCATCATTCACAAAGGCCAAAAGGTGTAAAGAACCCAAGTGTCCATCAAAAGGTGCATGAATAACAAAATCTGTTAGATACATGCAATGGAATACAATTCTGTCTCAGCAAGGAAGGAAATTCTGACACCTGCTGCAACATGGGTGAACCGTGAGAACATTATGCTAAGTAAAAGAAGCCAATCACAGGCTTCCCTGGTGGCACAGTGGTTGAGAGTCCGCCTACCAATGCAGGGGACGCGGGTTCGTGCCCTGGTCCGGGAAGATCCCACATGCCGCGGAGTGGCTGGGCCCGTGAGCCATGGCCGCTGAGCCTGCGCGTCCGGAGCCTGTGCTCCGCAGCGGGAGAGGCCACAACAGTGAGAGGCCCGCGTATCGCCAAAACAACAAAAAAAAAAAAAAAAAAAAAAAAAGCCAGTCACAAAAGGACGTGTACGGTATGATTCCACTTACACGAGGAACCTGGAATACTCAAATGCATAGAGACAGACAGCAGCACGGTGGCTCTCAGGGGCTGGGAGGAGGGGAGGACAGGGCCGCTACGGCGTAACAGGTACCGAGTTTCTGTCTGGGGCGACGAAAAGGGTTCCGGAGACGGATGGTGGTGATGGTTTCACAGCCACATGAATGTCTTTCACGTCACAGAACTACACGCTTAAAAGTGGTTAAAGGGGGCCTCCCTGGTGGCGCAAGTGGTTGAGAGTCCGCCTGCCGATGCAGGGGATACGGGTTCGTGCCCCGGTCTGGGAGGATCCCATATGCCGCGGAGCGGCTGGGCCCGTGAGCCATGGACGCTGAGCCTGCGCGTCCGGAGCCTGCGCGTCCGGAGCCTGTGCTCCGCAACGGGGGAGGCCACGACAGTGAGAGGCCCGCATACCGCAAAAAAAAAAAAAAAAAAAAAAAAAAAAAAAGTGGTTAAAGGGGTAATTTTTCATGTTATTTACCAGATAAAGAATTTTTGTAAGGATTTGTCAGCAGCTCTGAGGTTGGGGGTCATTAACTGAGGGACCGTAAAGCAGCACAATGGTGAGTGTGTCTCCAGAACCACCTGGGGGCCCCAGAGCAGGATCTAGAAGTGGAGGAGACCTGAGGCCACCTGGCAGAGCATTGCCCACATATTCACCGTGGTTCCCTCTCCCATGTAACAAAAACGTACCCAAGTATGCTCCTGCTGAAGTTAAATGACCCTGCTAAAAACTCCAAGTCCGATGGAAGGCAGCGCTGTTGAAAATTCTACTTGGATGCTGTGTTGATCCTGCAGTTAATTATTATCAGAAACTCCTCTCGCCTCTCCCTTCATTGAGGCATAAAATGCTGACGTGAATCCACAAGGTGGGTGTAAGTGGTTCTTACAAGTCTGAGAAGGGTGACGGCAGGGTGCTCAGAACGGCCACTTGACCCCACAAGTCCATCAGGTCACGCTGAACAACACCAAGAAGGCATGGAGCGTGCTGACCCCCTACTCACAAATGAGATCATCTCCAAGATCAAAACAGCCAACAGGGGCCACCCTTGGGAAACAACGTTTAACCCCTAAGAAATGCCAGTCTTTTTCATATTTCCTCTACGTAAGATGACTCACAATTGTATTTCCATTTCCACAGAGCAAAACATAAAAAGTTAAAACAACACAAAAACAGGATCCCATGATGGGAATTCTTAAATTTCAGAAGTCAAGGAAGCACATATTGTGCAAGAACAAAATACAAAATTAGCAGCAAGGAGGCAACATTTCAAATAAAACTCAGTCATCTGGCTTGCAGATATAAGGTTTGCATCAATGCACAAGCGTCACTGAACTCACCCATGTCTCATAATAAAACACCCACTGAAGGAAGGACTTTCAAGTCTGCAGTTACTGAATGCCTTGACATCCAGGGAGGTGGGCAGACACAAGTCAAGCCCAATCAAATTTAATAATCTAACAGTATATTTAGAAACCGAAAAGGACTTCTGGGCTCAAAACTTCCTGTCATTTGTATCTATTCTTAGACTCCCTGTGTCTGTTTTTCAGAAATGCCAGAGGATTTTGTAGTAAATGTACCAAACACATTGTTAATTTTAACCTCAAAACAATAAGGCAGCTTTAGGCAATAAGTTGCCAAAATAATTAAGCCAAAACTTGAAAATACACGCCACATAGCTTTCTCTGTGGATCACCAGCTCTACATGAAGACTGAGAAATGATACTGAGGATGGCACGGCTCTGCCATACAGCAGCTTCACCTCCGAGATGAAAGGGTCATCGTGACTGTTCATGTTTAGTGACACTGCTCCCCTGGTCACAAGAACCGTGACACACATCTGAGCACACGTACATCTCTGTCCCAGACTTAAAAGCTGGGAAATCACTTTCCCACAATATTTTTAATAGCCATAAAGATATTTCCTGGGAAATGATAGAGTAAAAGAACATTCCAAGAGGAAAGTAAGAACAGAGGCTGCTACAAGGAGCAGCGGAGTGAAACCTGCAAGTTAATCATCTGGAAGATTCTTGACCTTTGAAGGAATTAGCACGGGCAGCACACACAAATCGCACGGCTTCTTCTGCAGTAAGTCAGCCACACACTGAAACTGCCAGACAGGGATGCTGGCAAGTGTGCGGGTCCTGGGCTGCTCCCTGGGCCCTCTGCACGCCCCACCTCCTGGCACCTCCACGCTGGCGTGTCCTGAAGACCACACAGACCCCACCTGAGACGCAGGCATCTTTTCTCCCAAAGGACCACAGGGCAAGAACAGATAATAAGGTGGTGAGAACAGTAGGACCACGGGAAGGTTGGATCCCTCACTCGCTCTTCCAGACTCGCTGGAGGGACCAAGATGTACCACTATCAGCACAGCTCAGCCTGAGGTCTGACGGATGCCTGGGGCACCTACAGCTTCAGCCTCCCACACCTGCTCAGATACTGAGATGCCCTGACAAGTGACGTGAAAACATCATTCTCATCCACTTCCCCATCCTTCCATAAAGGAAACTGAGAACTTCTCCTTGCAGAGAAGCAAAGAGCAAGAGCAGCATTTAAGAGCACCTACAGAGGAAGCAGAAAGAATCCCATTACAGGGACCACGATCACAGCCATTGCAAAGCCACTCCTGAACTTTCCGCTCAAGTCCAGGCTTCGAAGGACATGCCGACCCTGCTTTTCTCGGCCTGCAGGGAGTCCTGCATCTAAGAGCAGGGCCCTGAGTGTGGCTGACACTGCCCCGAGGACCTACCTTCACCCGGACGGTCTGGTCTGACACGCCGCTCATCATGTCGCTGATGGATCGGAACAGCTGCACCAGGGACTCCACGAAATCAGCCTCTCCTTTGTTTTCATACAGCCTGCAAAGGAACACACAGATCTGTGGGCCCAGCACACGGCACATCACCACTTTCTGCTCCTGCATCTACAGACATTAAAGTTGCTGTGAGGGAACATCCTCAATATCCATGGAACATGGGAGCTGACTTGGATTATAATCTGGACCACTCGGCTAGGGAGATATGCCTTCATGCTGAAGAAGCTGATTTTTAATCATTCTATTTATTGCCTTTTGGCTTGTAACATAACACATTCTACAAATCTGAAAAACGCAGAAATGTATAAAAAGGGAGGGAAGGAGGGAGAGGGTAAGGAAGGGAGAGAGGAAGGATGGAGAAATCCAGCTTTAATTCTACCCCACAGAGATCACATCATTAATATTTCAGTGTATATCCTGCCAGTGTTTCTTAAACCCATAATGTCACATAATTGACAACCACAAAGACAACTAAGTTTAACATGATCTTAGAACCTTTGAAAATGACACTATAATAATAAACTCAAAATTACCTGATTTCAGAGTAATGACACTATACAAATTCTTCCATCATAGAATTGGTGGTTCCAGGAAAACATTCAAAAAGTGGATCATATTCGGTAAATGGATAATAAGGAAGTGGTACATTGGTCACATGTATGCAAATACGTGCTGCTAATTGTAAATAAGTTTCATCTATAAATTATTTATTAGCAGTTACTTCAAGCTGCTGTGTTACTAACAAGCAATACATTTGCATTTTAAAATGCTGCAGCGCAGATGTTTTATTAATACAGACTAGTTTTCTGCCTAATTAAAAGTATACCATACCTGATAACTTGTGTACAATGGAAAATTTTGTAAACTAAGTGATAATTAATTACCCTAGAAGTAATCTTAAATGAGTTCCATTGTAAAGCAACAAATTCTGTCTAAAATGGGAAATTGCAACCTAGTGTATCTGTTGTGTAAAGGGTTTTCAAATAGGGGTTTGTATAAACAGTGTACCAAACAAAGACAATTATGAAGTCATGAACTTCTGCTTGCAGGTGAAAAGGAGCAAGGTTTGCCAGACTGGTGCAAATACTTGGGGAGGCTTCTAGCATGTACTCATCCATTGTCCCCCATTCCCCCCAACCCCGCTCCCAGTATATCTGCCAATTCCTAAGGCTCCATGGCACAGGGGACAGAAAACCAAAATTAAAACATCTATAAAGCAGAGTGGAGTATTTATCTATCCAGAGATAAAGAATACAGTTTGGAAAATGCCAGGGAGAGGGGCTCCAGATAACACAGCAGACTCTCAGTTGAAAACCCTGGGGAACCAGAGGAAAACCATATAAGCCTGAGGCTCACAAAGGCTACATACAGTCTCTGTAATGTAAAGGTTCAGTCTCACTTTCTCTGACTAGAAAAGAAAAGGATGAGTCATCTCTTGAAGAAGATCACATCATCCGGAGCTTTGACAGTTTTATATATTCACAGTCCTGTATTCAAACAAAGTTACTAAACACAGCAAAATACCAGACCACATGGCCGAATCAAAAAAGAGACAACAGAAACAGATCCACAAGTGATCAAGATACTGTATTTAGCAAGCAGTTACATCCTGTATCAAGACTGCCAAAATAAATGTATTATATTGTAAAACAAAAAGAAAAAGATGGAAAAAATAGAAAACTGGAAATATGAAAATAGAGAGATGAAGAAAACAGAAGGTAAGATAAAAAATTCTAGTAGAGAAATGAATGTATAAAAAAAGATGAAAATTCTAAAACAAAAATATAATATCTAAAATTAAGAATTCAGGAACTTCCCTGGTGGCACAGTGGTTAAGAATCCACCTGCCAATGCAGGGGACACAGGTTTGATCCCTGGTCCAGGAAGATCCCACATGCCGCGGAGCAACTAAGCCCATGTGCCACAACTAATAAAGCCCACACACCTAGAGCCCATGCTCTGCAACAAGAGAAGCCACCACAGTGAGAACCCTGCACACTGCAACGAAGAGTAGCTCCCACTCGCTGCAATTAGAGAAAAGCCCGCACACAGCAATGAAGACCCAACGCAGCCAAAAAAAAAAAATTTTTTTAAATGATAAAATTAAGAATTCACTATATGGGTTAACTTGAGATTAGACAGAGTTAAAGACAGAATCAATGAAATGGAAGACAATCAACAGGAAAATAAACAGAAGAGACAGAAAATATAGAAAAGTGTGCTAGAGATATGTAGGACACAATGAAGAGATCTAACATACACGTAATTGAAGTTACAGAAGAAAATGAGAGCTACAATGTGACAAATGCAACATTAGACTAGATAATGGCCATGAATTTGCCAAAATTAATAAATAATCAATCCAAAATTCAAGAAGCAGGCTTCCCTGGTGGCACAGTGGTTAAGAATCTGCCTGCCAATGCAGGGGACACGGGTTCAGTCCCTGGTCTGGGAAGATCCCACATGCCGCGGAGCAACTAAGCCTGTGCGCCACAACTACTGAGCCTGCGCTCTAGAGCCCGAGAGCCACAACTACTGAGCCCACGTGCCACAATTACTGAAGCCCGCACACCTGGAGCCCATGCTCCGCAACAAGAGAAGCCACCACAATGAGAAGCCCGTGCACCACAACGAAGAGCAGCCCCCGCTCGCCACAACCAGAGAAAGCCCATGCGCAACAACAAAGACCCAAAGCAGCCAAAAATAATTAATTAATTTTTAAAAATTCAAGAAGCTCTCAAAATCCAATGTAGGATAAATAAAAGGCTAACCATTCCTATGTAATCCATAGTAAAACTGCTAATAACCACAGAAAAAGAGAAAAATTTTAAACATAGGTAGAGAAAAAATTTTAAAGACACCTTTACCTTCAAAGATGTAACAATAAGTCTGAAAGCTGACTTCTCACCAGAAATGATGGAAATCAAAAGAGAAAAGAATAACATCTGGAAGAAGAAAATAACTGCCAATCTAGAATTCTGTATTAAAAGAAAACATCCTTCAAAAACAAAGATGAAGTCAACGATTCTCATACAAACAAAACCTGCAGCAGACTTATACCCAAAGAAATTCTACATGAGGTTCTTTGCACCGAAGGAAAATTATCCTATAGGGAAACATAAAATTAAAAGAAAGATGGAAAAACAATAAATATAAAACATACTGAATGAATACTAACTATACAAAATAATAGTAATGCCTTAAAATATATGTAGACTTGAAATGCATGACAATAATAACACAAAAAAAGAGAGAGGGCTTCCCTGGTGGCGCAGTGGTTGAGAGTCCGCCTGCGATGCAGGGGACACGGGTTCGTGCCCCAGTCCAGGAAGATCCCACATGCTGCGGAGCGGCTAGGCCCGGGCGCCATGGCTGCTGAGCCTGCACGTCCGGAGCCTGTGCTCCGCAACGGGAGAGGCCACGACAGTGAGAGGCCCGCGTACCACACACAAAAAAAAGGACTGTATCTGTACAGTGTGGCTACAACTGTGTTCTAGGTTTCGAGAGGAAGGTATGTCCTTCTCTGCCCTCGAGAATCGTAAAGGCAGCCAAGATACATTTAGAGAACATTTAGAGAAAAAAACTAAGGTCAATATACTATAAAGTATATGATAAAAGTATACTATAAGAGTCTGGGACAGTCAGGTCTCCAAAGCTCATTAAGCGCTTGGGAAGGAAGGATCCTGGTTGCTACAGTATCTGGTGAGATGAGGTCAGGAATGTCCAGACAAGGGTCTTGGAAAGTTCAGGAAGCCTCACTGCCTTTTGGCAATTGCTGCCACTCACCTCTGACCTCTCTGCACTTTTGGTCCTGGACAGTCTCAGCTCCTGACAAACATGTTAACCTGGCAAAGCACCTCAGCTGGGGGTCAGCCCTGGCTCCTCGCACTCCAGGACAAAGGCTGACCCCGGGACCCCGGCCTGTGCCAACACCCTGCGGCCAAGGGCCAAAGCAAAGGCATTCCTAAGGATGTCTAAACTCAGAACACTTCCTGGGTCACAGGGAAGGGTCTGCTGCGTATTTCACTCCACTTCTATGTAACACTGTAGGACTGAATCACGTCTTGGATCACTTAGGGCTCAATGACTTCAAGTCAAAGAGATACGAGAGACACTAGTCTCAGAGACTGACCCCCAAGCTAATGGGGAAGAAAGGCTCTTGGGGGCCTAATTACATAGGATTTACTAATCCAGAACAAGTTAGGGATGCTCTAAAAACTGTCAGGGAACAGAAATTCTTGGTCAAAGGTGTGAGAAAGAGAATGTTCATTGCCCATCCAATAAATGCTTCTCCTTTGCCACTAAAAGAAATTTCATTTTGTTGAATGCATCAATAAATCCTTTCCCACCTCCCTTGCATCTAGGGTGGTCATGTGACACAGGTCTGGCCAATGAGATGGAAGCACCTGACCCTTTGTAGGCACTGGGGACAATGCTCTTTAAAAGGAGAGTAACTGGAAGAGCTGTTTACCCCTCACCTTCCCTTCTCTGCTGCCTGGAATGTGATCCTGATGCCAGGAGGGGCAGGAGCCACTTTGGGGCCATGAGATAGACACAGACCCCTAAGGATGGTGGGGCAGAGAAATAAGCAGCCAAGGACCCAGAATAAATAACCAGAGACCAAGTGCATGAGCTCCGGACTCTGGGCTCCATGTCATGTGGGGAAGAAAAAGTGAACCTCATCTGGTTGAACCACGTTAAGCTGGGTTTTTCTATAACATGTAGCCAATCATATTCCTAACCTCTGTTAAGATCAATCAAACTCAGTAATATTTATGGACCATGGTTCTAAAATCTCATGCCATTTGTATTTTGAGGTTGAAAGAGATTAAGGAGAGACAGAGAGAAATAATTTTGCTACTGGTTCACTTGGGTGCCCCAATCTTTTCTAAGTAGCAGTATTTTGTAAAAGATTAGAACATTTACAACAATAGCAGGAACACACCGACCACCAACGCACACTTCTTTGCATTACTAATCTCTGGATGAGAAGGAAAATCAGCAGTGTGTTTGGAAAGGAGATGGGCATCAATGAACCCCTAACCCAGTGTCATACTGATCACAAATTGTACAAGATGAAAAATTTTTTTCAAATAAAACATGACATAATCCGTGCCACCTGACTGTTCCGTTCTTTCAAGTTCATCCTTGCACCTTAGCATCAATTTTGTTTTAGAGTACCCAAAAATTTAAAATTAGTGGGGAAACATATAAAAGCAAGATAGAGGGTGCCAAGAAGTTCATTTTTACAAAAGTAATTTGATTAAAAAATAAGATAGGGGCTTCCCTGGTGGCGCAGTGGTTGAGAGTCCGCCTGCCGATGCAGGGGACACGGGTTCGTGCCCTGGTCCGGGAAGATCCCACATGCCACGGAGCGGCTGGGTCCGTGAGCCATGGCCACTGAGCCTGCGCGTCCAGAGCCTGTGCTCCGCAATGGGAGAGGCCACAACAGTGAGAGGCCCACGTACCACAAAAAAAAAAAAAAGATAAAACACAGGAAAACAAAACCTCATTTACTTGGTCATCTTTCATACCGTGACAGTGAGAAAATCATCAACAGCTTTGACCTTGAAGAAAAGAAAAAGCTTTGACCCACATCAAGAGTCACACTTATCCACAATAAGCAAAATAGAAGAGTGTGCCTTTGATATCTCAGTCAAGGGTAAGAGCACAATGGCCTCAAACCGTGGGTCTTAGATCACGGAAGGTCAGAATGAACAAAGCACAAATAATCCTTGACCAGTAACACAGGGGCTGTGACCACTGATCAATGGTGGGTACTACCCCGTCTGTGACTCTTTTTTCTTTTTTTAAAGATTTTTTTTGATGTGGACCATTTTTAAAGGCTTTATTGAATTTGTTACAATATTGCTTCTCTTTTATGTTTTTTGGTTTTTTGGCCTCGAGGCATGTGGGATCTTAGCTCCCCAACCAGGGATCGAACCCGCACCCCCTGCATTGGAAGGCAAAGTCTTAACCACTGGACCACCAGGGAAATCCCTCCCATCTGCGACTCTTACAGTTGTGCACACAGTCAGTAACTGGCTCCTTTGGCTTACATGCACCATGGTGCGCAAAGGCTGGATTCTGAATACCTTCCCTTTCTCCCCAGCCCTTCTGGAGAAGCTGACTTCAGGCCAACAAAGATAAAGAGTCAATAAGGAGGTACCAATCTGGGTCCACACTCGCTCAGTCCCGAAGTATTCACTGATACGTTTCGAGAGGGCTGTGCTTTTAAAAGTCACATGTATTCTCTAACTCAGAGGGACACTGATTCTTAAACTCCATCTCTGTGTTTAGAACTCACCACAAGAACATCAATCTCCAATAACCAACAGCAACCAACATCATCCACTGTAGGTCACCCAAAGCAGCTAGCTCCAAAAGCAGTAGCAGAGTGAGTCAATGTCAACACCCCAACACCCAATCTACCCATTTCACATCTCTCCATTCAGAGAGTTAAATATTGTGGACCAACTGAAAGCTCATTTATTTTAGCACATCTCTTTCATCTAAAGATATATAGGAAAAAATACTAATGTTCTCTATAAAATAACGAAGTCATTATTTTAAAGTGGATTGGGAATATCCCAATCCACTTTAAAGTTCAACACAACTCATAAATTCACCTAGACAGTGTATGAAACACATCACTAGGTTAAAACGCTGAGTGTCCATTTGCACGGCAATCTTGTATGTGGGAATCTCTCTCCAGGAACAAAACATGATTCTAGTTGAAGGAAAGAGGGAGTAAGCCCCCCAGTCTTCCCAAGTGGGGTTGTTTAACTTGGTTTTGGCTTTTTGCTATTGTTGCCTGTTTGTTTTAATTTTGTTTTTCAAGGGCTTTTTTCTCTATAAGATATACTGAAAAGAACTTCAGAACCCTTGGTGTTCAGTCTGCACTACCTCTGAAGAATTATCCATGCTTTCAGGAGACGATGTCTGACTCACAGGCACACATTTCAGACTCAGGGCTCAAGACTCAAACGCATGCTTGTCTTTCGCTACATGCGGGAGCAGTTACAGTAAGTGTGGGCAAACCCAGCCCAGGACTGTTATCTGTTACTGCTGTGTCATGCTAGGCAGCAGGGAAAGGAAGGAGAAAGACAGGAGGAAGAAGAAGAAGCAAGAGGAAGGGGAATGGAGAAGGAAAAGGAAGGAAGGAAAGGATTTTCTGTAAGTCCACTGGAGAGCCAGCACGGCGATACGCACTGATTGAACAGGATCCGGGAGCGCACGATGAACTTGAAGATGTACTCTAAAGCTTTCATGGCTTTATACAGCTGGTCGCTGATTCCTGGCTTCTCGGCATTGTCCACATAGTTCCTTAAAACTTTCGTCAGCTTCCTGTTCATAACAGAAACACAAGTTAACAAGTTCAGAAGATTACAATATCTCAGTTCTTCACTGGGACAAAACTACACAAGTGGGTTCTTTTTATTTGGGTACACACTTATCCGTATATGTATATTTGTGAAATGTATTTCAAGCAGATTAAAAGCGACCCATATAATAACTCTCAGAGGAGCGAGATCTGAGCATTTAACAAGACCTTTCTAAGTTTTAGATGTTTCTGTGAGCATTTAAATGTATTATATAATTTATTCTTCACAGCAACACTAAAAGGCAAGTGATGAGTTTTATCCCTAATTTACAGATGGAGAAGCCCAGGATTTGGTAGGTAAACTAGCTTTCCCGATGCTAAATAACAAAAATCAAAGGGATTTTTACAGACGTATCTATTTTCATAATGCTCATTTGTTTTTATTGAGCGTATATGGTATTTTCAAATGATAGATGCAGTAATGGTAATGTTCAGTTTTTGATTCTGTCCAAACGTCTACATTTCCTACCACTACTGGCCCATAAACGAATAATCACTGTTCTCAAGGATGACCCTCAAGCTACGCTTTCTAAATCATAAAAGAAGAATTAAATTAACGGCAATATACTATCAGCTTTCAGTGTACTGGGCTACACTGTAACTCTCCAAAAACTAGCAGCATATGTAAAGCCTGTATGACAACAACCAACAAGACTACTCCCTAAACCAAACTTCTCCACTCCCCAACTTCCTATGTAATCAACAGAACTTCCCTGTGGCGTTTAAATATTCATCACAGTCATAAAAACAACCTGTCAGGGCACTCACGGCTTTTCCCGTTAAGCTGTGAGCCAGCGTGCACTAGCTTGTTATTCGAGATGATTACAAGACACTCATAAGAGCAACTGTAACTTGGACTCTGGAGGACCTCGGAACAGTTCTAAGAGGAACAACTCTACTGATAAATCACAATAAAGAGGCTTTTGGGTGACTGAGTGGATACAAAGTTATTTCTAACACTGATCAGGCTGCAGAACTCAAGAAATGAGAGACTACCACAGAAGCCTTCCTGCCAGCATGTCCTGAAGAAGCGAAGCCAGAGACATCCCCTTCCCACAGGCTCCCCTGGCCCCGACGTCGGGAAAGGTATTGCCCCATACACGTCTCCTGATGGTTCCTGAGGCATGGCAGAACATCTCAAGTCCTGGCATAAAACCTGTTTCACTCGGTTTCACTTATATTCCCAAACTGACTGGACCACACACACCTTTCACTCTCAGACCTTACTAATATCCCAAGAAATATACATTCCATAGAAATACATTTTGGAAATCCTTCCAACAGGTTAATCAAAGAAAAGAATAAAAAGAAGGAATGATTTGCAAAGAGAATGACCCCCAGAACCAGAAAATGAATCTGGAAGTCAAAAGACCCAAATCCACGCCAGCCACGCCACTTGTAACTGCAGAAAGACCAAATTCCTCAGCACCAGCTCAGAGGGGCAGACCAAACGGCACATCAATTCAGTGGGAGGAAGGTCTGACCCAGCTTTGGGCAAGGCAGCTCTGTGGACAGAAGGAGCCTGTCCTGCTGGTCTTCTGGAAGAACCGTCCCCGAAGCTGACACCTCCCTCCCTCCTCGCTTGGACCAGAGCCGGTCACTCTGATCCGCGAACTGCCCACGCAGGGGAGCTCCTGCTTTGCGAGAGTCGGAGGGCTAAGAAATAATGCCCATCGCCTCCAGTCATCTTTACTTTCTTCTCTTGGAGTTCTCTGCAAAGAAAGGCTACTGATCTCAACATGTATCAAAGGAAAGACATAAAGAAACTACCTGGACCAGACTCTAACCTAAGCAAGGCTCCCAGAAGAGGCGGAGGAGAGACTGGCTGTGATGTGATAACACTTAGGACCCGAATGTCCCCTGGGCCAGAGAAGGCTGGAAGCACTTCATCAGTGCAGACACAACCTTCCATGACTGGCTTAGAACTGCGTGAACCACAATTATCTCCTCTGCTATTTCAAGGCAAAAATACTCAGATTCTAATGGCCGAAGAACCGCTTGGGGCTGCTGGTTTACCAAAACAGGACAAGAATATTTATTTTCCGAAATTAAAATTTCCTTTTTGGCAGAGGACAGACTGAATGAGAAGGTACCGATTCTCACCCCCGTCCCACCGTAACTTAACAATAAAATGGTACTTTTTGTGTCTCCCACTGAGGAACTTGCCCAAAGCTCCCCAATGTGCGTTTTCCACCTTTGAGAATAGGGGCACCGTTCTCCCCAAAGTCACAGGCAGGGGGACGCCAGCTAGAGGACCTGGAATGCAGCACGGTGACCTTACCCCTGTTCCGATTTTCTGAAATGAAAGTGCAAAATCTAATCTGAGCAAAGGTGTTTGGCCCCCTTTCGATGAAGGAGAATGGTGAAAGTGATACATATGGAGGTCGCATGGCACCCAGAGCAGCATGCAGGCCACGCCCATAAACCCTGGGCTCCCCCTGGTTGCTATAGCGAGAGGGTGTCACATGACCAGCCCTCCCACGGTCTGCAGGGAACTGTCCAAAGTGTGACAAACCGGGCTCCTCCACGGAGAGAACAGAATGTTTTAAACAAACGCTTCTTAGTCAGCAAGCACAAAGCTCGTCACAGCTTGCCCCGTGTGGTGAGGACATCGCTGCTCCCCGCCCACTGGGGGCTCCACCCACTGCCCTGCAATAAACATGCACTCAAGCAGACACGGAAGAGTCCAAGAATCAGGGACAGGACTGTTGACCTTGAGTTCCCACAGCCAAGGACAACAGGTTCTGACCTAAGTATGATCAAGACACAGATGGGAGCTTTGCCTCAACTTCCTGGCCCTAAAAGAGAATCATTTCTAATGATTCTAATGATTCTAAGTTGAATGTTCTTAAAGAAATTAAACCTTTCTTTTTCACTGCAACTCACACAATAAAAAGTCTGAATAAATGCCAATAAATCCCATTGTGAGAGAATGAGGAATTCGCCCTAATAATTCTAATAATAACAAAACTCAGCTACTGCTTGGTGCTTTTTGAGTGCCAGGGATTATTCCAAATACTTGACATGTAAGAACTCATTAAAATTCTCAAGAAAACCTACAACCGTGCTGTTGCACAGATGAGAAGGCTGAAGCTCACAGAGTTTAAGCAACTTAAGCTTGAAAGCAACAGAGTGGTAACGTAAGCCCAGGTGGCCAGGTCCCAGGGCTATGGCATCAACACCAGGCTTCACACTTTCCCCTTGGTGTCTAGTAGACCCAACAGGGGCCCGTGTGGGGATGTAGGGCAGGTGGAGAGCAGCTGGGTGAGTAGTAAGAATCCTAGTTAGTTAGAGCCGAAGCTTCTGGAACAAAAGGAAAGGCACTCTTTAAAAGGCAAAAAGAATCTGAAAACAATACATATGTGTATATATATATTACACACACACATATTTATATATGTATAAGTGAGTCACTTTGCTGTACACCTGAAACTAACACAACGTTGTAAATCAACTATACTTCAATAAAAAAATTAAATTTAAAGAAAAAATAAAAAAAGAAAGAAATGCAAGAGTATTAAAAGCCAATATCCATATGAAGTCTAAAAACAATTGTCAAACCTGCAGATGTTTTATCTGGACAACATTAACATTCTGGCTCTCTGAACATCACTAACCAACCAATTTAAAAGAAAAAATAATTTTTTTTAGAACTTTTTTTTTTTGGCCGTGCTGTGCAGCTTGCGGGATCTTAGTTCCCCAACCAGGGATCGAACTCGGGCCATGGCAGTGAAAACACCGAGTCCTAACCACTGGACTGCCAGTGAATTCCCAAAAAAAACAATTTTATCCAGCTTTGACCAGCAGAACAAAAATAAACAAATCACCTGCAACCTTAAAAATGATAATAAATAAATAAAGAGTAAAAAGATAGATTGAAAAGTACAAAACTGAATTTTATTCACACTAAATAACCAATAACCTCAATACAGGACCACAACCATTTATTCATTCATCAAACGGTCATCAGGAAGCTGCAGTGCGGCAGGCACTCTGCATTCATGTATCCGTTTCATCAAACACAAACTGAACATTTCAAAGACAAACAAAGGGTGTGGAGAAGAACAAGAACTTATTCCGGAATCTTATAATATATCACCTATCTCTTTCAACAAGATTTTTAGGTCTGTTAAGAGAGGAACAATAATAAAAATGATCCCAGTAAATTCACAGTTGGGGAAGGGAAACGTAGAATCACAGGCAGAAGTATATGGAAAAGACTCTTACAAAAATATACAAAAAGAAGTACTGGTTTTAAAACAACAAAAAAGAACTTACGTGTAGGCTAATGTTGCACTAAAGTGTTTCTTAATGTAGGTTTCCAAAACAGGATTAAAATGCTGAAATTTTCTATCAGCAATTAGTCCAATGATAAATACCTGTTAAATCAATATTTTCATTAGCAAAAGAAATGCAAACCATTTTGGAATCTTCAGCTGAATCACTTGCACTTCTGTGTGAGTCAACGAGCTATAACACTTTCGGACACAGGTTGGTCAGCTACTTACTTCTTGCCCTACAATTTACATTTGCCTAACTACAGTGTTACAGTGGAAGAAACTTTCTACCTCTCAATTCGTTTGCTTTGATTGGGTTTACAACTGAAAGTGCTTTCAGGGTTACTGTGATGGATCCCGCCCCAGCTTCAAAGGCTGCAACCTGAAAGCGTCCCGTAATATCTGAGCAGATGCAAAGTCGAGGCCTCTTACCAGAGCATCAAACACTAATGTATCAAAGGTC
Source organism: Mesoplodon densirostris (assembly GCF_025265405.1). NCBI lineage: Eukaryota > Metazoa > Chordata > Mammalia > Artiodactyla > Ziphiidae > Mesoplodon > Mesoplodon densirostris. The sequence continues at coordinate 5,557,019 of NC_082661.1, forward strand.
TCGCTCTCCGAGTTCTCCATCATGATGTTGAAGAGGGCATCCAAGGTGTCCTGGAGGAACTAGAGAGACACAAAAGGTCAGCAGACGAGGTAAATTCACCCCACTCTCCCCAGCCTAGAACAACTATCATCCTTGGCAATACTGCAAACACCCGCCTTTCCCAAATGGCACCTACCAAGCTACAGACTTTGGGGGCTTTTGTCAGTCATTAGATTCACAAGACAAAAATCTGAGATGAGTGAATTCAGAACAAAGACATGCCACCCTGAGTCAAGCAGAGGATGGGCAGCAGGGAGATGCCCTATAGCCCACCGCCCACCCACCCATGAGCCCTCTCCAACCCTCCTCCTGATTTTCATCAGGACAAAAAGCTCAACAGCAACCCTGGGAAGTCCAAATCCGACTCGTTCCGTACACTCTTGAGTGTGGGACCTGAGCTAGCAACTGGGCAGAAGCCATACAGGGACAAATTTCTAGTATAATAAAGGATCTTCTACAGACACAGATGCCCAAGGACAGAAGAGGTGTGTGATTCTGAAACTGGGGTACAGAGCAGAGAGCCATGAGCTTAATGTATTCAACGGTAATTTAGAAATTCCTTTTATGCCTACTATAATTCACCAAATAAATATTACAGCATAGAATGACAAAACATTATGAACTTAATTTAGAAAAAATTAGGAGACTTCAAAGTTATGTCACACTAGAACCTGGCTTTGAACCCTGACCCCATTCTCCCCTGAAAGAAGTATAAGATGAACTAAAAAAGCCTACACTGGAAGTAAGGAGTTCCCTGTTTATGGGGTAGTTCAAGACTAGGCAGAATGACACACAATGGACTACTGACCATAAAAGGGAATGAAGTTTGGCTATATCTTCATTAGTCACTGGGATTAGTACATCGAAATCACAATGAGGTATCACTTCACCCAGACCGAGGGGACTGTCATCAAAACGATGTACAATAGTTAAGTGTGGGTAAGGACGGAGAGAAATTAGAGCCCTCATACAGTGCTGGCAGAAATGTAAAATGACTCAATGGCTTTGGAAAACAGACGGACAATCCCTCAGTGGGTTAAACGTAGATTTACCATGTAACGCAAACATTTCATTCCTGGGCATGAAACCAAAAGAATGGAAAACATACATCCACACAAAAACCTGTACACAAATATGCATAGCAGCTTTATTCATCATTGTCAAAATGTGTCCATCAGCTGATGAATGGATAAACAAACTGTGGCATATCCATACAATGGAATATTTATTATTCAGCCATAGAAAGGAATGAAGTTCTGATACATGCCACCACATGCCTTGAAAGCATTACACTAAGCAAAAGAAAGCCAATCAAAAAAGGTCATATATGGTCTGATTCAGGTTACATAAAATTTCCGGGATAGTCAAATCCATAGCGAAAGCCGGTTGCAGGGAGAGTGGAAGTGATGGCCAGCAGGTGTGGGGTTTCTTTTTCCGGTGATGGAACTGTTCTGAAATGAGACAGTGTGGACAGCTGCACAATTCTGTGAATATACTGAAAACCACTGAATTGTACAAACGAAAAGGTGCTTTCAGGTATGTGAATCACATCTCAATCAAGTGAATCACATCTCAATCAAGTGGTTATTAAAAACAAAAGGAGTGAGTGAGACAGGCCCACAGCCGGGACAAAGGTGTAACTGAGTGAGATCCCTAGACCAGATCTTCCTGGGCGGCTCAGCCCATGCACAGAACCTCAGGGGCCTTCATGTCCCCAGCAGAGGACCTCAAACGGTTCGACCTGCAGACAGAGAAACTAAACACAGAGACCTGCTCCCCACCCCCCGTGAGCCGTGCAACCTTGCAAATCCAGCACCCCACAGCCCTTCTTCCTGAGGGACGTGTTCCCAGACCTAGGAAGTGATCTGAGATGCGTCAGGCATAAAATCCTCATTCTATTCCACGGTGCCACCTACCACCTAGTCTGTGCCAAGAACTGTCACATATAAGTGGCACGGGAATGAAACCAGCCGGACCAGGAGGCATTCTGGTCTGGACATCCGTCCACTCCGTAATTGTTCAAGCCTGCACCACCTCTTGGTACTTTTGTATCGTTTCCCATCATTTCAGATTGTAAACGCTTTGCAAAGGTCAAAACTCGACGCCGCCATCTGCTAACAGCCCAGTGTTACTGCCAACAGACACACCAGTGTCCAGTGCCAAGCCCCGGCTTGTCACAGTTCATGGAAAGAGGTCTACCAGCCCCACCCAGACAAATGACACAGAAACAAGACAGCAGACAGCGGGGGCCTTGTGTATCTGGCCATAGAGCCGCAGCAGTGCAGGGACACGAGTGTCCTGAAGGCGGTCCCTCACACAAGGCCATGAAAGACTTCTTTGGACACCCACCCTCTCTCCAAGACCATCCACTGGAAGAGCACAATCACCATTTTCATTTCCCAATAAAATGGGAAACTATACTTTTTACTAAATGAGCAAATACTTTTCTCAAGCAATGTCACTTTTACTAAACAAGCAAATACTCTGCTCAGTCTATCAAGCAATGTCATCTTTCCACTAAAAGTGATAAAGACACAGAAGGGAGGTCTTGAATAAATGGAATAAACTCCACAATCTATCAGTGTCCTTCAACAGGATTCCCTCTGTTCCTGGCTCTGTTAACAGCCCGGTGGCCTTAGATGAGTCTATTCCCTGCCCCAGGCCTACAGGGTATTAGGATACGCTGTCAATGGGAAGGAATAAACAGGCAAAACAAGTAAGGGCCGGACAGGTCATCCAACCCTGGGCGGTACCAGTGAACACAGGAAGGAGAGGGAGAGAGGTGAATGCCATCTCCAGGGATGAACAACAGGAAGTGATAATAGATTAGATAAGAGGAACTGAGGGGGGGCAATAAAACCAGATGGTTCTAGAACTTCCCTGGTCAGTGTGTCAATAGTTCAACATAAATACACTTCCTGATGTGATACAGGGACCGAAAAATGAAAGAGGACACAATTTCATTAACTGTGGGTCTTTTAAAGTGCTGTTAACCTATTCACCCAGTTTTCATCTGAATTAGGGAATTCATAGAACCCAGGGAAGTTTAAAATGCAGTTAACATTGTCCAAGCCAGTAGAAGACAAGGGACAGGAAAAGGTGATTAAAATTCGAAGATTAGTGAGGATATGTTTGAACGGTTATACAATGAATTTAGGAGAGCGGTGCCACCAAATTAATTTCTACTGAAGTTAACCACATTGCTGTTTAATTAAGGCCATTTTAAGTAATTAATTTTCACAGAGATAAGGTCGTCTCCCTCCACAAGCACCTCTCACGAAGGATAAAGAACTGAGGCAGCGACACGGACCTGGCCGTGGGGACCTTGCTCTCGGGCAGCCACGAGTGGTGGCCCGGCTTGTTGCACGCCAGCCAAGGTGGAGCCCAGTGGCCACGGAAATGCATTTCCTTACATACAAGGAGAAGTCACTGGGCACAGGAGTGGCAAAGAGAGCCTTTTACTGAAGAAAATATTGGAACCACCAACGATCACCAAATCTGAGCGCTCAAAGGGACCTGTGATCACTCTAGTCTGACTGTCCTATCGTAGATGAAGATTCAAGAGGACACCTAGCACTGCTCCAGGGCCTGCTCTGTGTGAGGCTAAGAAATCAATCCAAGACCACATGGGAGGAAAATAGCCAAGACAAGACTGAGTGCCGTGCTCTTTCTGACACACCACGAAGCTCTGCACATCAATGACAGGTGTGTCGAGAGCCAGGGTTAACGATCACGGGGATGGTCATAACAGTGGTGATGATAAATCCCGATACTACCAGGCCACCTCCCCGGGGCCAGTGCCTCATTTAACCTCCACAGGGACCCTCTGAACAAGGCACTCTGGTTATGTCCATTTTACAGCAGGGGAAAGCAAGGTGTAAAGATGTTATCTAACCTGTGTCAGCCCCACAGTGAGGACCCGCTGGAACAGGAAGCAGAACCCTAGACTTGGTTGATTCCAAAGCCTGTTTCCATCACAGCGAAGCCAGGCCGCACTCCCCGGACCAGAGTCCAAGAAGGATTCTGTCGTCTTAGAGGCGTAGGTCAACCTCCCGAAGACACTAGTTGTTAAAAGGCTTATGACCAGGCAGACCTCGTTTTATTGCACTTGGCAGATGTTGTGGTTTTTACCAATCAAAGATTTGTGGCAACCCTGGGTCCAGCACGTCTCTTGGAGCCATTTTTCCAACAGCATTTGCTTACTTTGTGTCTTTGTGTCACATTTCGATAATTCTTGCAATATTTCCAACTTCATTATTATTATGTTTGTGATGGTGAGCGGCGATCAGAGATCTTTGATGTGACTGTTGATTATCACTCACTGAAGGCTCAGGTGATGGTTTAGCATTTTTTTGCAATAAAGTATTTTTTAATTGGTTTTTTAATGGACATGGTTTTTTAATTTTGAGGGTTTTTTGTTTCTCTTGTTTAAACTTTTTTCTTTTTTTGTTTTTTTCCACTCACTGCGAGGCATGTAGGGACCTTGGTTCCCCAACCAGAACCCGTGCCCCCTGCAATGGAAGTGCACAGGCCTAATCACGGGCCGCCAGGGAATTTCCTTGTTTGTTTGTTTGTAATTGAAGTATAGCTGATTTACAATGTTGTGTTAGTTTCAGGTGTATGGCAAAGTCATTCAGTTGTACATATATATATATATATATTCTTTTTCGGATTCTTTTCTTTTTTAAAAAATTGTGAATAATATTTTATTTAGTCACTTTTGTTTACAACTAAAACTCTTGCAAGGAATTTGAGGACACCCTCCTCTGTCATTTGCAGGACATGAAGGGCTCTGGACATCGTGAACGTTTCCCTTTAAGTTACGATGGGAACCCAGGACAACGCCGTAGGGACCCCTGTCTGGGGTCTAGCTCGGAAAGCCAGATCCTTTTCCATTAAAGGTTATGGCAAGATATTGAGTATGGTCCCCTGTGCTATGCAGTAGGTCCTTGTTGACTATCTATTTAATGTTGTACCTATTTCTTTTCACATGAGGCTACTGCACACTCAGCAGACTACAGTAGAGTGTAAATGTAACTTTGATACTCACTGGGGAACCAAATAATGCGTGTGACTTGCTTTCCTGAGGTGGTCTGGGACCGAGCCCGCAGTGTCTCGGAGGCGTGCCTGTACCACCTTGGGAGGCGGAGCCTACACCTCTTCATATCCGTAAGGACAACAAAACAACCAGAACCAGCGTGGGAGCCACGTTACCTTCACCACTTCGCCACCATCCACCTTCATCAGCTGCCTCAGGTTCTGCTGCAGCAGGTTGGTGTTGGATCGCCACTTCAGCAGCCCCAGCAGGTCCACTGGAAACAGTAAACGAACATCAGTTCCTCACAGCAAGGACTCTTTCTCCCTCGTTCACCCATCATGTGAGGTCCTCTACATAATTTTTTGAACAGATGAACTAAGCCTATTTGGAAACGTTCGCCACGTAAACACTTCGTTACTTTCTAGCAACATCCTTGACACCCGGTGTGACCGGATTCATTATTTCCAACTACGTTTACCATGAAATGATTTCCATGTGGAAGCTTTCAAAAGGCATCTGGGGATCCTACAGAAGAGGGACCGGCCTTTCGAACCCACAAGAAGGCAGATCAGAGCATGAAAGAGGGACCGGCCTTTCCAACCCACAAGAAGGCAGATCAGAGCATGGAAGAGGGACCGGCCTTTCCAACCCACAAGAAGGCAGATGAGAGGAGCAGCAGGCCTGCGAGGCTGCGGGCCATTCAGTGCTGTCCTGGCAGCTCCTGCCAAGGGGTTTTCTCCTGTTCAAGAATAAGATTCTTAGTTTTTTAAGATAAAATAATATAAAATAAATAACCAACACAAATTCAAGTACTGAGAATGCAAGGGGACAGTCCCCAAAGGAGACAGGAACCCTGGCCCTGGAGACCACTGCTGCACTGCGCTTGCCACCTTTACCAAGTCCTGGCCCTTCCAAAAGTTTTTGTATGTTTCTTTTCTAATAGAAAAAATCACAAGTTGAACGTATTGGTTTTTGCAGACTAAATGTGGAAGACGATGTTGAGAAATGATTTTGTTTAAGGCATGAAAACAGAATCCAAAACATCTCTGGGAAAGGACGAAGTCATATTAATATCCCATTACGTGAAAAAACACAGTTAGCAAAGCACATCTAATTTACTATTTATGCTCATCGGGAATGAACTTCTGCTACAGAAACTGTCTCCATAAAAAAAAACCCTAGTTAATACTGAAAAGAAAAATATAATTTTGGCAGTAGGTAGAATTTCAGTGAACACAAGACACCAGCTATAATTCAAGGATCAAACCACACAGAAGGCATACAGGTGATGAGCACCATGCACACATTCTCATTTATATCACCTCACCCCCAAGGACAGCTGATGAAGGGGAGAGTTACAAACAGGAAAATGTGAAGAGGACAGCATCCTAGTGTCTTTAGAATGCGTAGAGAGTAGACTCAAACACCAGCCGGGCCACGCCACCAAGATGTGACCTTGGACCAGTACCTTCACCTCAGTTTTCCTATCTGAACAATGGGTACAGTGTTGCCCAGGTCACAGGGTTGGTGCAAGACTTAAATGGCAAGACGTGGAGAAAGCACTTAGTGTGATGCCAGGCAGGAAGACCAACAGCTGCCACCCATCAAAGAGATGAACATTTTAGCCATTCTTCATGAAGGTTAACATGTTTTAATTTCTAATTGAAAGTGAAGTCATGAGAAGGGCTACATCCTGCCCAGACTCGCTCTCAGTCCCAGGGTTAATGGAGATTTCCACCTCATAAGAGTTACCAGTGTTTTTTTTGTGGGGTTTTTTTTGTTTTATTTTTAAACAGCTTTTGCAAATGCTAGAAGGTACTGCTTATCTTTGGGTTTTTGTTTGTTTGTTTGTTTGTTTATTTTTGGCTGCATTGGGTCTTCATTGCTGCGCAAGGGCTTTCTCTAGTTGCAGCAAGCAGGGGCTACTCATCGTTGCAGTGCACAGGCCTCTCATTGTGGTGGCTGCTCTTGTTGTGGAGCACGGGCTCTAGGCACGCAGCTTCAGTAGTTGTGGCATGCGGGCTCAGTAGTTGTGGCTCTCGGGCTCTAGAGCGCAGGCTCAGTAGTTGTGGCACACGGGCTTAGTTGCTCCGCGGCATGTGGGATCTTCCCGGACCAGGAACTGAACCCGTGTCCCCTGCATTGGCAGATGGATTCTTAACCACTGCGCCACAAGGGAAGTCCACCAGCCTTTTTTTAATGGAGGTGAGCTAATACTCTGGAGCCCATTCATGCAAAGTTAGTGGCACTTTGGATTAGAGGGAGGCTGAGGTTTACCTCTGTGTGGTACTTTTGAGAAAAGATACAGCTGGGCAAATTAGCAGTGGACAAACACCTTTGAGGACGGGGAGCTTGCTCAGCACCCCCACCCTCTCTGTCCCCTCTCATTCCCAGGGAGCCGCCGCAGTTTGGCTCGTAATAATTCTCTGCCTCGTGACTTCTCTCTCTCTAATTACATAGTAAGCTGATGGAGGAGAGGAACCACGTCTCCTACTTCTTTTTATATCCCCCAAAGCATCCAGCATAATGCTGAGAACAGAGATGTTTAATACAAACGTCGATGAATAATTCAGCCACCACTTTTCCCTAAGTAATGGAACTTCACAGTAACAAATCACGGTTTCAGAAAAATGACTCCCTCAAATGAGAATCTGGGACTCAATGCCAGATGCCAATTGGGGCAGCCCCATCTTGCACACACCTGACACGCCACCGTCCAGAAGAGAGGCATTGTTGGCCGGTGTGAAATGAACAACAAAAGGTGTGTCCCCCTCAGTTTAGTGAGCTGCATCACATCGGAATTTCCTGGTGGCCTGGCAACAGCCACTGGCGAGACCAGGGTGCTGTGCCCCTCAGTCCCAAAGAGGGGATTATTACCCTGTGTCTGGTAAGACTCGAAGAGCTTAAAGGTGAGAGGAGGTGGGACACGTCTCCCCGAGGAATTACTGTGACTTAATACCTTGAGAATGTCCTGGTTCACAGTCGTCTTCCCCAGGGATACGTGGGTTAAGAAGGATTCTGTGCGTGGGCCTTACAACCTAACCCCTATTCAACACACTGTTTTAATGGGGAAAACATATTCAAGTTCCAAATAACAACTTCCAAATGAGCTTTTGGAATATGACCCATTTCTAAGAAGGTGGCTTCCCACACAGTGAAGACGGCAAGACAAAGCAGAAGCTTAAGTGCCCCACTGGACAGGCTGCCCTGAGTTAAACGAAGCCCGAGAAGGAGCAGCCAGCCGCCAGGCTAGCGGACTATCAGGGCCATATCCAGAGGGTAACATCTGACCCACGGGGTCACCGTTTCTATAACCCAGTCTCAAACCAGCACCCGCCGTGCCGACAGCATGTTCCCTGGGCACTGAACCTGCAAACTCCCTGCGCATCATCTACCCCACCCCATGCGTGCCCGGATCCCAGTGCCCCAGGGAAGGGTTTCCACCTGCTCATGGAGGTTGCTACAGCAGGCGGTGAAAGTCTGATCAGGACCCGCACTCCCCCCTACCACGCAGGGCCTTCCAGATGACAGGTTACTTCTGTCCTGTGATCAGCCTGTTAAAGCCCAAACGACGACTGTCCCTTGAGCCCATCCGAGACTACTGCCAAGCTTTACAGACAACCCCCGGGAACACGATTCACGACAGCAACGGACATTAATAATCAAAATCCTTATCAGTGGTTGAGAGGAAAAAGAATTGGATTTTCAAGCTGACTTTCAAGAGAACGTAAAGCTGCTCTGCACGGCTGTGAGCCCATCACATTTGGGGAACTCGATTTTTCAAGGTAAGATCTGTGCAGAGGACCCTCTGCCTCGACCAGACGGTGTGCTCTGAATCAGGAGTGCCCCCGCCGCAGGGCCATGCCTTGGGGAGGCTGCAAGCCCGTGGGAACAATGCCGAGCATCCCGGGCCCGCAGCGTGGGGACACTGGGCACCATCTGATGCTGCGTTAAGGTCGCACTTTGGTGTGAGTGCATCAGCAAGGGATGCCTTATCTCACTGTCAGGGGGACTAGAAATGTCATTAACACCAACTTGTAAAACTAAAGGTAACTGGTAATTATCTCAATGAGCAGATGAGAGAGGGCAAGACCCAAGGAGGGCAGGGGCCTCACCCCCTAGGGCTCCCGTAGCCCTCAGACAGCCCTGTGAGGAAGGCATTATAGCCAGGGTATAGATGAGGAAAATGAGCTCCGAGACCCTAGTTCAAGGTCATTCCCAGGGTTATTAGCACAGGGCCAAGGCTCAAGTTCAGGGCTTCGGTCTGACTCCAAATTGTGTGGATTTCTCCCTTCCCTTGGCCAGAAAGCTTTTTTTTTTTTAAAGTAAATCCATTGCTTTATCTCTCTTTGAGGTTCATCCTTAGCATAAAATCAGAATGTGAGTTTCAAAGCAGAACAATGTCAGCCTCTCCCTCTCTCCTTGTCCAACAGCATCCACACGGGCCATTACGGAGGGAAGGTGTGAATGACTCGCTGGCAGGGTTCAGGGACCTAAGGAAGCCTCCTCCATTCAGCAGGGAGCACGAGAAACATGGGGTTGAAGGGGAAAAACTCCAGGGGTGAACCCGTTTCTGGCCCCAAACTCACCATTCTGGGTCAGCTTGGTGGAGCACACGAGAGTTGAGATCTGGAAGGAATCTTTGCTGATGGTGCAGCTCCCAAGACTCTGCATGCTCTTGCCCGTCGCCGAGTGGCCCTTCTCTTCTAACTCGGCTTTGGTGGACGGCAGGCTCAAGTACGTGCCGGCGTCTTCCAGCTTCTTCGCTTCAGCCTGTGGGTTTAGTGATGCAACAGGTCAAATGCAATTGGCAATC